>NC_086284.1:7061865-7361865 GCF_963924245.1 Chroicocephalus ridibundus
TAAATACCCATATGTAATGATCCCTCTCAGCCTTCTCTTTGATGAATAAGGTTATGTTCCTAAATTGTGATTTTTACAGGTTGTGCATATAATCCCTGGCCCTTAGCTATTTCCCAGACTGGGTGCGTGGCCAGCAGAACTGACCCACCACCTCCTAGCAGTCCTAGCCCCCTGCCTACTAAGGGAAGAAGGTGACTCTTCGGCAGGATCTTTCTTCATTTTGGATGCCCAAGACCTTTGTGGACCTCTTCTGGCACATCAGCGTGGCTGGGTCTCACCTATCCTCAACTCACTGGAGATCAAGGCAGTCTCTCACCCTTTAGGTGAACACTGATGGGGTATCTGCCCTCCAGGTTGACACCACTTTGATTCTCCTTCTGTGGATGCACCTACGTATCATCCCAGTACGTTTCCCATTCCACAGACCTTTGAACTGCTCCTGCAAACCCTGTCCGCTTCTGAGTCCCCTTAAAGTCCTTCTGCACCTCCTTCCAGTGCCTCCTCCCCAGCCCATCCTCCTGAGCCTGCCTCTGGGCTGTGAACCCTTTAATCCTCCATGCCCAGACCTGCTTCCACCTACTTCTCCACTGCTGTTCACATTAAGCCATCTCTGGTAAGAACAGGGTTATAACCCCATCCCTTTACAGCCACGTTTCAAGATCTGTCAGGGGGGGCAGTTCTGACACCGTTTAATGCATGTTTTGTTAATCTCACCTAATGCAGTTTAGAAGGAAAAAAAAAGCAGAAAGCCTTGGAGGAACTGTGATATATTAAACCACCGCAGCTGCCTTTATCAGCAGAGGCTCAGAGGCTGAAACGTGATGAATGTTGATGAAGGTTTTCTGCTCTGCCATCTGACTGTGTTTATAGACATATGTGCATCTGTCTGGATTACAAGCTCATTGATGAAATCCCAAATTAACTGCTCTATTGTTTTGCTAAGAACTGATGGTGCTCACCCTTCTGGTTGTCCCCTTCTCCTCTGCCCGTGTTGCCATGACCCAGGCCCTGTGCCAGCCCATTCCTTGCTTCCCTGAGGTTCCCCAAGACTTGTTAGATTTAATGTTAATGGTTCCTCGGGTCACTTCTTGATGGTTCCTGGCAGTGAGTTATTCAGGCCTATTGATTTGAAAGATGTCTTTAAAGCAGATAATTCTCCCTTGCTGCAGATGGTTAGCTTTCTGCTCCATCCACCTCATCATGGTGCCTTCTTCCAAACAGCGACTAGAGAGGTCTATCAGGGATTTCTGAGTCACTGGCCGTGATCCTGCTAAGCACATCCAGTGATCAGCCTAGTCCTCACCTTGTGCTCTTTTTGTATGTATGAAATTTTTAAAAAGATGCCTCTGAACCTCAGGCCTGGAGCTTTGAGAGCCCAAGCCAGACTGAAATGCCCCACCAAGGATCTATCTAATGAGCTGAACATCTAACCTGGTATTAAAGGAATTCCCACCCACGCTCACCTAAACTTTTCTGCCAGAAAGGGGTTAACCTGAGCCAAGGGCTGAGTCTTAATTGCAACTCATTCTCTTTTTCCAGAAAAATCAGTCTTCCTGGACAAGATCATAGGTTGGAATGGACCTTTAAGATTATTGAGTCCAAAAGATCCATCAGGAGGAAAGGACTTTTGCCTATCATCAAGGCAGAAAGAGTGTGGGTTGTCCCCTTCATTTCCCAGTGCCATCACCTTTATCCCTGATGGATGTGCTCTTTTCTGGTGAAGTGCCATTTCTTTGCATGGATGAATTTGGTGGCTATGCTACTTCTCTGGTAATCATGTCCTAAGTCATTAGAGGTGTCACAGGAAATTTGCAGGTGCTGCCTGACCAAGTGATCTGCAGACACACACACTACAGCTCCAGGTTTTTGCTTCAGGAATGCCCAGAGACTTGCTGTGCTTTGTACTGTGCAATGACTCGCATCCCTGATGATGCTAACACTGGACCCACCTCCTGGCAGCAGAGTTGGTACCCACCAACATGAGGACACGCAGTGGCATGCCTTCCTGACAAAGTTATCTCAAGGCCAGAAGAGATATCAATATTTACAGAAAGAAGTGGTATCTTCTTTCCCCTATGACTGCAAGCAACTTTGGAACAGACAGAGATAACCCGTGTCGCCCTGACATCCCCTGTGGCACATCGGTGTGTTGGCAGCACCGCTTTGCTGCAGTGGCTGTGAAGGGGATCAATCCACAGGCTGCCATGTGACCAGACCCCAAGTCCCTTCTGAGCCTCACTTCTGCCTGTCCCAGTCCAAAGAGATCCTGGCTGGGGCTACCAGGAGCTCTGCCTCTTGACAGCACTATTCATGTAGCGATGGGGCAGTTTGTCTCCAAGGTCACCATCACAGGGCAATTTTTGTCCTTATCTCCTCCCAACAGAGCATCCCCTTTGTTTTCCGTGCATGCTGTCTGCTCCCTGTTTAACCTGTAGTGTGTGCGGTGTGTAGCAGGTGCCTGGGAGAAGAGCAGGTCCTGTAGTTATTGTCTTGGAGAGCTTATAAAAATGCTATCTGCTGCTTCCCAGGTTGTGCCTGGTGCTGGAACATGGTTAACGAGTCAAACATAACGAGGGACCCAGCCTTCAGCAGGGGCTCAGCAGTTCAAACAGAGCTGATATGCAGCGTCATTGCCTGCCCGTCATTAATTTCGTGACCTCGTCGCGGCATCTGTGGAGGTACGGGCAAGGAGTCACCTGCTCAGGCTGCAGTTAGGGAAGAGTCAGGTTCGAGGCTGGGGAGCAGATTTAGATTAGTCATAAGGAAGATGTTCTTTATGATAAGGGTGGTGATACACTGGGCCAGGTTGCCCAGAAGGGTGGGAGATGCCCCATGACTGGAGGTGTTCAAGACCAGGTTGGATGGAGCTTTGAGCAACCTGGTCTAGTTGAAGATGTCCCTGCCCGTGGCACGGGGGTTGGACTAGATGATCTTTAAAGGCCCCTTCCAACCCAAACCGTTCCATGATTCTATGATAAGAAGGGCAAAATAAAGGCTGAAATTTGCTTCTTTAGAGAGAATATGGCATCTATGTTGCTGCAGGTCTGCAAGAGCAATGGAGACACGCTTCTGTTAGAAAGTGTAAATCTGGCTGATGCCAAGCTGATGCCATGGGTGAGTTGGCCCATAAGGTCCCTGGTTCTAGGACTTGAGCCAAGATGCTGGACTTTGTCTATAACAGAGCAATGTGGATGCAGCAAACACTTCAGGGTATGCTGTTAGCCCTTAGCATCCCTGCTGCCCAGAGGTCCCGTGCTGAAAGCAAACATTCCCATGTATGGGAGCATTTCTATGTCCTTCACACATCGTATGCATGTGAACAGACACGAGGGTGTGAGGGACAGGGGATATTCTCAGTGTCTTTGCTGTATGGTGAACCAGCCCTGGAAAGAGTCTCTGCCCAGCCAGCTGCTGGCTCTGATGGGGACAGCAATGTGATACCTTGCTTTGGGCTCCTAGAGCAGAGACAAGCCTTTCTGCTGCCCCAAGGGCACTTCTGCCCAGGACTATTCTGGCGGAAGAGGCCAGGACTGCCGTGGGCGCAGGCTATTTTCCTCTCTTCCTAGCAATCACAAAATGGGTTAAAAAGTAAATTTTTGCAACCATTAGGGAAGATCTACCACATACTGGATCTCCAGAACCTGCCAGCTTATGGGATTTTGTCTCCTCTTCCAACTGCTTGAGATTGGTTCAGTCCCTGGGAAGAGCCATGCAGCTTTCTTCTAGGCTGTCAAACATAGCCTGAGTTTGAAGGAGGGAAGGTAAGCAATAAAAGCAAATACAACAAATTGCTCATCCCCGCTCGTGCCCAGCACCACCTTTGTCAGACAGAAGGGAAACCTCTGTTCTTGGACAACCAAGTACTTTGCAAGGAAGTGTTTGAGTCTCAGAGATCTTTGGATATATGAAGAGGTTTGGAGCCTGAACTCTAACTCCCGTGTCTGTAGCTATCCCCATAACCAACCATTGCATGATTGCCCAGTTGGGCAGGCACACAAGCTTGCTCCGCCCTTGCTGAACCAAGAGGGTAGGGAAGTGTGATGAGGAGAGACCCAAGCTGGTGGGACAGAAGCCAAGCATGTCCAGCTGTAGCCAGAATGCTTTGGCGAGGTGTCAGCTGAGCTCGGTGCCAAGCTCATAAGCCTGCCCGGAGCCAGGACTTCCTTGCTTAGATGAAAAACTAGGCTAATGGTGCTTGGCTGGATCCAGAGCTCTGCTGGAAAATGCATAGCTCTGCTCTGACATGTGAATCTGCTGCTTCAGACGGGGCAAACATCTTCTCTTCGGCAACAGATAGCGCAGGGAGCTGTGGCACTGAAATGAGGACATGTCCTGACACCAGGGTTATCCTGGGGCCCTTCTCTTCTGCTGTGGCTTGAAGAGAGCAAATGAAGGAATTACCACCTCATCTCCATCAGGCTGCTGGCGCTGTTACCGTAATTTTGCTACCCCCTTGGTGACTCTAGGATGAGGTCTCTGCCAGCTGTGGTGCTTCCACTCTGCTTTGGGATGCTGGCACAACACACACTTTCTAGCTCTGATTTTAGCTTCAGGAAAGGGGAAGCTAAAGCAATTCCAAAGAGAGCTTTTTCCTGCCTAAATTGGTTGTCCGTGGACTGCTGACTGTGACTGGGGGATGTTCTCCATGCATGAAGGACCTACCACTGCTTTTGTCTTGCTGCTGAAGCCCAGCAAACAGTATTTGCAGAGCCACAGCAGAAAAGCACTATTTTTCCCCCAAAGCAAGGAAACACAAACCCATTGTGAGCCTGGTAGTGCTCTTTCTCAGAACAGCACCTCTTTCCCTGGCATCACCAAGTGTCTACACCCCTTCCTGTGGAGCAGAGGCTGGCCTGCTTCTGCGTGGACGTATAAATAGCTGATAAGCAAAAGTAGAGACAAGAATATTCTTGTGGGGAATATTTTTGGGTGAAAAAGTGTCTCACTGGTGAATTTGAACCCAGCTGTGAAATAGCCTCCAAAGGGAGATGCCCACTGGGACTTGCCAAAAGCCTTGACATACCATTAGGGTGATCTTACAGCAAGCAGAGATGGAGCCAATGTGGGTTCCTAAAGCAACCAAAGGAAAAATACAGCTTTGGAATGAGGCTTTGGGAAAACTGATGGAAACACAATCCTAATCTTCCCATATTTATGTGAAAATACCCTCTTTGAAGGTCTTCTCTGATTGCAAGATCTCTGGGGCAGAATCTTTCCCAATTTAGCGGTGGTCTTGTGAGGTTGAGGGTGCTGACAGAAGACATTTAAGAAAGAGTGGTAAAAATAGCATTGTGGCACAATTGCCACCATGGATTACCCAGGCATTTCCCATGGGAAAGCGCAGGGATATGTTCTGTGCCCTCCTCCTTTCCTGTTTATCCAAGGGGATTTTCACCTCTGCAGTCTCCAGGGCGCAGGTCTCAGATGGCCCTACAACAGACAGACAGCTGTTGAGTGCGGTTTTGTTCTTTTCGAAGACAAGCAATCACTTTAAAAGAAAAAAAAAAGGGATAAATGAGAAAAATTCTATGAACAAATACTTCTAGGGAAAATGAAGAGTTTTTATGCTGGTGATTAGGATTAATAGCAAAATAAGGAAAAATCTTGCCCCTTGTGTTCCTGCAAAAGACTGCAGGTATGGACCAAACAGGAATCTGTTTTCGTTGATATATCTCACAGGAAAAGCTACTCCCTCTTCAGGGATTTCTTACCTTAGATGGAAACAGCAGCTTAGCAAGTCTGAGAATTACTTCCAGAGGTGCCCAGTTCTTCCAGCAAATAAATCTATCCATTATTTCAGGGTTTGTAATCACTGAAGCGATAAAATAAATGATGGCAGTGAGTACAGGTAGAGTAAAAAAAAGACTATAGAATATCGTTCTTCAGAAACATCCTAAAGGTTATGAAGCAGCACAGATTGATTTATGCTTTAATATGAGTTCTCAGATGTTTGATCAATGCAATGAGGTTTTATGAGTGCTAGCTGACCTGCGGTAACTATATGCACTTAGTTCGTTGCAACCATGAGGTAGGATATATTAGAATAAATGCTTGACTGAGGTCCATCCTGACGTGCTCTCCCTCACAATAGCTGAAGCTAAGAGCTTAGATCTGGTCCATGACCAGGGCTCTGGGGGTTTTCTGAGCTGTGAAAATTATTGTATGGAGTTCTACAACAAGGTGAGGACAATCATAGGCAGAAGGGGACTTATCAGCCTGGTGTGGTTGAATTAGGGACAGCAGGAGAGCCATGAGGACATGGAAGACTTGCTGACCAAATTCAAGGGTAGTTAAAATGAAGTCAAACTGAGGTGAAAAACAGCACGGGCTGGAAAGAGCTTTAGGTTTTATAGCTTTCATCAGAGCCATAGAGGCGTGTGCCCCATGAAGCACCCCAAATTCAGTTTTGTGGTCATGCCAGAGCTCTTTTCCACCCCTGACCCACTTCATTCCCATCATACCTGGTCCTGTCCCAGGTGGTGAGAAGAAGGTGTTGAGATGGAGGTGCTGAGGTGGTTCCTCTCAAAGACTTACTGAACAAAATGGGTATTGAACATACTCCAGCTCCTTGGAGATGCTTGGAGAGCATCTACCATGGGACAAAAGAGAGGCTAATGTGAACTGAGGAAGCATCATTAACAATACAAGGGACTTCAGGACCACAGGTCCAAGGATGACCCCAGTTGTCAATGGAGACCTACCAGTGCAGGTGTCAGCTCTGGTGATACAGAGCTTGTCTTTCAGGATGTGTTCTAATCTAATAGTCCAGCACCTCACAGTCCTACGTACATTTATCTTCACAGCAGCCCAACCAGGGCTGAGTTGTAGGTTATAAGTAGGCAAGATGCTTAGATGTACTTGGGAGCTTTCAGTCCACCTGTTTTGAACCAAAAATAGATGAGGACATCACTCATAGAGTCCAGATACTGTTGTGAAGAGGAACTCAGAGTGCTCACTGTGCAGTGCACCATGCTCTTCTTGCTGCGCATTTCTGCTGGCGGCTGCCTGGCCACCTGATGGGTTGGTTCAGATCACCGATTTGTCTGAAAACTGGTCTTTTCTCTTTTCTTGATACAGTGAAGGGCTGCACAAATGCTGGCTTTGATGTAATGGAAAGGAGGGTCAGGGTGACCTCTCTCCTTTGCCCTGCAGTCACAGGGTGACTTTAACTACCCGTGGAAATGCACCTCGGAAAGGTTGTCCTTCATGTGCCCAAGCCCACCCAGAAAGTCCAGCATGGTAGAGGGACTTGAACCTAGTTTCTGGGTGAGTGACCCATAACCTGTGGCCCTTCCTTGGTCCTCTGTGGGCTGAGAATGCACCATGGTCTGCCAGGACATCGATGTTACATCCATCTGCCAGGCTCTTGGCCATCTCTGGACCATTCCTTTACCTGCAATCCCCTCCAAAATTAAGAGGCAGCTTGATCCCACCAAAATGCATCATCACACCCCACTTAAGCAGCATGCCACCGCCAGCATCATCACTGGTAAACAAACACCAGCTCTAATGTGCTGGGCTCCCATCCAAAGGGGCTCTGGGAGGAAGAAGCCACGTGTTTCCTTTAACCTACAATAAAGCGAAGCAGTTCAAAGAGAAGGAAAAGGAGGTTAACGATCTCTTTGAAATGTAGGTTCAAATTCCCAGCACAGCCCCAGTCAATTACCAGCAAGCGCTGGTGACACACATCCACCGGTGACACACATCCACCGCTAAGGAGGAAGAGGCGGGGAGCGCACGTGGCGCAGGCATCCAGGGGTTAAAGGACATCACCACGGTGGTGGGAAAATTTTCAGGGACAAAACTGTGGGTTTTTTTCAGGCTGATTCATCCCCCTGGGGTGCACCCGGAGTGGAGGCAGGACCAGGGGAGGGGACGGAGCTGGGCAGGGTGGCAGCACATCCCCCCGCCCAAACCCCCTTTGCAGCTGGCAGGGGATTTTTGAAGGATGCCCAGCGGGCTGCTGCTTTCTCCTGGGTGGCTCCTCCCTGGCAGAATGAACCACTTTTTTTTTAATGCCGTTAATGAAAGGCAGTGCAGGGGTGGGGATGGGGCAGGAGGGGGGCGGGTTTGTTCTGGCACTGTGGGACGAGTGCACACAGGCATACAAATGCTAGGAGACAAAGGCTGTGATTAAGGGCCGGTGCTCCAACTCCCTGCTTATTACAGCAGAGGATTTATCTGATGGCCTAGTTTCATCTTCAATTTTCCACCTTTTAATCAGGTTCCCAGGTCCGTTTGGCCACCCAAAAAGGGAAGGAAAGGGATGTCTCAGGGGTGATGAGGCAAGAATAACGCTACGGTGCTGCCTCTAGAAACGTGTATGAGACAGGGGGTTTGGCTGCCCCAAAGCTTTCCCAGGAGGCAGATCCCGGGGCATCCAGAAGGATTATGCGCAGCCACGCAGCATTATTTTCTGGCATGGCAAGAGTGCATCCGCTCTTTCCAGCCTGACCAAGTCAGGGTGTGTGGAACAAACGTGCTGGAAATAAAAACCTCCTGCAAAATGGAAAATGTGCAGAGGAGCAGCTATTTTTAAGAGGGCCGGCACCTACTGCTGCTATGAAGTCAGTCACATAATCAGTCAGCAAGGGACTTCTGTAGGCTGGCAGCTGACAGCCAGGAGAAACAGCTCCAGCAGACTGGCGAGAAGCAAATGGGAGCTTTTGGGTACCAAGAGGTGCATGTTTTGAAATAAAGAGAAGAAGGTTGTCCTGTGCTGCCCTGGGCATGAGGGAGATGGGGGGAAGCAATCCTCGGTGTCTTTCCCAACATGCTGGGAAGGGGGGGGTGAGACGCTGAGAACTCCCCGGGGGACAGAGTGCTGCAAGCAAATGCCAGCTCAGCCACTTCTTCCCCCTCCCTAACCCAGCCTATCCTTATTGCCCGGCCTTTGCTGAGGTTTTCCTGCTTCTAAAAATATTCAGCCTCTAATTAAAAAGCCCATCTTGCTTGCCAGGGCAAACGTATCCGGCCGCAGAGCTGAGCTGGTCCTGGAGGCAGCCAGAGCTTACAGCTAACCAGCCTGGCCGCCTTTCCTGGCACGGGTGTCTTGGGGTGATGTCTGGCACCAGGGTTTAGTCCGTCACGCCGTGTTATCAAGCTGACAGCAGCTTTAGGAAGCTGGCATGAGGGCCTCCTCAAATTTTCCAAGCCTGAAGCCATCACGTGCCTTTTCCTTCTCCGGGGGGACATTAGTGCTGTGTTTCAGGCATCTGGGTCCCATGGTGGAGAGGGACGCATGTGTGGGCGATGCAGGGGTTCGTGCTGCTGATGGAGGCTTGCATGCTTCTTCCCATGCAGAGGGCTTCGGAAAGGCTGTTTAAATAATAAAAATCGCTAGCAGAATGAGAGGAAGGTAAGGCAAGGGGGCAAAGGGGTACTGGGAGGGAAAAGGTCCAGCACGGCGCTGGAGCATCATATAAGTGGGGGACTCGCATGGAAGTGGGAGAAGCAAGCTTCAGACCTGTTGCTCCCTGGGCAGTGTCCATCCCCTGGCAGACTGGGGCAGCAGGACACTCTCCACCGCTACAACTGAGCCTGTTGTCCCAGGGCAGGAGGGATCCCATCCAGAAGGATTCCCAGAAGGAGTGGTGGTGTAGCCTAATGTTCACAGCACGCAATGGTGGACACCAGAGGAGCAGTTATCTCTAAGGGTTGGTGATGGCTTTTCCTCTACAGTCCATAACAGTGCTGGAAGCACGATCTGGCCTCTCCTGGAGATGTCTACCTCCAGGTTACGGTCTGATCAAACCTTGCAGTCCTGGAGGATGGGGCAGTTTGAAAAAGCAGATGGAGAAACAACAGCCTCTTCCAGGCAGCCTGTAGCTCTGTCTGCCTGGATGGAAGATGCAGTTGTCCCTTCAGGCTTGGGAGGACCTGGAATGCTGCAGCTTCCCGGGGGCGGTTTCCTCACTGGGACTCTGCTTGCATCACTTTTATACACAGCACCGAGAAGTGCTTAAAATTAAATTTGCTGTTTAAGAGCAGGCAAAGCCCTCCAGAGATGTTTCTATTTATTCTTTGCTTGCAATGGCTCTGCATGCTCTTAGCCCCCCACGCAGCAGCCCCCGCTCCTCAGAGAGTGGTGCTGAGGCTGGACCACGTGTATCTCACTGATGAAAGCTCTGTGGTCTGGCAGAGTGCAGAGAGTCATAGGATCATGGAATCATAGAATCACAGAATGGTTAGAGCTGGAAGGGACCCTAAGGATCATCTAGTTCCCTCACCCCTGCCCTGGGCAGGGACACCTCCCACCAGACCAGGTTGCTCCAAGCCCCGTCCAACCTGGCCTTGAACCCCTCCAGGGATGGGGCAGCCACAGCTTCTCTGGGCAACCTGGGCCAGGGACTCACCACCCTCACAGGAAAGAATTTCTACCTAGTATCTCATCGAAATCTCCCCTCTTTCAGTGTAAAGCTGTTAGCCCTCGTGCCATTCGCTTCCTCCCACCCCCATGGTCTTGTGAAACAGCTTGTGGGCTCTCCCCACACCACCTGCTTGGCAAATCCAGCCTTTCATCCCTAGCAGACTATGTCCCAGATTGGCCAAACCCATGAAGAGACCTCCACCATCTCCGACAAGCTTTGGAGCAGGTCCTGGAGCAGGAAATTTGCTCCAGATACTCTTGTGCTGCTTCAGTGCCACACGTCCATAATTTCCTTTGAGTCAGCCAGTGAAGTTCTCAAGCCTTTCTGCCAATGTGGAGGCCAACAAGCCACCCCTAGTTTGGAGATACAACACCCATAAGGCTGGTGGGGCTGAGCCGGGCAAGGAGAGAAGCCGCGTTGCACTTCGGACCCAGCGACAGCTGCCGCCTTCCCAGCGCTAAGGCAGTAAATCCGGGGGATCCGGGTTTATTCTCCTCCAAATCACTTTATTATATTGTGAGTAATCACAAAGCCTTACAATGCTGCAGACGTTCTTTAAAAAAAAAACAACAACAAAACAACAAACTAACACAGCGACGATATTTGCCAGCTTTTGCTAAGACTTGTTTAGCTAGCAGCTAGCGAGAGGTTACACAAGGAAATCTTGCAGTCTTCAACTGGATTGTCACATTGGGTTTTGAACTTACCACAGTGGCACAAAGACAGTAACTTTGACAGTATACAATCCCTGTAACATTTCATCTACGTACAGACTTATAAAATTAAACAACTTTCTTTTTAAAAATTACATTTTCTGCCAGCAGAAAAGAATTCTCTTAAAAAGGCAAGATCCGCTAAAAAACACCCCTTTCCTCCCAAACTGCCCCCGTCTTGCGCTGCAGTTGGTTGCTGTTCCCCTCCAGATCCCGGCCTGTAGGCAGTCACGTTTAAGTTGCCTTTTTAAGAAAATTGACATGTTTCTTGTGATTGTGAAGGCTGGTTGAGCATTGCAAAGGCTCAGGAGAGGGGCAAAAGCCCCAACACCGAAAGAAAGGGTTAAAATCCCACCCTGAGGTCCCCGAACAACTCACTGAAAAGGAGACGGATAAAAAGGTGGGAGAGGGATTTCAGTATCCAAAGTGAAATGTTGAGTCTGGCTTTTATGGGCCCAATGGGTTTCAACCATCCCTAGAGACAACTGCTTTGGGCAATAGGGTTTCCTTTTGCAAAGGCCTTTGGGGGTGTGAGGACGAAGCCTGAGCTCCTCCCAACACTCCTAAGGAGGGTTGTCGTTTGGGTTTCTATCTGCATCACCTTTGCATGGACTTCCCTAAATCAGTTTCAAACGTTGAAGGTCACCCTGATGCAAGGCTGGGCTTAGAAACCAAGCTGCAGATCAGCCTGAGCAGGACTCCCATCCACAACGTCCCTTCCAATTCCCAGGAACGAGCGTGCCAGATGTGGACCAGTCCTCAGCAGACACCTCCACTGCAGGAGCTCCTACAAACAAGGCTTCACACATGGCATGGAGTCATTCTGTGCTGCCTTCCCCTGCTTTCTCCTAGCCTGAAGAAGAAGAGGGACAAGACATGCTTTGCCAGCATTTCAGCAATGGAGGAAAAAATGAGCAAACCTCTGAGGACCAGGCTTTTTATCAGATTTCAGTCGGCAGCCAAGGAGCTGTGTGAGAGAAAGAAAAAAGCTACAACCCTGGAAAATAAACCCCAAGATCTTTCCCCTGATAGGCAAAGCGCTCCAGGGTCACAGGCGTCAGTGCTAATTCTTCCCCTGGCACGTTCTGGGGAGCGTTTTGGCACTGGAAATTGCCTCACGCGCGCCCAGCTGAGTCACAGATGTTGTGTTCAGATGGGGAACATCAGCGTGGAAATAGCTTACTCTCACGTCCTCTGAGCCTGCGTCTTGGTTTGATAAGGTTGTCAAACGAGAATCCGTGTCAAAGTTTTCTTCCAAGCTTCCCCAGAAAGGGAACGGGGATTTTTTTTTTTAAATTTTTTTTTTAAGCTTGGCTACACGATCTCTTCACTTCGCAACTCAGTCGGTTTGCTTCGTTGGAGGTTGGTTCCTGGGTGAGAAGTGGCTGTTGGCAGACCCCTCTGCTTCCCTTGCTCTGTTGCGCATCGGCTCTGAGCAATGGCTCGCTAAGGTTAGAAAGACAGGAGGCTGCCAAGGTTGGACCTGAAGTAATTAGACATGAAAAGGGTAGAGATGGGAAAACAGGGAGCAAATTGTGGGAAAAGTTCTCGACTCACTCAATGTTCATTGCACACCTATGCAAATAACATGTAAAAACCAGCACATTAGGAGTACCCTGTATTCAGGTTGGTCTGGAAATGTTTCTTCAAGGCTGAAAGTGCATGACAGGGAACGGAGTGCTGCTAATGAAGGCAACAACCAGAAGGCACTTCTTGGGGAGTAATAATTAAAAAAAGGATGATGCACGGGTTTGTAAGCAAGCAGCTACGGAGTCGGTACATTTTGGCGTGTGCTCTGGTGAGACGTAGCTTTGCTCCTACAAACGTGTCTGGGGCATGAAGGTTTGCTCCAGACCGACCATTCTGCCCTGGGACCTGCAGAGCAGCTCGGTCCCCCTTGTCCAGCGTCACCGCTCTTGAGCCAACGGGCTGCGTGCAGGACCTCAATGCACCTGGTAAAATTGGGACCCTGCAGATGACGTGGGGCCAGGATTTGAGAGTTTATAAAATCCACGAACAATCAAGTATTGGCATATACAAATATATAAATTATTGACAGTTTTACAAAAGGCACACTGCAAGCCATCTCAGTCCGACACCTGTACAAATCCCACGGCCCCCCGCCCTCCCTTCCCCACACCTTCTCCCCAGCTTTCATCACGAAACGTAAGGTGCTGCTGCTACGGACCCGTGGCTGTCGTGGCAACTGAGGACCTCTTTTTTGGTCAGCCCGATTTGTCGGTGGTACTGTCCTTCTTTGATGGTCTTAAGACACTGTATGTTCTTCCCCAAGGTGATGCTTTTGATGGAAGGCAGGTATTTCAGCGCAGTCTTTGGCAAGGATGACACACCTGTCCCAGAGAGGTTGAGCTCTTGTAGGGAGTTCAGACCAAAGATAACTTCAGCAGTCAGTGACTTCAAGTTGGGATTGATGGATAAATCCAGAACCTGGAGGGCTGGTAGTTCCTTGAAGCTATAAGGATTTAATTCTCCAAAGCCACGCAGGCCACTGAGGGATAAATGAATCAAATCTTTCAGCCCTGTGAAGTCTCCTTTCTCAATCTTGACTAGAGGGTTCCCGTCAAGATTTAAGTATCGGAGAGGAATCCCTTGAAGGTTTGGTACAGACGTTAGCCTGTTTCCAGAAAGATTTAAGTTCTGGATGTTGGGGATGCTCTTTTCATGGTGCCTCGTAATTGTGCTCAGCATATTATTGGATAGATCCACATTCAGGGGTTTTCCTTGACCTTTTGAAGCAAAAATGTCCATAGCTATATCCAAAAGCTTGTTATTGCTCAAATCAATGTCACCCAAAGGAGAACTGGAGAAACAGTCCTCCGGGAGGACTTCCAGAGAGTTATGACTCAGATCCAAGGACTCCAGGTACCGAAGCCTGGAGAAGGTTGTGGAGGAAATCTTGGCAATTTTGTTGTAGCTCAGGTCAAGGCTCACCAAGGTGGTGTATCCAGGGCCAGTAAGCATCGATTCATTGATTGTTTCCAGTTTGTTTGATGACAGATCCAAGTAGGAGGTATCCAGAGGGATTGGGACGGGAACAATGTGCGAGCCTATTCCACTGCAGTCCACCTTGGTCAAGCTAAAGCTGTCAAAGAGACCAAAGCTTTCCACTTCACAGTGGCAGCCGGGGAAGCAGGTTTTGGTGGTACCAAAACAAGGAAGGAGAAGCAGGAAATTGAACCAGGCCAGGAACTGCATTGTTGACCTGGAAAACAAGACAATAAGAAAAGAGATTTAATTGCTGTAGAAGTTACTTAACTGAAGATGTGTAACAGTCTGAGTTGTGCAGTCTTCTCCTCTGTCTTTCTAAAGGGATAAATTAAGTACACCCTTAAATAGCATGGACGTCCTCCTCTTTGTCTCTCATATTGTGAACCCCATTGCAAATTTAATGGAGAAAAAAATATTGGGCTAACAGTCTTTGCAGATATAATGAAGTTGGCACAACTGGAAATTCACCGTAAAGACAGTAGGCTGCCTTCAAGCAAGATGCCAACAGGCATCCTTTTGGCTGGACCACGGAAGAAGCTAAATGACAGCTCCAACCCTGAGTCATTTTACAGCCTGGTGAAATTCAGCACACAGAGGTCTTCATGTCAGGGCATCCATGTGAGATTTGGGAGCGCCAGGTTCCAGATCCTGCATTGGAGAAATCATGTAGGCTGTGCGCCCAGTGGGAGCCTTAGGTGTCCAAAACCCTTATCAAGAAAGGAAAAACCAAACCTCCGTTCAAATTTCTTATAGATGACAAAGATAACGGCATCATCAGAACATCATCCAGGATGAACGGCTAGAAAAGCTAGCTACCTCCTGGACAAATGGCCAGCACGTCTCCCTTGCTTAGACTTCAGATGCAAATTTAGAAGTGTTTAGGTAGGTAAGATCATTGCTTTATATCAGGTGGCTCAAACCCACCCTCCTTGGGCTGGTGCTGGAGCAGAGGAACCATGAACTGCTCGGTCTAACCCAGACTGTGCTGTGGTGGCCCCAACCTCCTGCACAGTCATTAGTGGAGAGAGCCAATTTGTTTCCTATAGAGCCTCTGGGGAGTCTTTGCTAATTACATTAAGTATTCTCTCTGATTAACAATGACAGCAAGCAAGGAGCTCTCTCCATCCCTCTGGGTTTGACCCTCCTCCATCTAAGATGTTTCTGTCTCTCCGTTGTCATAGTCAAGGAAGGAAGAGAGCTGATGAGCACCTCTCCAGCTTTGCTGGACCTCTTCAGATCACATCGTAACAACTCCTCCGCACAACTGTGGGCAACAGCAGCTGCGTGATTTCAAGAGCCAGCCAAAAAAGCTTTAGCTCTGCATCTCTGGGGAGGGTAAATTGGAGCATGCCAGCATCCCCACAGGTCAGCAGAGGCAGCAAGAGCTGCCCTCGCTGGTTCCCATTGCAGTCATGGGTGACGGCTCCTCATGCCTTACAAATGGTCTCCAGGAGGCCGGCAACAAAAACTCCCACCGAACCAGGCAAGCAGACCCACCAGCACCACTCTTTGGCTACGCTGCTGGCAATAAACAGAGACTCACGTGCCAAGCACTCATTTAGCCAAAAAAACCCCAACCCAATCCCCTTTAACTGCATGTTCCTGTCCCCATCTCAGCCCCACCACCCCCCCACCACCCCGGTCTCTATTCTCACCTTTCCCGCGGCTGTTTAAAAGCACTTCATTAACTTCCTTGCAGTATCATCTTTCCCACACAGCCTTTGATCTGGCTGAGACGCCTTCCCCCCAGCCCCTGCACCTTCCCAGGACCATTTCCTAGAAGTTCACACTTCATCTTCCCTCACCTACCCCTTGGCAGCAGTTTCTCTCCCTTTTCAGTGTGGTCTTCTTGGCCCTGCTCTCCTTCCCAGGAGACCAACCCAGGGATTATGTGCCAATGTGCAAAAGAAGTGCAAAGGGGGAAGAGCGTTGCAAAAATATTGTCCTGATCACCGATACAAGTTGGCTGGTGGTAACTCCCAGACCTCCTGCAAATAGAGAGCAGAGATTGGGACTCTGGCCAAAGAGCCTGCAACCAAAGCATCGCTAACAGCCAACGCGCAATCCTCCAGGGTCCATTATTCTACAGAAACAACAGAAAATCAGTAAGATGAGCCCTAGTTGCAGCCCATCTCGACTATTTCTTGAGAAAACACATGTGTGTGCAGAGGGAACGCAGGGGGTAGTGCTCCTTTCTGCAGGCGCAGTTCCACATATCCCTTTCCTAATGGCATCAAGGCTGATCCCCTCTCGTTCTGTGCAGACAGACCATAGCTTGCTCCCTTCTTCAGTCCCTCCTAAACTAAAATTTACATTTTTCTCATGAAGCTGCATTTGGAATGCACTGAAATGTTTTATTACCAGGGGAGATTAGAGCAGTGGGGAGCTCTTTGGGAGCTCAAAAAGCAAAATCCCAAATGTTAAATATTTCACGTACAGGGAAGTACCTGCGTTAGTGTCAGCTCAGTCTACTGGTATTTCTCCTCCCAAATCCCACCCAGTGGCTATTCCCACCTCATCTCTCGACAAGGAAAGCGCCTCCTAACTTCTTCTTCAAAAACCCAGCTCAGTTCCTCATGGCTTCCCATTGACTCTGGTGGGAGGTGGATCAGACCCCAGCAGTCCAAAACACATCAGTGTGAGACTTGGCTTTCTGAGCACTGCTAAGACCTTTGTGGGCTCCTGATGGGCCACCTGAAGGAAAGCAAGAGGGCAATCTCCAAAGTCCTAGTTTAACTGGGAACAAACATTTTAATAGGGCCTGTAGCAATAGGACAAGGGGTAGTGGTTTTAAACTAAAGGAGGGGAAGTTCAAACTAGATACAAGGAAAAACATTTTTACAATGAGGGTGGTGAAACACTGGCACAGGCTGCCCAGGAGGGAGATGCCCCATCCCTGTAAATATTCAAGGTCAGGTTGGACAGGGCTCTGAGCAACCTGATCTAGTTGAAGATGTCCCTGCTCATGGCAGGGGGTTGGACTAGATGGCCTTTAATGGTCCCTTCCAACCTAAGCCATTCTGTGATTCTATGAACTGAGAGGAGAATCAAAGCCAGTGCTGGGCTTTGATATGTGGCTGCTCAAGCTCCTTTTGACATGGGAATTCTCTTCCTGATCAGCCTCAAAAATGATCGCCAGAAGTGAGCAGATACAGCGACTCCCACTGCAACATCCATGGCACCAGCCAGCAGCAAGCATGAAACTTTATGCAGCTGAAATGCAGTACGCAAAGCTCAGCTTAGGTACTCGCACAGCATTTATTGCCTCTTCCCTCCTCGCAGCACTGCCCCCAATTCTCCCTTACTGGCTCTGCAATTGCTTTGCAGATGAGATGCAATCCATTACCACCAGTTAAAAACTCCCTCACGGAGCAACAAGAAACATTCACACAATAACAAGCCCCTTGGCCAATATCTCTGATAAAAGATAGGAGAAATAAAGGCACTGGTCATCTTCTAGTCTACGAAAAAGACTCCTGCAGTGCTAGATAATCAACGAAGAGCTTAGTCAGGTACAGGCATGCTTCATCATCATATGGCGCAATCGATAGCGCTCTTTGAAATGGGGAAAGAAACATGCCGCAGGCATTTACAGTTCATCTGTGTACAGCGTGCACTTGAAACCGCATCAAATTGCCTTTGGATTGCTGCCTACGAGCTGCTCTGTTGATAAAGGCAGGAAGCCAAGGCATCCCCTCGTAAAAGGAAGATGAGTTATCCTCCTGCAGCACTGGGGAGATTCACCTGGAGGAAACACCACGGGCCAGCAGCCACCAGCCCCATCACCTGGGACGGCGAGGGGAAAGCCACCAGGAGAAAACAGCCTGCTTTCAAGATGGTTCAGCCATGACCTCCTCTTCTATGGTTGTTGTGGTGTGGAGAGATCCCAAGAACAAATTTTGGCCACTTGACTGCTCTGGAGGGCTCGTTATACCCACTGATTTCAACAGGACCTGCTGGGGGTGCAGCATCATCCCCCACATTTCAGGTGCCCAGAGTGTCCGCAGGGCTCTTGTCTTTCTACCTTGCTCATCCTTTCTGCATGCCAAGTATCCTGAGACAACCCCAAGGAGACACAGCGGTGGCTAATGGAGCACCAGCAGGGTGCCAGCCTTCTCCTCCAAGTTCCACATCTCTCCCTGAGCCTGCAGATGCCCCGACACCTGCTCCCTCCTCTGCTCATCCCCAGCACCATCACGTGGCAGGACCCAGGTGGAAACCTCACACTGAGATTTCTCTGCCAAAAAAAAAGGGTAAAATTTGATTTTAAAACCAGCCTGCAGAGGAAAGCTAGGTCTCAGCTGATGGCTGGGGAGGTGGGAGGGAGGAAAGCCCTGTCACTGTGTTGTTGCAAATTCACTCTTCTCATTGCACTTGATTTCCTCCTTCTCCGCTTCCTTAAAGACTTTTCTCACTGTCTTCCCTGATCCACAGATGAGATTTTGCCACCTCGTTACAACCCAATGGAGATGTGCTAACACGTCCCACCTTGGATGGAAGCCCATTGCTCAGGGACTGGTCCCCACCTCGGGAATGTGGAGATGAAGAAGATGCTACCTAAGCTACCTCCGGTTGCCCTGGCAACCACCAAGCTGGAAATCCCTATAGCCAAAAATCAAGGACTAATTAAAAAATAATAAAAGGGGGAGGTGTTTGAAAGTTCTTTGTTTGATGGAGTCAGGAAACAGACAACCCTGTTCTTCACACTTGCAACCCGCTGCTTCCCTGAACATGCCACTTGGCAAAGCATCGGCTGAAATGCAGCTGGAGTCAGGGCTGAAGACCTAAAGTCACCCAACGAAGCTTAAGGTACATGAGTAAGAAGTGCAGAAATCCCAGGTTGTCTCTATGGTGGGGTGAAGAGAAAGAAATTGCTCCAGAAGGGGATGAAACCCACCTAAGGCCAGACCCATCCTTGCAGATGCCCCATCTCTCCCTTGTCCATGGTGGAACAGGATGCCCAGTCTCCCTGGGGTACTGCATCCTACCCCATCCCTGGCTGCATTTTCCAAACCCAAGTCTCGGCCAGCAACCAGCTGCACCCAGGATGAATCAGTTCCGCTCACTCATCCAACAAAAAAACGCCTATTCTTCCTTTCCCCCCTTCGGTGGGTCAGTTTTCCAGCAAATCCATCTGCCCAGCCACGGGGTTACACAGGAATGAGGAAAAGAGGACCCATCTTTTCAACAGCAGCCCACCATTAGAGCAGATCAGGTATGACATGAATCCCTGCATGTCTTGCTGAACAGATCCTGGTAACTTCCATTTTTTTTTTTCTGCCAAGGTGCTGCTGGATTAATTCTGGATTAACAACAAATAGAGCAACCTTTAAAGGAAAGAGGCAAAAAGGAAGGGCTGGACTCTGCCTATCCCAAATAGAGTTGCTGCTCTAGCAAAGCATGATGGAATTGCAACTCCTTCAACACCCTTTGCAACACCCTTACTAGCAACGATATTTCATCAGGGGGAAGAGCTGGGAATTGTCTCCTGTCTCTTGCATCAGCCAAGTGAAAAACAGCAAAGTCTTTATAGCAAGGCCCACAAAGCCCACTTGGCTGCATTCGCTAATTGGGGGCAGGGGAAAGGGAAAGCTATTGGAAAGCGAAACAAGCTGCATAGGTTATGACAGAGGCCATAAATCCTCCAGACTGGGGAAAGAAAAAAAAAAAAAAAAAAAAAAAAGATGAGATAGTTGGCTCTTTCTCTCTTTAAATACTTGGGAGGCTCCAAGAGGCAGCTGGGATGGTGGCTCCAGCAGATTGCTCCGGAGCACCAGGATGCTCTTGAGTTGCTTCTCCCACAACAAAAGCGCTTCAGAGACCTCTTTGTGTCTTTGTGTTTGTTTTTTTTTTTTTTCTCCATTAATTATTCTGTAAAATAGGAATAATTACCGACTAAAGCACGGCACTAGCAACAGCTACACTTTTCCAGTGCGGACTCTCCCGGGCTGAGTCCAAATGAGGCCACGGAGGCAATCGCAGACCGGTCTCCAGATCCCACGCGCTGGCGCGAGCAGACAGCAAAACTGCCTCAAACCAGCCTACAACCAGAGACTACTAATCCCTTAACTCGCAGGCACACACCCCTCACATGATAAAGAAACTGCTGCCGACAAGGTTACTCTCCTTTTTCTTTTTTTTTTTTTTCTTTTTCTTTGTGTGAATCCATTGAAAGTAAAGGTCATCCAGGCTTTTGCTCTGCCTGCTTCAGACTGGCTCTTCCCTGCAGAAGGGGTCCCCACATGCATGCAGCAAATAATTGTGCTTACCCCTCTCTACAAAGCTTATTAAACCAATTAGTGCTTCCTCACAAAGGAGTTCTGGTGTAAATGGGAAGGGGGCTTTCTGACCCATTTGTTATTTTGGGGGTTTTTTGCTGGTTTGGGGGTACGCTTTGCAAATACCGGCCCTGGTTTTATACGCAGTGTTTGTGACTTCTTGGATTTAAGGAGAGGAGGGCTAATGAGAATCCAAGAAGTATCTGCTGCTTGGGTTTTAGCATTTGCTTTGGTGGGTTTGGGGGAGTCCAGTGGAGTTACTCTTGGTGTCAGTGGCAGCAGGATGAGAATCAGTCCCTTGGCTCTTCTAAATTCATCTTGGTTTAATGGCGCCCTCCATCAGGAGCCATTGCACAAGTCACTTTTGGGTGATAAGTTATCGCCCTTCACTTCACGCTGGTGGTTTTATCTGCTTAGAGAACAGAGCCATCCTCAATCACCCCTCAGGATATAGAGAAGGGGATGTGCAACCCCGTCTTTGCCTTCTCCTCACCCTATTTCCCCCACCAGTGTGTGCAAGCAATTGGATGGGGGAAACTCAGCCACTGGGGCGGTGGCTTTAGCCCTTATGGCTCAATGTAAAGAGACAGTGAAGGCCTGAACAGGAGCTAAAACCATCCTGCCAGTGCCTGAACACTTTTTGTTTGATCTTCCCGCTCACTGGGGAAAATGAAAAAAAAAAAAAAGAAAAAAAAAAGAAAAAAGAAAAAAATAAAAAAAGAAAAAAAGAAAAAAAGAAAAAAAGAAAAAAGAAAGAAGAAAGAAGAAAGAAGAAAGAAGAAAGAAGAAAGAAGAAAGAAGAAAGAAGAAAGAAGAAAAAAGAAGAGATAAAAGAGAAAAGAGAAAAGAGAAAAAAGAAAGAAAAAAGAAAAAAGAAAAAAGAAAAAAGAAAAAAGAAGAAAGGAAAAAAAAGAAAAAAGAAGAAAAGATGTATCTATGAATTCCTTTCCACTTTAATGATTTCTAATAATGGATGTAGAAGCACCTCCTCGGCATTCAGTCAAGAGCCCCACCACCAAAGGGGGAGTTATTAGCAAGTAATTAACCCAGGGTATCAAGAATCTACATTACCAGGCTATGGAAGAAAAATATGCAATAGGCACCAAACTGGGGACGGAAAGAAAATGTCATCTCTCCTCCGTCAATGCAGAGCCATGGGTTGTATTTAAGGCAGGCCAGGGGTGTGGCGTGATGGGGATGGGTGGGCTCAGGATGGGATTTCTCCTCTCTGACCTGTGGGTCCCCAGGCATCACAGGAGGTAGCCAAGACAAGCAGATCTTGAACCAGTGGCTTCTTTGCTCTGCAGAGAGCTTTGTCGCCACCCAAGTGATTTTAAGAGGGGACCAAACTGCCACAAAGAGAGATGAGACCTGGTCTAGTGGGAGTTGTCCCTGGCCAGGGCAGGGGGTTGGAACTAGGTGATCTTTAAGGTCCCTT
Organism: Chroicocephalus ridibundus; assembly: GCF_963924245.1. NCBI lineage: Eukaryota > Metazoa > Chordata > Aves > Charadriiformes > Laridae > Chroicocephalus > Chroicocephalus ridibundus. The sequence continues at coordinate 7,083,674 of NC_086284.1, forward strand.
TCAACCCAAACCATCCTATGATTCTACAATTCTATGAGATGCTGCTCACAGATCTGAACAAGAACCACATTGCTCTGCATCAAGTCTATCTTTGCAAGACTCGAATCTCACAAAAAACCCCATGGAATCTGGGGTTTGGACAGCCAGAATGGCCAAGGAAGGCAAAAACAAGACGTCATTCCTCATTTTCGCAATATCTCAGTTGGCTTTTCTCAGCTCCGGACACAGAGAAACTGCTGAGCCAAAACCACAATGATTAACCACCATCCCACTGATTCTCTCCATCCTTCAGGGAGATTTTCATAGACGTTACAGGGGACGAGACAGAGGAGATCAGCGAGAGCGAAGCCAAGTTGTTAAGCATCAGACACATTTCATAACCCCAAAGCCAAAACGCCCCTCAGTCCACCACATGGGCTGCAGAGAAGACATATGGGATTGATTAAGAGGGAACCCAGCACCTCCAAACCCTACAGCTTCACACTATGGGGTTGTTTTCAAACATATGACGTGCCTTGCTCAGCTGAAACAGCCTCTGCTGTATTTTTTTCCTTTAAAGTAAAAAAAAAATTAAAAAAAAATCCTTTATTTTTAAAAGAAATGGAGAACCCTATTAAAATAATCTTTGCTCCAACTGTTAATGTCACAAATCCCATCTGCTTTGCAAGACGCCATGGGTAATTTATCATCCTCGTATTTAAACAGCTAATAGTTTATTCCACTTATGCAATCCCTCCCCCCCGCCCTCCCCCAGCATCCCTCATCCCCCCTCAAGGAGGAAATCAAGGTGCGGTGTGGTGTGTTTTTGTCTCTGACAAAAGGAAACCTGTGCGGGCAGGTCTGCCAGCCCATACGGCAAGTTCCAGCTGATTTACATCCGCGGCTGAAATACGGACAATTTCTGCCGCCCTGAGAGCTCCGTGCCTCGAAAAGCCGCATCTTGGAAGCAAACAGCAGCCCAACTCCCGGGAATTTCGCCTCAAGTGGGAAAAAGTCGGTGCTACCTCCAGCATGGGCAAATTAGGAATTAAATCTCAGCCGCAGCAGGGTTTTGCACAAAAATCCCCTTTCCCTGCTCAGCCCAGGAAGCTCTCATGTTAATGGCGGTTTTATTCGAGGTGGGGGAAACAGTCTCCCGTGGCTTTTTGAAAGCAATTTTGCTCGCCAGCCTCACGCCGAGCTGTGCTTGTGCCCGGAGGAGGCGTTCCCAAACGGAAATGAAGTTTGCCGAGCCTCCGGAGCAGCTGCGGGCAGGGGAAGGCAGGCATCGGGGCAGCGTGGCACCTCCCGGCAGCAGCCCTATGGATTCATGGGGCTTACTGGGAGCAGAGGGGATGCGAGCATCCTGGCCCCACCGTTGCTGCCTGGCTATGCCAGCTGCAGGACCACTCAAACTGGGAGCATCGGCAGCCACACACCGGTTCATGGAATCACAGAATGGCAGGGGTTGGAAGGGACCTCTGGAGACCATCCAGTCCAACCCCCTGCCAGAGCAGGGTCACCCAGAGCAGGTTGCACAGGAATGTGTCCAGGTGGGTTTGGGATGTCTCCAGAGATGGAGACTCCACCACCTCTCTGGGCAGCCTGTTCCCAGGCTCTGGCATCCTCAAAGGAAAGAAGTTTTTCCTCATGTTCAGACAAAATTTCCCATGTTCAAGTTTGTGCCTGTTGCCCCTTGTCCTGTCACTGGGCACCACTGAGAAGAGTCTGGCCCCATCTTCTTGCCACCCGCCCTTTAGCTCTTGCTGAGCATTGATGAGATCCCCTCTCAGCCTGCTCTTCTCCAGGCTGAACAGCCCCAGGGCTCTCAGCCTTTCCTTAGCACAGAGATGCTTCAGTCCCCTGGATCATCTTTGCAGCCTCCGCCGGACTCTCTCCGGTAGTTCCCAGCAGCCCGGGATGTACGGGATCGAACAAAGCGTCCACAAGGGATGCAGGAGCTCAGGGCTTTCTCCTGCTGCAGCATTACCCCGGGGGTGACCACCCCAAAACTTTTAACCCCCTCAAAGCTCCTGCTTCCCATCCGTCCTCTCTGCTTTTTAACCATGAGCATTTCCAGGAACAGGAGGTCTCACTGTCCCAGCACTCGCTGAGCCTAACACAGACCTCATCTCAGCCAGGAACACAAATATTTTCTTAACTGCCTCAAACTCGGCCCAAACAGGATCTTTATCATAAACCCAGCGACAGATCCCAGAACGGGAGGTCTCCGTTGCAGAGGAGTTATTTTGGCACAAATAGGTTTACGAACCAGCCCTTCAGTGCAGCAAAGGGAGAGGTTTACACCTTAGTTTTACACCAGCCCTAACGCATTTTGCTGTAGAGGGACCTGGTGAAGCCACCAGCAGATCCCCATCCACCATCCCCGATGCCCAAGGGCTCACCATGATGCATGGAGGGAGGCTGCGAGTACCCAGGCTTTCCTGGGTACCAAATCACAGCAGGAACCTTGGAAGCATTAAACCCTCCTTCTTCGGGGCTGCATCCCCCTTTGCAAAAGATCAACTTAAAAATGATGGATCACATCTACAACGTTGGGGTTGCACATGCTTCCCCCTCTTCTCCGACCGTTCCTGGTGTCAGGCTAAGAAAGCCAAGAAGCTGACATGAATTTTTAAAGCATAAAACACCTGAGGCAGGGCCATATTTCTTAGCAGGTCAATTATTGAATGCTGAAATGACCCTAGCAAGCTTTTCCTGTAGCCTCAGCCCTTGACAATCCTCTCCCGCACCTGGCCCCCAAACCCAGGCGGTTCCTATCTCAGCTCCTGCTACAACAATACTTGTTCGTAGCACTGCGGCTCCCAGAGACATGATATAATTCAGGAGGAATGCACTCTGGGACCAACACCATACGCCAGGCCAGTGGGAAACGTTAAGAGGTGCAGCACGGGGAGAGGAAACCTCCTGTCCATGCCGGACGCTTCATGGTTTTAACTGATAATAGAGCTGCTCAGCCGGATCACGGTGGCCAGCTGGGGAATGCCATGTGCCATGCGTGTCCCTGGGATGCCGGATGCCACATCCCACCCCAGGAGAGCGCAGGTTGCAAGGACCCACCAGCAGCTGCCTGGTCCATGAGGGAAAGGCACAACATCTGTGGATGTACCCCACATCCCCAGCGTCGTTTGATTTCAGCCATCCCGGTGGGCTGGTTTGAGCTGCAGAAGGACTACGCTGCATGGATGGACATGGATGGGTTCCCCTGGAGAGGATGAGCTGGGCAGGGGGAAGGAAGGAAGAGAGAGGAGGGATGGTGCCAGGCGAAGGCGATACCTCCCGGGGTGGCTGGAACTAGATCGGGGGTTGGAACTAGATGATCTTCAAGGTCCCTTCCAACCTAAACCATTCTGTGATTCTATATGATGCCTCTGCCCTTCCCGGTGAGACAAGGGAGCGAATAGCTCATAGCAGCCCCACCATCCTGTATCTCTAAGGTCTTTCCAGCTCTTTCTCCTTAAAACAGAGGTGGCTGCAAACCAGGTGTCCAAACGCTGCCTCTGATGGCATGTCTTGGTCATGGTGCTCTGCCTGGTCCCAGCAAGCAGAGGCAGCCAGCACTGCCCGAAATCATGCAAAAAGAAGAGGGGAAAAGAATTTCCCCCCAGCTGGGCAACGCCTCCAGCCCTGGCAGAAGGATTTTAGGAGGACTCCATGCAGCTTTAGCTCTCTGAAACAAAGCAGCTCCCAACCTCCCTTCTATCAGCCCTGCGGGGCTGTTGGCTTCAATAGGGGAGGGCAAAGCGAGGAGGCAACACTATGCTGGGTGCCCCTCGGCATCGCCCCAGCCTGCCCATGGCTTCTTTGTGGGCTTTTTATTTATTTTTGTGGCTGTGGGTTTGGTTTTTTTTTTTTTCCATGCACAATAATCTCCAGGCCTCTTTGCCGCCTGTGGCTCTCAGCGTGCAGCTGCAGACCCTCCACCGAGGAGATAATAAATACAATCCTGGCCGTTATTGTTGCAAACAGCACAGCTGGAGGCTCCCGTCTCGTTCCCCTCCCGGCCTTTCTTCCCCCCTGCCCAAATAATTCTTGCAACGTGACGCTGCGAACAATGAACGCCAGCAAAATCTCTCGGTGGAGCATCAGCTGGAGCTTCAGGAGCTGCCCCAACCCTGGCGAAGCGTGTGAGACATTCGCTACGCCCAGCAGGTCTCCGAGAAGATTTGGGAAGGGGGGATTTGGGGAGGGGAAGGGGGTCTGGGTAAAGCTGACAAAGGGTCTAGCAGCAGGGCATCATCCCCACCGCGGTTCCCAGCCCAGATGCTGCTCAACTGCCCCAGGGATGTGATGTTGTGGCATCTCCTGAGCTCTTAGCCTGCCTTCCCTGGCACAGGATCCTCCAGTCCCTCTTGGCTGGCATGGCATCTTGGAGACAAAGATCATCTAAAGTAGGTTTGGAGAGACGCATCCCCAGCAGGACCCATTTCTCACTGATGTTACCACAAGTCCCCATTCATGTGCCTCCATTTCCCTCCTGACACCTTAAGGTTGACGAACCCCAAGGCCAAGAGGTCTTCGTTCAAGTGTGGGGATGGGGGTGCCATCTCCAAGTTCAAATCTCACCAGCTTAACTGGGAATGGAGCACAAGCCAAGGCACCCTGGTCTCACCCCATAGAGAAGCCCCTTGCCAATGCCACTGCTGCCACAACGGGTCCAGACAAATGCCACCACTGTCCTCATGCACCATGCCCAGCTCCTGCCTTGCCTGGACACTCCGGGGACACCAGCCCTGCTTTGCCCTTTGCAAAATGGGCAGCCAGGCTGGGGGACATGGAAAGGGATGTCTGGGAAGGTGGTTGTGCTAGAGAAATATCTAAGCACCTCTCAAATCAGTTTTGTGGACTCTAAACCCTGACTGCCAACAGCAGACCTGCCTCTCCAGGGACCTCTACCCACCCATGCTGCTCACCTCCCCTGCCTCCATCCTGTCCCCATCCCTGTCCCCTTGTTTTTGGCGCAGCTCTGTGACACTCCTGCCATGCCATGGAGATGCCACAAGTCACCCAGGACACACACAACCATCTTCCTTTACCATTTAATCCTGTATTAAGCCACCTCCTAACCCAATTTGACCTGATTTCACTCTACCTGACCAAGAGAGTAAGAATTCCCAAATTACAGCATCCTCAGAGGTGTCCTCTGTATGGACTACACGGTGTTGGCCCCTTGCACCCCGTTTCTTCCCCCAAAGCCAGGGGAGGTCACTGTGTTGCGAACACAGAGATAGGGACATCACCGTGGGACATTCAGGGACAGTCGGTGAGAGCAATGCTCTCCCCTAATGCATGATACTGGCCAAGTTCAGAGTTACCCTCTGAGCCTCCAATCCTCTGAGCTGGAGACCTCATGCAAGAGGCGGCAAAGCTTCGATCCTGGGTAGATACAGGGGCTGCACCTTGGGTGGGAACTGAGCCTTTGCACTGGGATTAAAGGTATTTAGAGGAAAGATCTCCTCCACCCTGCTGAGTGAAGCTTGGCCTCGCCGTGCGCCCTGCTACAGACATCTCATTCTCAAGGATGGGAAGAAAATGGGCGATTTTGGGGTCAGGGACGTGCCCTGCCCCACGTGGAGAACTCTGCGCACATTTGTCACTTTAGATGTGATGGGGTTGAGGAATCACGTCTGGTTTGACCCATCTGCCACAGCAGGGCTTTGCCTTTACGTCTCAGTTTTTCCTGACAGGGGTTATCTTATTGAAAGTCAAAAAAAAAAAAAAAAAAAAAGATATCCTTATTTCTCTCCCCACCCTTGAGCTTGAGCTGCCGGGCGAGAACCAGGGGAAAGGAGAGGAGTGAGCATCACAGATACACGGACAGCTAAAGAGAAGCAGGAGGGGGGCAAGGGGAAGGAAAAGAAAGCCCACAGATGCCGGCACTCAAGACATTACACACAGCACATGGCCCTCCGCTCAGCGACGGCGGAGATAAAAGCGCTTTTTTTCCAGTTTGCCACCACTCCGACAGGCAGATTTCCAGCCTGGGTTAATGCAAGGCAGGAATGTCCCGTGCTTAAGGCAGCCAGGTTGGTTTAATCTCCTGCAGAGTCTGCGAGCCTGGGGGGGGCGGGATGTGGGGTGGAGGGGGGGGTGTGTGATTCTCAGAGCACGTATTTGCTTCTCCCCCCCCACCCCCCCACACCAGGAATACTCCAAGAAGGAATGATGGAAACTCCCAGGAAATTGAAAAAAAAATAATAAAAAAATCAAATATATATATGTATGTATAAAAAAATTGCAATACAAGTGAAAATCTCAGGGCTCCCCGGCAATGAATGGCTGAGCCGTTCATACATTCGCCTCGATGGGCCCAGGTGCCAAGTTTTAAGACAAGAAACGGCTTGCTCGAGCCAGCCTTTATCTCTTCCCGGCCCTCAACATCTCAGCGTTCGGAAGTTTCTTTTGATAGCCTGCCAGGCGGCCAGCGCTGCGGCTACCGCGCAGGGCCCGGGGGTCAGGAGGGCTGCCGGACAAGGATGCCTTGTCTTATCCCACCCTCCAGCCTCTCCTTCTCCCCACCAGCCAGCTGACAAGGGAGGAGGAGGAGGAGGGAGAAGAGAGTGAAAGAGGAGGGGGGGGGGGAAGGAAAAAAAAAAAAAAAAAAGCAGTTAGGGATAGAGGGAAAACTCTAAACCTCCGGAAGACAGTGGCTCACCTTTTTTTCCCAGTTCTGTCTCGCACCGGGGTGGCAAACACTGCTGGTCACTGCGGGGCTGGGAGAGCACAGGACGCTTTTTCCTATATTAAAAGAAAAAAAAACCAACAAAAACCCAAGAGTAACTTTTGTATGTTTTTTTTTTATTTTATTTTACAGCTTTTTCTCCCTATTCCCTCCCATCCGTTCAATGCTGCTTTATTCCTTGCACTCAATCTTAAAGAACAGGGGTGCAGGAGACCCCTCACCCCAACCCTGCAGCCTTCCCTTGCCAGTCCACTTCGCCGCTAGAAATTAATGTCCCCTGGGATGTCCCTCATGTCGTCCGGGCATTTTGTAATTGTTCCCCCCACTGCTGCCTCCGCCAGCAGCTGCTCGAATTCATTCACAAACCAGCAGCGTCTCCCCGCTCCAGGATGCTGCAAGGGAAAACCCGCCTGGGTGCTGCCAACCAACCTCCTGCCTCCCCCCCCTCCTCCGGTGCCGAGCAACGCTCACCCCGCGCACCCACTGCCTCCGGAGAGGGACCGGGCGACGACTGAGCACAGGTCAGGGCCTCGATGGGCCATTTATAACCCACAGCACCTCCTGTGTCCTCTCCGGGATGGGGACTGGCTTCCGTGGGTTGAGCGGGGACACGAGCCCTGTGCCAGCGCGGTGGCAGACACTAACCCGCCGCCGGTGGCCAGCAGCCAGCCAAGTTTGGGCTGCAGATTCACCCAGGGACGTACCAGGCTCCCTCCGGTCCTTTCAGCATCTAACACATCCAACGTGCTCCTTATTCCCGGAGAGATCGGCGAGGTGTTGGTCTAACCCTGCCTTTCCAAAGCCTCTTCTCCCAGTATTTGCTCCGCTCTCTACCGCTCCAATAAAACCCTGCGCTCCGATAAAACCCCGTGAGCTTCAGAGCAGCGATCAATGCGATATTTCAGCGCAACGCCAGCCATCAGCACGGGCAGGCTCTCTGCAGAGCAATGGCACAGTGTCCACCCAGACAAGTTTCCTACTGTAACTTCAGTGAATGCGGTTATTCAGGCTAACGGCAGCCGATTTATCATGGCAGACACCCGGGCAAAAAAAAAAATAAAATAATCTTTCGACTGGGGCGGCTGGAGGCTCCTCGCCCGGCTGCCAGGATGAACGCCGTGTGCTCGGCCCGGCTGGCCGTGAGCTCGTTACACCCGGGCTCGAAGGTCTTCGCTGCCACCGAATTCCGTTCGTTAACCGCGATGGAGAGTCGGTTAACGGCGGCGATGCCACTTCCCCACAGCTCTGTCCTCGCCGCCCTCCTCCCAGCCTTCCCGCACCCCAAGCAGAGGAGGAAAGTTGACGGACCCTTTTGTTTCCCGAGAGCTGGCACGTGTTGTGGTTTAACTGGGCTAATAAATCTGCCGTGGTCTGCGCCTTTTAATGACTGCAGCGTTAATAACAAGTTTCCATGGAGCTGCTTAAAAGTTTACAGGGTGTGTGCGTTATCAGGGGAACCCCGTGCTTTCTGACCTCCTGCTTCAAAAGTCACAACCAGCAGCTTTTTTTTTTTTTTTTTTTTTTTTCTTCTATAAGAGAACAAATAAATCTTGGTCTGCTTCCTCTCCCTTCCTGCCCCCCCGCCCCCCCCCCCCCCCCGCCCCTCAACACACCTTCCCCTCCAGCTTAATCCATTTACAGGCATGGGAAATTCCCAGGCAGGGAGCTTTGCCCTGCCTTTATCTCTGCAACCCGGGGGAGAACCCCCGCCCCACCTCTTTTGCACCTTCCAGCCTGGTCACCCCATCCAGGTGACCCCCCCTTTAAGCTTTATCCCCCTCCCTTCTCCTTTTTCCCCCTTACCTTGGGCGAGCTGCGAGCCTCCCAGCACCAAAACCCGACCAAAAAAAAAAAAAACCCCTCTCTCCTCTCCCCCTCCGCCGTGCTGGGAGGGGAGGGCCGGGAAAAGGGGGAGTGGGGAAGGGGTGGGGGGTGGAAGGGAGGGGGGGGGCTAGAGGAGGGGAGACAGGGAGCCCTGTGTGAAATCAAAGCCCCGAAACCGGGCACGGAAGGCGGTGCGGAGCCTCCAGCTGCTGCTCGGATTACTTTGCAGCCGTGGCAATCCCAAGCACTCTACAAAGCACCATTCCACCGGGGGTGAGGGGAAGGGAAGAGGGAAGAGATCCCGGCTGGAGATTCTTCATCCTCCGGGGAGAGGGAGCCGGGATGGGGGCGGCTCATACGCACCCGCTGCACCCCAAAATTCCCCCTTTGGGAAAGCCAGAGATGTGTGTGTGGGAAAGGAGTTTAACTCCATCCGAGACCTCTGTCCTCCCCCCAAACCGTACTCGAGGCGTTTTGCAGCCGATGCCCCCCCCCTCCCCCCCCCCCACCTCGCACCGCCGAGCCCCCGTGCGAGGCAAACTCATCACGCCAAAAAAAGTTTTCACACTCGGAGGTTTGGGGGGCACCCCAGCAGACACCCCCAGGGCTAGCTCTGCGCATCCCCGGCGAGGCTCAGCCCACCCCCATCCAGCGAGCCCCCCCCCAAAAAAGATAATTTGGGGGTGATGGGTGGGGGGGTGGGGAACTGCAACATCCTGGGGCTCTGCACACCCTGCGAGTTTGGGGAGGGGATGGGGGGCGGCAAGGAGGGGATGGGGGGCGGCAAGGAGGGACCCACCGGGACCGGGGAGGGGCCGGGGGAGCGGCGGGCAGGGACTCACCGGGACCGGCGAGGGGATGGGGGGCGGCGGGGGCCGGGGGGGACTCACCGGGGCGGGGGTCGGTTCCCACGGCGGGGCGGCCGCGGAGCGCGGGTTCCCACGGCGGGGAGCGGGCGCCGCCGGGAGCCGGCAGCAGCGAGGCTTGGGGCCGGGTGTCCCCTTCTTCCCTCCTCCTCCTTCCTCCTCCTCCTCCTTCTCGTCCAAGGCGTGCAGCTGGCCGGGCAAGCGGGCTGCCCCCTTCCCCGCAGGAGGAGGGAGGAGGGAGCTCAACAGATGGCTGCACACAAGGGAACATCTGGGAGGAGGAGGAGGAGGAAGAAGGAGGAAGGAGGCAGGACTTGCGCTCGGCTGTGCCACTCCTGAGCTGGCAGACCCTCCTTATGGGGGAAAAAGGGGGGGGCGTCAAGCCGGCTTTGCACACACACCCGCACACACACTCCCCCTCCCTGCTGCTTTGCATCCCTCCTGGGTAAAATCCCTTATTGTCCCTTTGCTTTCTTGGGGATCACTCCAGAGTTTACCTCAGAGCTCTTTCCAGCCCCGACCTCTGCATTTATCATAGAATCATGGAATCGCCTGGATTGGAAGGGACCTTTCAGATCATGAAGTCCAACAATCAACCCAAAGCTGACAAAAACCATTTGCAGGAGTGGGTCCTATTCCCGAACACCACCTACACCCTGTTTTCCAGGAATGTAGGAACACAGTCAGCTCCGGCACCCCGGGGTGCAGGCTTGGACAAGGCAGGGCTGAGGTCCGGGCAATTCTAGCCCTGTGCTGCAAACACAGGTTCCCAATTTGGGGGGGGAAACTTGAACTGTGGTTGCTGGCTTGGCATGCTCTGCTCCTGCTTCAGCACCCAGACCCACCACCAGCTGCCGCAAGAGATGGAAGCTACTAAATTGTATGGTGTGACCCTTGAAATAGGATCAAACAACAAAAAAAAAGCACCAATTTTTCTAGTAATCCACAATTTGGGGAACAGAGAGTCTGGACCCCATCACTGTAGGATGGGCAGTCTCTGGGGCTTCTCCAAGGAGGATGTGAAAGAGCAGCCCCACATCAGAATTTCTTGACCGTTAGGTGGAATGGCTCAGCGGTGGCTGGCTCTGCTCGAGACGTGATGCTGGTGCCGGAAAAAAGAAACGGGAGCCTACCTAGTGCTGTGACTCTTTGGACAAGGGAAAAAGGACCCCCGGGGTCGGTGCGCCGCAGGGGAGTCATCCTGCGGCTTCCCACACCGCACCCCTGGTGTGCTAGCCAGGATTGGTGGCCTGTGACAGGCCCATGACAGGTCCTAAGCTGTATGTTTGCCTGCTTCTTTAAAAGTTTAGGTTAAAAAGGCATGATCAGGCTCCCTGTGTTTACTTTTAGCAGCGCTGGTGCTTTGAAGCACGCCACATCCCCGATACCAACGATCAAAGTTTGCTCAAACCATGACCCTCATGCAAGCGTGCTGCTGAGATTTGCGTTTAGCATCTCTTTGTGATGAAAAGCTGGCGAAAAGGCCATTTTTCACTCTGTTCAGCTGCTTTTCCAGAGCACATAAAGCTCATCGCTCCATGACCTGCCTGAAGTTTTACAGCATGACTGACCCCCCCCGCGAGCGAACACAGCTCTGGACAGAGGGGCTGGGCCTCGAGGCAGGAGGTACCAAGGGGCATTAGGATACCATGGTGGTTCTTCTCCACCCAAGCCTGGCTTATCTGGGTTACGTGCTCATTCTGCGCCCACATCTCAGGATCTGGTTTTCGGGAATCGCCGTCAGACTCCAAGGAGGAGACGAGCAGCCCCAGGGAGCCAGACAGAGGAAATCTGTGCCCAGGACTCATCTGAGCCAAGTGTTTTTGGGGAAAACCCCTTGATGTGGGTTGTGATTTTCCATGTGGAGATGACGGTGATATCTCCAGACATGAGCAGTCTGCTGTAAGGATCCGTTCACCCCAGGTCGTTGCAGTGTTCGTTTCTATAGCTCTGAGTAGGGGAAGTAGCTCAGCTGAAAGCTTTTGTTTAATTTTCATTTTATTCATTTTTCCGTGGTAGGCCTTTGCCATGTCGAAGTTAGCCTCAGTAAAGCAAAACGCCAGCTTGAAGCTGGTGGAATTGGGAATTAAACTCTCTAGCTGAGATAAAGTCCAGCGGTCAGCACTGCCCGGTCTGGTGGTTTGAAAGGACGAACAGAAAAACATGGCTTAAGACCTGGCTTAAATTTTGCTGAAGAAATATCTTTAAATATTCTTTTCTTTATTTGAAGTCTAAAATGAGCATACTTTGCAATAGCTGCAGGTAGACGGACATGGGAAAATTGTGTCCTCAGAAATTGTGTTGCTAAGATGAAAAAATATTCAACTGAGAGGTGTTCTGGCTTGAACTTCTAATTATAAGAGAGATTTTAATAAAATTTCCCCACCTTGATGGAGTTGGCCAAATCATGCCAGGGAGAGGGCTAGCAAATTAATTCTGGTTGATCTGGGGGGTAGGGATTAGCTCTGGTGCGATGCTAACACAGAATTAGCCCTGGTGCATGTCCATCTCAGCTTCTTAGATCCTGCAGCCTTCTTCAACTGAGATCTGCACTTCTCCTGAAAGTGGGGTGTCCTCCTCCCGGCGGTCAGTCTGTGCCCTGCAGAGCTGGATGACAAAGTGATACCTCCTGCCATCATGCTCCACCTCTCCGTACCATGAAACCCTTCATTGCAAAGTGCCTTGGTTGGACAGTCCATAGATGGATGCTTCCTCCAGCAGATCAAGCCCAATTAAATATCATGATAACACCAAGGTCAATTTTAAAGGACATTTAATCTTAAGGTCATGTTTCCCACCATGACTATTTCTATTTCTTTGCCACATAGGAGCACATTTTCTTAAAGATACATCAGGGTTTTCCCAGAGCTGTGTGGTCCCATGGGCTGAACCTTCACATGCAAAGGCAGCCACGCTGTGCTTGGACAAATTTCCCCACCTATCTCACAGAATCACAGAATGGTTCGGGTTGGAAGGGACCTTAAAGATCATCTAGTTCCAACCCCCCCTGAGAGTTCACAGCTCAAATAAACCAGAGTAGGATGAAAGATGGAAATAGAAAGGAATTTGCTTGAGGTCATGCAGCACCAAATGGTGATAAGACCTCACTTGGGTTCTAGGCACTGCTGTAACCATGGGTTACCCTCCTTTTTCGCTTTGTAAAAGTAGATGAGGGTGGTTCTGCTAAAATTATTCCATTTCAGCCTGATTTTAATGTCTAAATGTTACATAATTTTGCCAGCACCATGTTGAAACATCTGAAAACTGAGCGCCAGATCTTTACGCTGTCCCTCACCCCCATTTCCTTCCTCTTTTGCTGTCTCCAGGCTTGAGACTTTGGTCTGTATTTATGGCATAGTTTCCCAGCTCAGCTTCGCACCAGCACTTGTGTTCAGTTTTTTTCTCTGGCCCTGCGGCCCTGAACAGCATCGCTCCAAATAACCCTCATAAACCACTGCTGCTGCAGAGACCCTAACAGGTCTGGACACCATAAGACACCTTCTCCCAGCTCGGTTCCTCCAGGGCCATGCCGAGCCTTCCTCTGACCTTCTGTTCCCACAAGACACCAACTCAGTTCCTCGTTTCTCAACATCTGATAACATCAGGCCTGGTTTGGCTTGTTAGAATCCAGACAACTCTTAAGCCAAAGGAAAGTTATCTGAGTCACTCTGAGTTTCTCCTGAATAAATTCTAATAGACACATATCAGGCAGAAGGAGTTTAAGAGTGAATGAGGATGACATAAGATGGATTAGTAAGAAGTGTTGGAGGTTTGCCCCGTGATGTTTGAGTCCCTCCCTGAGATCTCATTTCCCTTCCTCTTCTTATGCAATCCCAGGAAAGGAGGTTTCTCATGCCCCAAACTGTTGGAAAAAGCCACAAAGCCACTTGGGTGCCTTGCAATCCCCAACTCTGATCTTCTCCCCAAAGTGTCCTTCTCCCTGGGCATTCCTGCGGAGGAAGGCACCTTCCCTTTCTGCTGTGCAAGGGATTGCTCATGAACTCTCTCCTTTGTGGTTGAGATAGAACAGATGTCTTAGGAAGTTGTCCAAGCTCGATTGCATTTGATGGGATTTCTCAGAAGGAAACACCCACAGCAGCAGCCAGCACAATTACTTCTGGAAGGGTTTAGTTAGAAGTTAGAAAAAGTTAGAAGCAAGAAATTAGAAAAAAAAGCTGCAATAATAACAAACAACCAGCACCAGTTCCCACTGAAAGAGGTAGGTCTATCTGCCTGCTCTGGGAATGTTTCCTATCCTCATGGGAGTCTTGTAGTAAGTCAGAACTAGAGATACTTTTTTAACTCCTATAACAAGCAAGACTTAAAAAAACCCACATCTGAAGTTTTGCCCATGGCATTTGGGGGAGCTTGGCAGTCTTGGAAACACATTGCACTCTTCTGTACACAGCCTTGGTCAAAAATACAGGTTATTCTGTAGGTCCATCCTCACCCTTTGTCACTGGACCATGTCTGTGGATGGAAGTCCACTCATAAGTGATTGACTGCAGTCACTCACTTGATCTGTGTTGACTTGTATGGAGAACTCCATTCTTTGCTCACAGTGTTGGTTATATTTTTTCTTGATTGAGAGCCAGTAGGTAAAATACATGAAAAATATTTGGGAAAGGAGGCAGAACCCAGCTCCTCCTGGTGGAAGCGCCATGGCTGTCGGCAAGGGTCAAGGTTCCTTTTGCTCATTCTCCCTGTCTGACCACATGAATTTTGCTCTCGTTGGTGCCTGGTGACCCAGCTTGAGCAAGAGGTGCAGAGGAGAGCCCATTCCTCACTATTTATCTCCGGTCTCTGCTGTGTCCTCACCCCAATTGCACCATAGCCTGGTGTATTTGACACTGTTTTGACTAGTGGGATCTATGGTTTCCTGCTCCTTTGGGCCTGGGAGGCCTTCTTTTTTTGCATTTTGACAAAAAATCAGCGTCAGGAAGGGAGGGTAACACCTTCTCCTTGCTATTTACTAGCCTGGCTCACAGAATATCATGCAGGAGCACTGAGTCCTCTACAGGATCACCTAGGTCCCATCCAGTGAGGGAGAAAAGATGGGTCTCATTCAGGTCTACTGAATCACCCCTGGATTCCTTCTCTCCGTGGACAGCGGAGGTGGCCTAGGGACTTACGATAGTTTTGTCAACACACTGGGTCCAAGCATCTACTTTTCAGGTAGTGTGCAACCTAAGTAACCCGCCCAAGGGAAGCGGGGGGGTTTGTCCATCTGATCGTGTTAGGTGCTCCTCGCAAGTGGGTGGTTGTTTCCCAGGAAGCTGCTTACTGGACTGTTGGTTTCCTTTCTATATATGTTGAGTCTCTCATGGCAGATATTGACTTGCCTTTGACATTGGTCAATATTTAGCTCTTGAGTTAATAAATATTTAGATTCACTTGGATGAAATCAATGTGTCCTAAGCTCTTTCTGCTATCATTCACGGTTAAGCCCTGGGGCAACGGGTGGGAAAGCCCTGCCATGCCTTCAAGACCTATTTCTGCAATGGTGTTTGTAGATTGAGTTCATCCTGTTCAGGAAAGGTCACATCCTCAGCTGTGTCGAATGCTATCTGGAGTCATCATGGTTCATAGGATCACACAGTGAAGGAAGTAAAGCACGGGGATTTTTATTTTATTTTTCTTTGCCGTTTTGTTTCAACAGCTTCACGTTGGCATCAGCAGATCAATCTGTAGATTGAAGAGCTGTTGGCATCTTTCTAATGCCACGTTGGGGTTTCCACTCAGTTCCGTGTCTTTGGATCCTCAAATCCTCAGAGGTCTCTTCATCTCTATTTCCCATATAAACAGGATGGAATCAGAATCCCTTTGAGAAGGTGGACATACTTGAAAATCAAAGCCAGACTGTGCAGTCTCTATGTACCCTGACAATCCATACTGAAAGAGTCTGTGTGGTGCATTCAGGGATCCAGCACCCTAATTGGACGCTTCAAGCTATGTTGGTCATCTCATCCTGAAAAAGATATTGAAGAACGGGATGAGGGCCAGACAATCAGAGACTTGAAAATCCTCTTGGATGACAGTCTGGAAAATACAGCTCATTTACACTGACAAGGTGAGAACTAACAAGGTAAGAACTGTATACTGTGCACGCAGACTACAGGGGCAGCTCTCAGGATGCAAACCCAAAGAATAATTCAATTTGGGAAGGACTTCTGGAGGTCTTTGGTACAAAACTCCAAAGTTATGCCCAAATTTTATCCCAGAAAGCTCTTAAACACTCATTCAACATTTTACATTTGCTAAAGCTCCATTGATTTCACTTCTGCAGAGGATTATGAGTTTCACTAAACACCTGTGGCCTTTGTTAAACGTACGGGTACAAGTAAGTTGCTGAAACAAGCCCTGCGGCGACATGTGTTGTGGCAAAAAGGAAACAATAGAAGATATTTAGCTATTTTTTAAATGCTGCTGCTGGAAAAAGCTGTTGACACTTTTCTTGCTCCCTAAGCAATAAAACGTGTTTTCTTAGTTCCCTGCACATTTGCGTCCTGCAGTACTCCCAGTTCCTCCCAGTCTCCCCTGCCATTTTGGTCAGGAAAGGGCAATTTACAGTATTGCTGGTAGGGTCCTGAGGTACCAGCTGGTGGACTGGTAGGCATTTGCTGACTGATCAATTGGCTGCTGCCTTGTAGGATGAGTAAGGAATTGCTTTTCCGTTAGTGGGACTGTTAATATAGACTAATTTGCCTTTAATTCTCCTTTCCCTGGTTGCTGATATTAGTGAAACTCGTAGAAACTTCATAACCCCACAGAGTGGCAAAGACCATTTTCTGAAAGTGAGGTGATACTGTCCAACAGGCTCAAAAGTGTTAATGGCTAGGCAAAAGACCACAAGGGCACAATTTTGTTCCTGAACCAGGCTAGAGGAGCAAAATAACTCCAGGCCCAAAACAAGGCAGCATTTTTTCCATTCTTCTGCTTTTCTCAGTCTAAAGTAAAATGGTGATGAAAGTTTATTCCTTCTTTTAATTTGAAAGATAAAATTCACCTATCCACTGAAGCCTTGGAAGCAAGTTTTTAGCCTAAAGCACAAGATCGTTACTTAATGAAGTTCACCTTTGAGCAGACAAATTTCAAAAGAAAACATTGACTTGGGGTGCTTTTGCTTGTCATTTGAGAAGGTTAAGCACCATATAGTGGGAAGTAAAGACAACGGGAGGCCAAATACTGGGAAAATCTTTCATCTGGTGGACTTGTCTGCCAAGGGAAGCAAGGGATGCCCTTGTTGCTGGTACTTTTAATGTTAGATTAGGACAAGAATGAAAACATCTACTGTCTAATATCTAGATCCTGTTTCTTATAATCTTAATGAAAGTACTCTGACTGCAGCGGGTACAGCACAGTCTTCTCCCTTATCTGTCTGCTAATCACTCTCTCCCTCCTCTGAAGCTACCTATAATGTCCATTGCTATGGTAACCGAGCATGGTATGTATCGCAGACAAGATGACATATGCATCTTTTCCTGCTTTAATAGCTCCTCTGTTTAGGCTGCAGTCTTCCCCCGTTGCCGAGTTCCCCAAAGGACGGACGCACGCCGACTTCATGGGTTTTCATCTCCTTGCGGGCAGCTCATCCGCTGAACCGCTGGCGCCGCGAAGCCCGGTGGGTTGTCATTCAAACCAGCTTCTCACGGCCCATAAATTTGTGATGCGTTCCTCTTGGGGTTTGATTACACATATTTTTAACTGAGTGGCAAGAAAATATTTTGAGAGAAACAATGTTTATTGAGCTTAAAGTGTAATTACCCAATAGCTAAACATGCCTAGAGAAATGGCAGTTATTGCATTCCTGGCTTCGTCAGGCAGGTCAGTCATTAAAGTTTAACAGATGAAGCCAATATTTTATCTCAGCAAGTTTGCACCAGTGAACATTGATCCATTGGCTGTTTGTTCATGCTCCAAAATACATACCTATCAATACGCAGAAACCTTGTGAACCCAAGGACGGGGTCATAATGAAACAAGCAGAGAGTTGTCAGCAACGCTTAGAAAATTTACATCCTCTTACAAAGAGCTAGCTGTAGAGAATGCTCCAGATTTAATGGTAAAGGCAGAAGCTGGTCTTCTCCATCCTCAGAGGTGTGGGGTGGCATTTGCTGCTAGCATAGCCTGTCTCCACCCTTGGAATCCCTCAGCAAAATGTAGACTTGATTTCTACTGCAAGAGATCACAGAATCACAGAATGGCAGGGCTTGGAGGGGACCTCTGGAGATCATCTAGTCCAACCCCCTGCCAGAGCAGGGTCACCCAGAGCAGGTGGCACAGGAACGCATCCAGGTGGGTTTTGAATGTCTCCAGAGACAGAGACTCCACACCTTCTCTGGGCAGCCTGTGCCAGGGCTCTACCCTCAAAGGAAAGAAGTTCCTTCTCATGTTCAGATGGAATTTCCTGCATTCCAGTTTATGTCCATTGCCCCTTGTCCTGTCATGGGCACCACTGAAAGGAGTCTGGCACCATCCTCTTGACACCCACCCTTTAGATATTTATAAGAAAAGATAAAAGCACCAGATAAGATAGGAGCACCAGAAGACTTCACTAAGACCATAGCTGGATTAGTAAGGGATGGTGCCTTCTGCAAAGAGCTTACACACAGCTTTAGATGGGAAGAAGACACAGAGAGAGAAAGGGATTCGCTGAAGTCCCTGACATCAACCTGACTTCACACCGACCTTTGGCCAGGGTGATCAGAAGAAGTCCATCAATAAGATGCTGGTTCCATAATGCCGTGCAGCAAACAAAGGTCCTCTCCTTTCTCCTTCTGGTGATTGAGTTTGGTGTGTTGCCTTCCTTTTATTCACGCTCTCACCATCAAGAAGTAAACATGAAGGCTGAAGGAGCGAGCCTTGCTTGGCCCTGCCTTGCCAAGCAGAAGCTGAATGAAGATACAGTTGCTCCACCTAAATGCATGGGGATGAAAAGAGCTCGTTAAGCTCAAAGCTGCCTCTGGAACATGAACAACTGGATATGATGGGGCAGAAACGTGTTGTAGCTGGAAATGTGATGTTTTCTGTCTCAAGTTGTGAGACAGAGCTAGCAAGGCATAGATATAATGGCATAGAAGGTTTTGCTAATTCTTTGAGGAATATCGTATTTCATACCTGTGGGCAGAACCGTATCTATTTGGTGTGTTTCATCTCTTTCCTTTACCTCCTTTTACTCTTACTATGCCCTCCTGCCTGCAGCAAAGCTCCCCAGGAGCTCCCTTCCCACCCGAATCCCAAACCTCGAGCCCCGTGACTTCCTCTGAAGCACACTGATGACTCAGAGCATGCCAGGGAGCTATGCAGCAAAGCAGTGGGCTCCACGGGATCGAAAAGCTACATTTTTCTTACGGAGGAATGAAGATGCCTGTGTTATCCTGAGATAAAGAGGTGAGGAAGATAAGGCAGCTCTGTTTTATAGGGAGGCACGTTTGCGGGAATTGGCGCTGTGCTTCGACATACAAACATCTGAAGAGCCTCTTTGCTGAGCTGGTGGGGCTTGTGCATATTATTCCTGCTAAGGTAAAAACACATTTGTGTGTGCCAGCTGTAATGAGGCTGTATTTCCAACAGAACTGGCTCTCTCGGCAGGTTATCTTTGCCCCTGAATGATGCAAAGATTTTCTGCTATCTCTGCCTATAACCTCCTCCCACTGAGTGTTTTCGTGAGGCTGCTGGACTCTATTGTCCAAACTGTTTATGGTTTTAGATATTTTTGTGGGTTAATGAGTGAATGGCTGAGATCTGGTTTTCCCAGGGGAAGCCTGCTTTTTCCAATCCCAAGGAAATGTAATTACCCTCGAGCCCCTCTGTTGGCCAACAGTGATGTGCTGTTGGCCAATGGCACACGGAGAGGAGAAGGCAGAGAGGAAAAGGCAGAGGAAAAGTGGTGCAAAAAACTAACATCACAGGAAAACAGGCTAAACACACAGATTTCTTAGCAGCACAGAGAAGCTCTGACTTATGTGGTGAGACCATCTCAGTAGGAGAGGTGTCCCTAGCAGTTTCTTGATTTCTCTTTTCTTTTTTGTCTTTTTGAATAGTGCGATGAGGTTGAGAGGCCTCAGATGGACTACAGCTTCCTGGACACCCATTTTCTGATCATTCCCAGAATGTAAATTGATATCCTTCACATTTTAAACGGAGGTAGCCCATGCTACCACAGAAGGCAGATCCTGAGTCTGGTGACAAAGGGTTCTGTCCCATTCTTCCTCCTGGTGTGGGTAAACCATGGCTGGGACAGCCTGGGGTGTCTTCGCGCTCATGTGGGGCCTACAGAAGAGATGGATAGGGACTCTTTGTCAGGGAGGGGAGCTATAGGATAAGGGGGAATGGATTTAAACTGAAAGAGGGGAGACTGAGCTGAGATCTCAGGCAGAAATTCTTTGCTGTGAGGGTGGTGAGGCCCTGGCCCAGGTTGCCCAGAGAAGCTGTGGCTGCCCCATCCCTGGAGGTGTTCAAGGCCAGGTTGTACGCGGCTTGGAGCAACCTGGTCTGGTGGGAGGTGTCCCTGCCCAGGGCAGGGGGTTGGAACTGGATGGTCTTTAAGGTCCCTTCTAACCCAAAACATTCCATGATTCTATGATTCTATGTGTCATTTCCTGGTGTCAGTAATGAGAAAAAATAGCTATACTGGCACTTTGGAAGCTTTATTAAGTGATAGCTGGACCGGTGGTGCTGCAGTTCCTAGGAGGCTGTGAATATGGGTCATCTCCTCAGGGTTCACACAGATAGGGTCTGATTGGAATGATGCATGAAAAATTATTTTTTAAACTCAATCAGGTGGATTTTCTGAAATGTCTGGAAAAATGTTAACATCGCCTTTGTAGACAACACAGGTAAGCAAGAGCCAAAGGCCGCGTAGAGCAGACAGAAACTTCTCCGGGTCTTTATATACGCTGAGCTTTAGTCCCCTCTCTCTGTACACTCTCCAGGTCACTCAGGAGCTGGACATGACTAAGCCATCAAACTTGAATGCATTTCTTTGGTCTTCTGCCATGTCTTTGATTTCTGTCTTACCTCCACCACCTTTCAGCTGTTCCAGTTTGCTCCTTGATTCTCCACTTCTCTTGACCTTGACCTGAGTCCGCTTTGCATCTGCTTTGGCCCAAAGATGTCCGTGGTTCTTTCTGTTTTGCCTACTCCACCGAAGGCCCAGGGCAATGCTGTAGGTATCTCAGACTGATACAGCTCCGTGAAGATACCCTTAGTCTCTGAGGCTGTGACTTTCTACCCAACAGCATTACTGAAGGAATATGTCTTTAAAAACTCCTTCTGGAGGAAGTCCTCAGGTATGCCTACGCTGCCTAAGAAATACGAATTAATTTTTTTGTTCTCTTCCTGTGTTTTTCTCTCTCCAATTGCTGTCCCTACTCCTGCACCAGCCATTTCAGTGTTTATTCGATGTGTTAACAGAAGTATTTTTACTATGTGTGAAGACCATCATCACCAATTCTGGCGAGTCTGCCAATTGCTTGGTGTCATTTGCATAAGGTGAGGATCTTAATGCTATAGCACCCGTTGTCATGAGATTCATCTCAGCTCGGGTTGTTACTACGCTGTATGGGAAGGTGACTAAACATTAACGATTACTCTGCGCAGCCTTCTGACTTGAAGCTGTTACTTAAATTTCTCCCTGCTCTTTCTGCCCCACAGAGCAATTATAGTCACAATGCTTTTAGATGGAACATGTCTGATTCTGTTACTTTCTATGGCACTTCTCTCAAAATAAAAAAAAAAAGTAAAAAATCATCACAAGCACCTTTAATCACCATCATTACTCTTTTTCTACTCATAGCCAAAGCACGGACATTTGATCTAACCTGCTCCCACACTTTAGCATTTTCTACCCATTGCTTCCTATGTAATTTGCTTTAATCAGTCAACAACCATGATTTTCTCACTGCCCTGTAATGTATGTCTTTATAGTTTCACTGGTGGCAGTAACACGTTTATTATTTTTGACTAATCATTTGAGACCTTCTCTTTTCCTTAGGTGTGGGGTGCTCTCTAACAGTTCTGGGGCATACGCTGCTGAAAGGAAGTGGAAGGGACTGTTTGCTGCTATATAGTCCTTTCTATTTCGTCATCTGACATTGGCTCAGAGTTGAGTGCTTTTTTGCTTTGCAAGCTATGCTTTTGATCCTGGTGTGACATGATTGTATCCAGGTAGATGAGAGTGTTCAGCCAAATAATCTTTCCATGGCTCCACCTCATTCACGCTTGCTGTCAGGCCACCAGGACTCTTGGTGTTCCCATCCAACGCAATCTTTTCCCATCTCATTTTCACACCGTGTTTTCCTGGTGCTTCTCTATAACCTGAAAAGGTTTACTTGCCTTTGGTAATTTTCCTCTGCTTTGTTTTGTGCTTTTGTTTCCACTCTCCCATAATCCTTGGCTCTGTTTGCATTTTCCCTCTAATGCTCTTGTTTTGATGTTTGTCCAGCTCCTCCTTGTTTGCCTAGGCCTCCCAATAAGTTCCCTACTGTGTTCTCTATTGCTTCCTTAAATATTTCCCATCTGGTCTCTACTGAGATTTCTTTATCATTCCAGATTAATGGCCTGAAACGCTCTCCAAGCATTACCTTCTCTGTCTCTCTCAAAGACTTCCCTTTTAAACTTTGCAGGATCAAATTTAGCTCCAGTGTCACCCATCTTTCCCTTGGGCTTTAATGTGTTTTATCGTCTTTCCAATAAGTAATTCATGATTGTGGCTGCCCTTCAGCATCGCTATAGACTTTCACACCCAGGAGTGACTCTGTTGTGCCTTTTGCAGACAATCATGTGGTCCATCTGTTTTTGTGTGTGACCAGCTGGTGACCTCTTGTAAATCCGTGAGGGAGCCAAATGCCACCGGTGATCAGACTATGCACCTCACAGCAACTTCTCAACTTCTCACCAGCTCAACTCCTCCCAGTCCCACGTGGCCCAGCGTATTCTTTTGCTTGTTATTTCTGCTCTCATCCTCTACATTCCCAGCTTTCACCTTCACAACTGCCTCATGAGCTGGGGCCTCTTTTCACATGCTGGATTGATAAAATTTATATTTTCCCTTCTCTGCAACTTGTTTTGGTGCATAACAGCAAATCACAGCTAGGCAGAGATTACTGCAGGCTGTAGTATTGCTGCGATGACCTTCTCAGGCATTGGTTTCCTGTTGTTCACAGAAGTCTTTATTCCATTTGCACATGGAGAAAATATTACTCATCTGGGAAAAAAAAAAAAAAAAGGAAGAAGTATAATATCCAAATACCCTCTGCCTCCAGGGTCTCTCTCATTTGGCAGCTGGGAATGCATAGCTCAGCTGTGCTCCTCATTGGTCCGCGGTGAGGAGGAAGTCCAGGAGCCCATCTCAGAAGCTGTGTGGTGCGTTCAGCCATTCTCCAACCTCCTTGACCATTTCCATATATTCTGAATTGCAAAACTTTTCCTGCAACAAGTTCTGGATATGATGGTTGGTTATGCCTGTCTGGCTTATGTGAAAGCCTCACCATTCTTCGCTGGACTCGTTGACATGGGTATCAGCGCCACCTTCATATCTTCCACAACTGAAGTTTCCACTGCTTTGACTTAAAAATCTGAGTTTTCCTCTGCCTCCATAGACTGCCCAGACAAGGTGAAGTGAACTTCTTTAGTAGGAGATGCACCTTTTTTTCTCTTTTTTTTTTTTTTCCTTAGACAAATTCATTTTATTCAATAATATTTGATGTGACATTTCTGGGTCATTCCCATCCAACACCTAAATATGGAGCTGCAAAGAGGCTGTATCCTGGCATAGAAGCAACCTGTCTCCCCTTAATTTTTAGGATACGTGGTAAGATGTTTATTAAAATATTCTGAAGTAGAAAACGCAGTGAAGAGAGAGGGCATAAAAGGAGGGGATTCAGTTTGAAGTTAAGGTATCTACATTTAGGTGTCTGCATTAGGTGTCTGCACGTGAGATATGCATCTAAGCTCCCACAGCGGTGGATGGAAATGTAGTTGCCGCCTAAACACAACCATCCAGTGCTATGTGAGATGCTAGCTGGGCTTTCCTGTTGGCCTACAGCTGTCAGTCCCTCAGGGCACGGGAGTGAACAGGTCTCGTGTCATATCATCTGGCCCCATGTGGACGTGTCAGACATCCGATGCCACCTCAGAAGGCAGTTGGTGTTTTCGTTTGCACTAGCTGAGCCTCTAGCCAACACCGTCAATGTCGTCCAGATTCAGCTAAGCAAACACAGGTGTTGGGTTTTAGACGTAACTGAATCCCTTTGCAGTTTGGTGACACCAAATTTCCGCCAAATGTGGTGCAGTCTCAGATGCCCACAGAGACACTTATCCTTATGTGCAACAGGGGTAAGTAAGGCATCAAGGAATGATGCCATCAGCTTAAATTAACCATCTTCTGTTACCACCTCCAAACACCCAGAGTTTAGATTAACAGTGGACACTCAATGCAATTTTTTAGTAGAATCCTCCCAGAAACAGCCAAGCCCAAATTACTGTTGCATTGCTCTCAGTTTTGTCACTTAAACCACTGCAAAATGGTACGAGGTATGATCAGAATGGTGGTGATCTTTGATACTCATTTTGTGGGGCACAAATGAATGAGTCCAGGGGAACTCCCAAAGACTTTCACTGGGAATTTCCTGCTAGCCACAATCGGTATCCCACAGACAGACTCTCCTTGGGGTCCCAGACTGTAGGGTTCGAAATGCACAGCAAACTAGAAATAGTAGAGGTCCCTAATGGCATTTATGAACAACTGGAGCACACCTGAAAGCACTGTATGGAGGGAAGAGCTGAAATGTGATGAGCAGAGCAGCTTGGTCCATGTTTCATCACCTTCAGTGGAGAAAAAGCAACACACAAACGGTGTTTCTCAAGAGAAATACATCTAAGGCGAGCGGTGCAAATGTAGACCAGCAGTGATCTTTCTGTGATCATGGAGTTTGTTCCCTTCTGTAAACCTTTAATGCCAATGTGTATATTGATTGCATATCACCCTCCCTCCTTAGCAGCTGAAATATGCAGCAGAGCTGGGCTCAACCAGAGCTGGAGCAGGACAATGAAGGACACAACCATCTGTAACTGATATTTTTTTTAACCAGCCATAGTCAAAGTCCCAACAGTGATTCAGAGATCCCAGAGGTGGAAGAAACCAGCATGATCATCTAAACTGACCTGCCGCATCATTAAAGTAACAAAATTTCACTCATTATGAAGTCCACCCATAGGGGACTGGCTATGCCAGAGTGCCAGTGCTATCTAACTCTTCTCAGGAGCCCTCTACTCTTGGTCCACAGCCTCTTACAGTAACAGTCAATAGCTAAATAGAAATATACACTCAGTTATGAGAGAAACTGATAGACAGTTCTCAAAAATACACAGCTCAGAGTCTGCATTTAGGAAAATCAATGAAATGTATTAAATTGCCAAAGCTACTCTACAGGACATAACGATCAGTAAAGCCATGGTCAGACCAGACAGCTGGCAACACGATTTCCCTTCCTGGTGATTTTCTTGATTGTTCTTTTCTGCTTATGCCTTCAGGGGTGGCTTGAGCTTCTGAGTGATGTCTTGCACAGCCAAGATATAAATACATTCATTGGCTTAGACTACAAGATGGTACAGACCAGACCATGGTTTGCTT
Source organism: Chroicocephalus ridibundus (assembly GCF_963924245.1). Classification (NCBI taxonomy): domain Eukaryota; kingdom Metazoa; phylum Chordata; class Aves; order Charadriiformes; family Laridae; genus Chroicocephalus; species Chroicocephalus ridibundus. The sequence continues at coordinate 7,108,680 of NC_086284.1, forward strand.
AGACTTGCTCTTCCCGAGACCAAGTCTTCTCTGACGAAACTGAGCTTTTCTTCTAGATAGATTCACAGCTGGTGACAAGTGTTTGAAGCAGAGCCTTCTTTTCTTCTGAGCTGCATTTCAGACTGAATCATCCCAAAAGATGCAGGAGAGAGCTGAAGGTAGCAATGGCATCTGGACCACTGGGCTTCCCATATTCAAAGCACTGGCCCAAAGATTTCAATACCCAGAGGTTGCCTAATTAAATCACAGCGAGTGTTATTGAGAGCCAAAGCATAGCTCAACATTATTTCATGCTATTGCCTCTGATGTAATGCCTCTGATGGTGAGTAGAGGAAGGTTCATGGTTTCCAATGGAAGTGACTTCAGTGACACTTTCTGCTTCCTTTTTTCATCAAAACATATTAAAAGTGATAAAGTTTAGGACTCACAGGAGAGGTTTTCCAAGCTGCCTGTGGGCATCTGGGTGTGTGTTTCCTATTAAAACAGACCTCCAAATACAAAGCTCTCTGCAGGGATGCAAAGCAAGCGGTCTGAAGTGGTACAGGGAATTTCTTTCTCTGGGGTTTGAGCACTTAACTCTCCTAACTCAGTCTCAGAGCCCCTGCAACTGGCCCACATTTTTGTACATTAAACCACTGGGCCAACTCTTGTCCCAGTGGCAAGTTCAGCTTATTCCAACTTGGGATCCTACTAGCCATCACGGATATTGTCTATCTGGACTTCTCTAAGGCCTTTGACATGGTCCCCCACAACATCCTTCTCTCTAAATCAGAGAGCTATGGATTTGGTGGGTGGACTGTTCGGTGGATGAAGAATTAGTTGGATGGTCACATACAGAGGGTAGTGGTCAATGGTTCAATGTCCGGATGGAGATCAGTGACAAGTGGTGCCCCTCAGGGGTCTGTACTGGGACTGGTACTGTTCCATATCTCCATCAATGACATAGACAGTGGGATCGAGTGCACCCTCAGCAAGTTTGCAGATGACACCAAGCTGAGGGGTGCAGTTGACACATTTGAGGGATGGGATGCCATCCAGAGGGACCTGGACAGGCTTGAGAAGCGGGCCCATGTGAACCTCCTGATGTTCAACAAGGCCAACTGTAGGGTCCTGCACGTGCGTCGGGGCAATCCCAGATTATCCATGCAGGGTTGGGGACGAAGGGGTTGAGAACAGCCCTGCCGAGAAGGACTTGTGGATGCTGATGGATGAAGAGCTGGATGTGAGCCGGCACTGTGCGCTCACAGCCCAGAAAGCCAAACACATCCTGGTCTGCATCAAAAGCAGCGTGGCCAGCGGATCAAGGGAGGTGATTCTGCCCTGCTACTCCACTCATATAATATTTCCATCCCTGGAAACATTCCAGGCCAGGTTGGATGGGGCTCTGAGCAACCTGATCTACTTGAAGATGTCCCTGCTCATTTCAGGGGTGTTGGACTAGAAGACCTTTAATGGTCCCTTCCAACCCAAATTATTCTATGATTCTGTGATTCTATGTTAGAAGGCTAAAATCATTAAATAACTGTGAAGGCAAGTAGTGGAGATGCTCTCCCCATGCTACCCTGTTCCTAGTATGTCACCCATCTGTCTACGTGGTGCCACCACCACTGCAACATGGGGAGGGTCTCCAGGTGGTGTGAAAGGAGGAGGCTACGGTGTGAAAAGTCTGGGGCCAGAACTTGCTTTCCCATTGGCTCTATTGCAGCCAGAATTGTTCATCTGCGCATACTGTGACCCGTGCTCTAATGTCCTCCAGCCTTAGGGGTACAGGTGGAACGAGGAAGATGGATTACAAATTTAGAAACAGGATATCAGCTTTCGTATAGTCACAGATTTTAAAACTGGAGAGGCATTAAATATCACCTTTCTTGACTTCCCCTGGGGCCCAGAAGTTCCCATGCTTCGAGGGGAGCTCGTTACCAGCACCTAGGAGGCTGCTGCATTTCCAAACAAGTAGACATGGTGAATGCGTTTTAGAAATAGACATGGAACCTCAGCAGTGACTGAACAACGACTTCCTTTGTCTCTCAGCCTCCCCTCAAATGCTTATACAATTGAAAATGAAATTGCACCTCTGGGCTGAGCTGCAGCCGTGCTCCTCAGAGGCCCCTTCAATCCAGTTGGCAAAGGATGGGGTCTGGCAAGGCTTAGTCAGCTCGTGTTTGCAAAACGCTTTGGAAATGAAAACTGCTGCGCAGCACTGAGTCATGCAGCTGTGACTACGGAAAAGTGAAGTCTGTGCAGCCGAGGAATACATCTGGATCCCTTGTGAAGAGCAACCGGGATCTGTGGGTTAAGTGTAGAGTTCATATTAGCAACAATAACTCGGGACTGAACACTGGCGACCTCAGCGCTATAGACTGCTCTGGAAAAAGTGAAGTCTTGGGCATTTTTGCAGGCAAGAGTACCCTGTTTTGGGACTGACAGGCATTGCACTTTGGGCAGAAATTCTTTACTGTGATGGTGGTGAGCCCCTGGCCCAGGTTGCCCAGAGAAGCTGTGGCTGCCCCATCCCTGGAGGGGTTCAAGGCCAGGTTGGACGGAGCTTTGAGCAGCCTGATCTGGTGGGAGGTGTCCCTGCCCAGGGCAGGAGGGTGGAACCGGATGATCTTTAAGGTCCCTTCTAACCTGAACCATTCTGTGATTCTGTATGTTCTGATCCCCAGTACAATGGCAGAAGCCTGGCTGTACACCGTGGAGGGAAGCACTGCTGCTCTGGATTGGTGCTAACTTTGCACAGAGAAGGGAATGAACCTGGCCAACAAAACCAAGCATTTAGCTCAGGAGAAACAAGACCAAATAATGTTTCTGTATCCAGGAGAGCTCTCGTTGTCAGTCTTGGGCACCCATATTACCTGTCTCCCACAGTAACTGGTGCTCTCCCTATGCCCCACGGAGATTCCCTGTTGGTGATGACCCCCATCTGATGGGTGTGGAGTTGGGGCAAAAGGGATATTTTCAGACGCCCTTCTCTGATGCCTCTGAGGAGTGAGAGGCCATTCAGCCATTTCAGGACTCACAACAACCTGTGGTAACTGGATGCAGTAGGTACCTCTCTTGGACGTCTTTTCCATTTCTTCCAAAGGACCTGACCCAAATATGCAATAAGCCACTGAATTTGAATCTGCATTTTAGGGGACCTGAAAATCTGTCCTGTTGTTTTTTTTTCTAGTCGTGTGTTTATCCACTTATGTTTCTTTTCCTCCAGTCGCCTTCTTTTGTTTCTGAGAGAGACAGAAAGTCCAACTGGGGGAAAAAAGGTAGATGCTTCTGCTAAAACTCCCTTGCTTTCTCTATTTTACTTTGGTTTTATGAGCAGATCCAAGTGAACCTCCATCTGCAATATCAATTTGGGTTGTTTCTTCCCTCTGTCTGTAGGGAGAGGTCTCTGTTAGCCAAATGATTATTCTTGGAATAATAAAAGCTTGCAGCTGGAACCAAGAGCCTGGCTGACGCAGACAATAAAACCATGGGAAGGCATACAGAAAGAAGAGATGGCTTTGCCTTGCCAGGCTCAGAAATCTCCCTGTCTGTGCGGCCGCTTGCTTTCACCCCTCTGCAGATCAAACCCTTCAAAATTAACCCGGCTGCTGACATGGAATAAAAATGGAAAGTACTGAAGGAAAACTCCACCTGAAAGAGCAGTGATACCTTCAGCAAGAGGAGAAGGCGGGCAGGCAGCAGCTTGCAGCCCACATGTAAGAGCTTGTGTAAGGAGGGAGGAATCGAAACAGAAACCAGAAAGAAAATATCACCGTGTATTACTTTGCAGGTATGGGGATCTCCTAAGTTTGGGAGTGAAAAATGCAGTGAATAATACTACAGCGAGTGCTGTTATAGCAGAACTGCATAAACCCAACAAACTGGGATGTCTTCGGATGCATTTAAGTCTAAAATTCCCTGAAGCATGGGCTTAAGTCCATTCCCTGCTCAGCAGATCGATATATATACACTGTGTGCAATCCCTTGATCCTCAAATCCTTTCTACTCCTAAGGGTCCCAAAGGGTTTCGCAAACATTAACTTGACAAAACATGACACATCAACACAAACAGAAAGTACAATGCAGGGGCCACCAGCTAAAATACGCTAACGACCTGTGGTCCTCGGGTGCGCTGTCATCTCAGCTCCTCTCTGAAGCTGGTGGAGGTGAGAGCTCATGAACCACACGGCAGAAGATCTTGTTCAGCTCTGGAGCACCAGGATGCGACCAGGAGGCCCTGGCTGGGGTTTAGGGAAGGGTGGGTGAGCCAAAGAGAATTAGGTATCTGATGTGTCTGACTGCACTTAAGCTCTGACCTTCATAAAGAGCGCAGAGAGAGGGTCTTCTCTTAAATTTAATGATGCCAAAAGTGTCAGCATATATTCTGGTTAAGATTTTGATCTGAAGATGCTGTGAATCCTCATCATGAAAAGCTGTCCAGCTCACCAGGAAAACGCTTTTTTGTCAGCCGCTCCTCAACATTTTCCGAACTGGCAGGGACAAGCTGTCCCTTCCCTCTTCTCACTCTCCTTGGAGCCAGATGCCCTCAGAGAAATCTTGATGGCTAAGCGTTTCGAGCTGCAGGGATGCTGTGCTGTGCGTCCGAGGCAGCCAGCCGCTGCAGGGCTTGGCGGAGCAGCCAGATTCCTTTGGCCTGGCCCTCGACCACAAGTCCATCCTCGCATATCAGCAGCGGCAACGCTGCTCCCGGCTTTTCGCAGAGCCGGAGCTGCCGCTAGACACCGAATCAGGAATGGAGGAGGAGAAACAGTCACACGTATTTTGTTTGCAAGACAAATGCAAACAAAGACGTTTTGCTTTCGAAACCACAAAATTCTGTGGCTTACAAAGAATTCCTTGCACGTCCCCTAACTCTCCCTGTCCTCTTCTCTTCTTACCCCCTCCCTGGCTCATCACACACTGCTCCCTACCAACCTTCCCTCATCATGCCCCAGAGAAAAAAGCAGGAGAAAAACATGTCCCTACCAAAGCCCCAGCACCCCGTAGGCAACCCAGATGTGTACATCGGCTTTTTGGGGACATGCATGGACAAAAGCCCAGATAGGCAGGGTTCATACGTTATTCAATCTAGACCACTCCTGTCTTGGGTCCAGATATATCTCTAGCACTGGACACTAAAGAGGGCTAAAAGAGCTTTAGCTCTTCAACTCCCCTCCCTCCCTGCTGCATCCCAGTCCTGACACCATTCCCACCATTGTTCTCCTCTGCCTTCTCTATCCTTTGCTCCCAATTTAGGAAGAGATGGGAAGATTTGAGGTGGGAAGAGCTGCAATGCCAACAGTAAAGCAGAATGAAGGAGAGAAAGATTAGCTGGAATGGGAGGGCAGCTGCTAGAAGGTCTCTCTCGTGGTTCCCATCCCTCCGTGCAGCCCTAAGTGGTGGCTAAGTGAGAAGTGGATCCCACTCCAAAGCCAAGCTCCAGAGCCAAGCCATGGTTGCAGATAGAGCCCGGAGAGAGACCAGGTCCCTGAGACTGGGCACCTCAGAGCCTCCTCAGCTCTGTTTCTAAGTTTGGTGTAGCTCTCTGCACACATGCAGCGGGTCACATCTTGCCTCACTGATTCCTTCAACTGCTATTGCTCAGAGGAAGCAAAATAAATCAGTGTTCGTCTTTCCTCCCTAGACCCTGCCTTGACCCTTCTCATGCACCAGTCCTTGTTGTTTCCAATGCTCCAAACAATGTGTGTCTCTTGCCCCGGCACCTCTGTGTAAACTGATACCAATCCCAGCAAGCTGTTTCTCTTGCTTAAGGAGTTTAGTTTGCCAAACTGAAATTTGAGAAATTCAGACCAGAAAGAAGTAGGAAGAGCAGAGGAAATTCCCCAGGGAAGAGGATCGCAGAGAGGTGTGGGAGGTCCTCCAGCACATGGCTGGAGGAGTCCCCACCAGACACAGCTTCATCCAACCAACAGCAATGAGTTTGGTTTAGGACTTCAGATAGAATCCGCCAAAGGTCTGTATGACACTGAGGACTGACACATACTCTCTGTAAAACTCTCACTTATTCTGTAGCTTGCTTTTACCCAATAAAAACCTATCAAGAAGTGAAGAAAATTAAATCTTGAAACCCAAGGCCTGAACCTGAGCACAGAAAGTGTTTCAACCCCGTCAATCCTTCCACAGAGTCTAGGAAGCTCACCAGGGACCTCTCCATTGCCACTGAATTTATGGTGAAGGTATTCAGTTACTGCAAAGACGGCACAGGTGGTAGGTAGCTACAGAAGTAGGTGGATGGAGGGAGCGAAGGAACAAGAGAGAGCACAAGTAGTTGTGATTTCATTTGTATTTGACTGCATAAACCAGACTCTGAGTAATACAAGATCAAAACACTTCACTAATCTATACATCTCCACGCATGTGGAAGTGTTATGAGAAAGACTGGAAACTTCTCACACCAGGGTCTTGTTTTTCTTTATAGAAAATATAGGAAAATCTGAAATTCTTAAATCTGAGAAGAGCCACGGCTGGTCCTTCCCAGCCCAAAAGGAAAACCGTCTTGTTTGGGCAGTGGAACAGGCTCAAGTACCTGAGCTGAAAACGTGCACCACCGAATGCTAGAGCAGGTGTAGGATTTTTACCCTGAAGGAATGAAATAACCTATGAATGAAATAAGGAGATCAATAGGTTAAATATGCCCCTTTGGTAAAACATTGCAAAGAAAGTGTAGAGTACTCCCTTGCCTCCTGTGTTTTGGTTGCCTTGTGCTTTTCACCGGCAAATGCTAATTGCTGCAGGGATGATTAGTCAAAATGCTAAACTACAGAGTTACCCTCTCCTTTTGATGAGCATGCTTCCTCCAAATCCCATCTCAAGGTGGGCCCAGCCCTGAAATGCAGGCTGAACTGAGTCCAGATGGCAGGGAAACACCTGCCTGGTTTATTAGAGGAGGCATGAGCTAAGAACCGTGCTGCTCAGCTATGCTGATACACAGATTTTAAAGCATCAGAGGAACATGGAAACCACCTTTCACCCGTCAGGGTCTCTGACTGTGTGCATGGCCACCCTGTAGCTGGGAAGGGTTAAGCCATGTAGCATCAGCAGCATTCTCTGGGTGAGGAAAATGAGCTGCTGCTGCTGCTGGAGCCTTTGGATTTACTTTTAACGCATTGCTCTAGACACAAGAAGGAGTCTCAAGAGATAACAATGGCCATAGGCAGCTGCAGAAGGTACCTAGAGTGAGCAGGAGAAGGAACTCTTTGCAGGAAAAAAGCAAAGCAAGCTGCAGACTGGGGTCTCTGGTTACTGAGCTGCAAAGCCTGTCTGTGCTTCAGTCCCCCAGGACGCAGCCTTTGAAGCCACCGGCAGGAAGCATGCTCACTCTTGAACAGTTTGGATGAGAGTGGGTGCCTGTGTGGGCTCCTGTTGAGCACCGAGAGAGATGGGCTGGTCTGCTGGGTGGGTAGGTGCCTCCTTCATCCACACCAGTCCCTTGATGTGAGCACCTCTGGAAGTATTTGGTCTCTCCAAACCGTAGCAGGCACCTTACCGGGGGTGCACAGGCTGCTCTGAAGTGGTAGATGGACACTGCTCCTTCCACTGGAGTGGAAAACGTGGCTCTGAGTCAACAGAGCAAAGACACAATGCACGCAATGGGAAAATATTCAACTTGGTGGTTTTGGCTCGAGCAGAGAGCATTTCTCTCGTGCCAACAGCCTTTCAGAGCTGACTTTAGCACGCACCTCCTGTCTGTATCTTGACGGAACTTCTTGGCAGTTCCCTTCAGCTCTGTGAACTCCACTCTGGGGAGACCCCCCTGCAGTGCTGCCTCCAGCTCTGGGGCCTCAGCACAGGAGAGACACGGAGCTGTTGGAGCGGGACCAGAGGAGGCCCCGGAGATGCTGGGAGGGCTGGAGCCCCTCTGCTGGGAGGACAGGCTGAGAGAGTTGGGGGTGTTCAGCCTGGAGAAGAGAAGGCTCCACGGAGACCTTATTGGGGCCTTCCAATACCTAAAGGGGGCCTACAGGAGAGATGGGAACAAGCTTTTCAGCAGCACTGTTGCAATAGGACAAGGGGGAATTGTTTTAAGCTAAAAGAGGGTAGATTCAGACTAGATGTAAGGAAGAAATTTTTTAGGGTGGTGAGACACTGTCCCAGGTTGCCCAGAGAGGTGGGCAATGCCCCATCCCTGGAAACATCCCAGGGCAGGTTGGACAGGGTTCTGAGCAACCTGGTCTAGTTGAAGATGTCCCTGCTCATGGCAGGGGGGTTGGACTAGATGTCCTTTAAAGGTCCCTTCCAACCCAAAGTATTCTATCATTCTGTGAGTCTATGAAATCACTAGAGGAATGAAGGGGCCATTCGGCCCCACCAGCAGCCGGTAAATGGGAACTTGGGTGCCTGATTCAAGGTTAAGTGTCCTTCCACCCCCTCTTTGTGCGTCTCTATATTCAGACCACACTGAATACCACAGACCACATGCCCTGCAAAGCACATCACAAAAAACCCCTTCTGCCTCTGTCCTCGAAAGATTTCCCTGGGAGGGGAGCTTTGGCTTCTGCTTGAATCAGAGATGAACAGAACAGGTGGAGTCCAGGCTTAGAGTCAAAGTCAGAAAATAATACTTGTTTCGTAAGCCTGATATTCTCTCTTTATTCTCCCTGCTTCTTCCCACCCTTCATAGGACAGTTCAATATTACAGCTCCTGTTAATTATTCATCACAGCCTGTATTTGCTTAAGTAGTAGTTCACATCATGAACTCCCCTAACCTGCCCGATCTAGCCTTACTGGGTTGTAAATTAGCCAAGCCAGTGTTGATCAACAGTGGCCACCATGAATAGGCACTTCTTGCTTCCTACTATAAGCAGATTCACGATGACTTTGCAGCGTTGCAAAGCATGCGTGATTTTTGCTTCTCATTTTTTCATCAACAGTGCCTGGCCAAGGCATCGCCATGTCCCAGAGAGGCATATACAGGCTATGCTCATTTTATGGGTGTCATATGAGTGACACCAAACACAAGTTTGTGCAGCAATGATTTAAGAACAACCTCAGGTCTTGCAGGTCCCTTTCTTCCGTGTAGGACAATGAGTTGTGTGGTGAGCTGAGGCACAGGAGAAATGGAGAAGCCACAGAAAGGAGGTGACTGAGGAGGCCCTTTGGACCTTTTGTGCAACCCCATCCTGGGTACCCCAGGCAAGAGATGGCAGGGTCACGGGCAGAAGGCAGGCACCAGGGCTGCTCAATGCACATGCGAGGTTTGGTGTGGATTTTGAGGGGCTGTGAGCCAAGCTCTGGTCATCCTGGCACTTTATGCCTGGGTGTTCAACCTGAGTTAACTCCACAGAAGTCATGTAACCCTTACTTGTTTGAACAGTTTAAAGAGGAGCAACACCACTAGTTTCAAAGGGAGTGCACCAGCAGAAAGCCAGCACAAACTGAATGAATCCAGCCTCTGAAAAAGCTGGGACTAATGTATCAGAGAGGGAAACATCTGTTTTACAGGAAGAAGGTCAAAAGTGGGCTACTAGCCAGGAAAGGAATTTGGGATCGTGGTAAAAATATCTCTGTAATGTCTGAACAGGCCATAGTTAGGAGCAGAAGAGAGAGCAGAGACAAGGCTGGGTTGCATTCCTAGGGCAACACAACGTACGTTAAATGCTTGGTGCAAGCTGCTCTAGACAGCATTGTTTAGATCCTGCTTAGAGGAGCCATTTGACATCCCAGGAACTTTGGTGTGATTACACCATAACTGATGACAGGAGTTCTCCATCTTTTTCTGAGCTTGAGAGTGGAAGATAAAGGGGTGTCAGGACTGTGGGAGAAAGCATCCTCCAGAGTCAGACATAATCCAACCAGCACTGCTGGGAGTTGGGAAGATTAGTCTTCTTCAAGCTAACCTGGAGGTTGCCCAAATGCAGCTCCAGTCCACAGGCAGGACTTTACTGAAAATCTTTGGATGCTACTGCACAAAAAAGATAGCGTCGCAGTGTCTCAATCTGAGACTGGTTCCACGGCTGACTCTTCTTCAAATAAATTAATGCAAAAACATGCCAAAACATGACAGTGGAGCAACTTCACTGAATTGAGTAGAGGCTCTCCCTGGTTTACACCATAGCGGAACAGGGTAAGTGTGATGTCTGTCCTTCTGGTAGAGCTGGAAGCCACGGAAGGTCTTGCAGATATGGAGCCCCTACCAAGACAAGGAGCCAAACCACTCATGCCACTCATCTGGCTTCAGGATGTATGTTGGTGCTTCCCAGAGGGATTTTTACGCTGTCTTCCCTGGTATGCTTCCTATGAGGACCTGGTGGAGAGCAGGACCAGCTGGTACAAGCAAAGTCCGTGCTGAGGGGAGGCTGGCATGGGCAATGGCAGCTCCGTTACTCCTTGGTCTGCCTGCAAAGCCTGACCTGTATAGCAACACTGAGAGCTGTGTGCTGCTCCTTCCTTTACCCTCCATGGCCCATCTGCTGTGCAAAGCAGGCTGGGGTATCTGGGAAGAGGAGAGGATGCTCCTTGGGCAGGGATGGTCCTCACCTTGCTCCTCAGAGGGAAAACCCTATGGAGCAACCGTGCGGCAGTCTCCTGCACGTAATTATCACTCCGGCCACATCTTCTGGGCTTCATCTCCTCTGCTTCCTGACTCCATGTCAAACATGGAGGGATAAAGGCAGGGTGATGCCAGGCTGCCTTCCTCCCGGGCAGCTCAGCATCCTTTATCGTGTTTGCTCAGCTGTGACTTTTTCCACTTGGGAGGTGTTTCTCTAAGAACAGCAGTGATGGTGGGGAGGAATGGTTGCCTTCTCTCCCCTCCCCTGCACCTATTTAAAGAGGCAGGTAAATAAATACAGGAGTTTTTCTACCCATATAGTGGGTAAATATGCTGCTATAAAAACCTTTGGACAGCACAGCAGTTTGATTAAGTGGCCTAATTTCCAGTGTAAAGCACCTGACAACATGCTTCATTAATGAGAGTACTTGGCAGATAAAACCCAGGGCTGAGACTGGACATTGCTCTGCTCCCATCCTTGCTGTGCAATGCTTGGAAGGTTTCCTACACCTGCACACTCTCCTCTGTCTTTCATACCCTCTTATGGCCAGGTTTTTAGGGCTGGGACAACCTCTAACTGAGTTATATCAGGGTGAGGTCAAGGGATGGCTTCCCCGGGTACCCCAAAAGCATCAGTCTGTGACTCCATGATGTTCTACTTCCAGACCAAAGTGACTCGCTTGCTCCTTTCTCCAGGACCCTTTTCTTCCAGACTTCAGCCATGGTACAGGGTCGTGTTTGGGATTTTCTGCTGAGATAAAGCCTTGTCTGTCAGTGGGACAGGGTCCTTCTCCCATCCCCTCACCTTACTTACAGGAGAAGGAGTTACCGTGTAGTGTCGTAGCCGAGAAAAATATATTTTGGAGGGAACTTTAAACCTAATAATTCAGAGTGGGAATCAATGTCAGTAATATGCCTCCAGTAGCTAGAGTTCCTCACCATGTCTCATGCAATAGGGTTCTCTTCATCCCACGACTTACTGGAAAAGGTGGGCATGGAAATATTAAAGGCCTCCCTGCCTTGCCAAGAAATCCCTCTAATAGCGTGTTCCTATGGATATTTTAATTTTGACATAGAAAACCAGCTATTATGCAGGTAAAGCATCGCGAGGACAAATGGGGAGAGCTGTAGGTTTTTGGTTCGTTATGTACGTTGGAGGCTGGAGCGTGCTGGTGTTGTTATGGGCAGGCGGACTTCGTGGTGGGTGTGAATATTATTTTAAGGTCTCTGTCCCTTATGTCTTAGTGCTTACATCACTGCGGGGAAAAGCACTCAAACAGCCATAATGTGGATTAGCCGTGTTTCCTCCTTCTGGGAGACGTTGCAGCAGTCCAGATTTTCGAGTGCTCAGCTCTCAGCTGTGACCTCTCCCAAAAATCTGTCCCCTTGCTCTGGGAGCTCTCCTGGCTCCAGACTCTGCAAACACTCCACATGTGCCAGCAAACAGAGAAAAAAGCAAGAAACAACAACTGCAGAAAAAGCCAAGCCCCATATGGAACAAAAATGGGCTTTAAGGAACCTAAAGAAGAGTCATCCCCCCCAAAAAAGTGAGTTATTTAGGGATTTTTTTTTGCTTCTATTTTCATTTCCTGACTACCTCAGACCTCCTTTTATGGACTTTTATGGCAGGGGGTTTGATGCATTGCTCTCTGCCCTGGCGAGACAGCTGGCTCCGGTCCTGCAGCCCCTGCCTGAGCAAAGCCCTCCTTGTCTCCAGAACTTTTCAGGGAAAGTTTCCTCCAACTGCTCGGCCGGGCGTGCTGCCAGCAAAGCCAGCCCCTCTGGGCTCATCAGAAGAGACCTTGTACTACATTTTCCACTATACTTATCTAATCTTGGCTTGTGTCCATCTAGTGTTTGTGCAGTAATTACCTCACTAGGCAAAACAGTTCCACTGCCTAATTGTCTTCACTCTCAGGAAATTGTTCCTAATAGCCAGCTAAATTTAATCTCCCCTTCCTTGCTCTATCCACCACCGCAAACCTGTGGAGCCCTTCTCTCTCCACTTACAGTTTTATACGTGAAGCGATTATATGGCGTTATCTGCTCTTATTTCTCCAGGTCAAACATGTAAAATTACTTTCTAGGACTTGTGTGAGTCACAACCATCATCCTTAACGCTTTTTCCTTGTGCTTGTTTGAACTTCTTTCTGCAATCTTGCAGACCATGTCCAAAACTGAAGCGTGTTCAGCTCCCAAGTGCATTGAACTCACAAATCAGGCTACCACAAAACAGCTTTTCCTTAAAAAAACAGGAATGTAAAAAGAAGAGAATTTTTTTTAAAAAAAACTTCACGTAGATTTGGAGCCTTGAGAGTTTTCTTTAAACTTTTTTTCAAGGGCTTTCAATGATTGATATATCCTTCTTTTTCTAAATGGAAGGTAAATGTTTGCAGATGATCAAGAAGCTGGATCTTTAAATAAAATCTCATGTATTTTACTGGATGAATTGGCACTGCTGGAACACAGCAAGCTTAAGGGCATAACAGTAGCGACGAGTCATAATACGAACCGCAAGGGTAGTCCTTGTGCCCTTCTGGTCTCCCACCAGCTTGAATTTACAAACATTTTTGGTGGAGTATCTTGCCTCAAAGAGTCAGTAGATGACAGGGACATTTCTGTGTAGCTTCTCAACTTGATGGCTTTCCCACGAGCCTTGGAAACAGCAACAGAGAAAGTACAAAATTACTAAATCCGTATTTTGGGCTGTAGAAGATCATGATCCTTAGGTGTATCTGCTGGAGCTTGGCAGTAGAGAGGAGCAAAGCTGAGGGCTAGATGAAGCAAGGATCAGATGGGGTTCTCCTGTGGCGTGTGCCGTGTAGGAATGGAAAAGGTAAGCATGTGCTAGAGGAAGTTATTTGGGACATCAGGATGGATTCATGTTTGACAGTCATTGAATGAGGAGAGAACGGTGCATGGGTCTTGCTGGGTAACTGCCACATGAGAAAGGGCAGGAGCCCTGCTCCCAGCCCCCGTCCCCTAAGAGAGAAGATGACTTTTCCCTGCACCCTTCTGCCACTAAGGAGGACTGCAAAAAACACAATAGGTTTTCATCACAATGTCTAATGGAAATTTCCCCTCAGTCAGCCCCCTCCAGCATTTGCACTTGGCCATGACCAGGTCCTAGGTACACTGTGTCTGCAGGGACCACATGTCCAGGTTGCTCCTTAAGTCTGCCCTTGACCTTTGTTTCTCAACGTGTCGTGTCCTGCAACACCAGGCATCTTTAGGAACCCCATCTTAAATTGTGTCTCTATCTTCTACTCAACAGAGCAGCAGCAGGGTCAGGTCATTGGGTCAGCCAAGCACCTCAGTGGGCCTGGGACTGGCTGAGAGGCCAGTTTCTGTTGCCTGGCCATCCCGTCTGCTCCAGCGTGCCCTCCCAAATGTGTCCTATGCCATGGCTCCATGATGCAGAGTCCACATACTCAGGCAGCCTGCTTCCTAAAAACTCCACATAGGTGACTCACCTTCATTCACCACATTGATTTCTACACCACCTTTCCAAGAGGTTTCTAATTACTGTTTTCCAGCTCACAGACATATGCGACTGGCCCAGTGGAGCCTCATGGTGGGAGCGAGTGGGAGGAAAAAGGGTTGCATTTGAGCTCAGATGATTGCACCATCCTGGTAGAACCAGTTTCCTCAATGAGTCGCATCCTGCTGGGCTTTTAACACCTCAGTGCTGGCACATCCCCCTGTCTCTCATATCTGTGCTATCCCCAAACCCTGCTGAGAAGGGGGTTTGTCTTCTCCCTGAGAAAGCTTACAGCTGATGGGAGAGCTGGGACCTCCCCTTGCACCTCCTTCTGCTTGAGCCATTGCAAGTCGCGTGTCTGCTTTAGCACCGCAAAGGCTTCCACGGAGGACTTAACCCTGACCCTTATCACCAAGGACTGCTTGCAGACACAGCTGGCGTGTGCTGACCGCTAAGCCAGGACCTCAGGAGAATTTGTCCCCACCTTGCTTTACAGATTGCCTCTAGGTCTCCAAGCATTTGGCTCAGGGATTTCACCCGTGTTTGTGCAGGACCTTGTACAACAACTTCAGTTTGTGCCGAGAACTCATGCCTTCCTGCAGTAAAGACACTCCATATCAATAAAAGGAGAGGATCAAGGCCATGAAGGGGGCATTACGACCAACCTACATGCTGAAGCGTTGTAAGAGATGGTTCCCTTTTCACCAAAGGGAAAGCGCACATGTTAACTCCTCAAACCCACAATGAGATTTTGGTCACGACTGCTGATGGACCATTTGCCCTTGCTGAGAGCAGGCACAAGCGTATCATATTGATACCAGGGGAGGCAGGAAACACAGAGCCCTGTGGTGCCATTCTTGAATAAAGTCATTTTTCAAAGGTGGGATCTAGCTTTAAAACAGAGCCGTGGCTTGTGAAAAGACTGACTCAGTGTGTGCTGGGATCTCCAGGGTCCCAGGGAGGAAGCCAGCTCTGATAGGACTTTTTTTGTATGGTGGAGACCTATGGTTAGTTTTCTGTAGCAAAACTATTCACAACAACAGACACACACGCAAAAAAAATAATAAAAAAATCCCCATGACTTTTCCCTAAGGGTCAGAAATTTAGTGATCAAAAATTTGGCCCTTTTAAAACCCCTTTGAAGTCAGAGTCCGAGGTTTTGTAGTTGTTTTTTTCTAAAGCTGTCTGTAACTGCTGACATATGCTGCACATATGGTTTCAATGTGATTAGACTTCCGATCTGTTTTTTTTTTTTCTTTTTGACTTGACAAAGTACCTACTCACCAGCCACATTTCCATGAAGAAGGGACTTTTCATAAGATTCCCAGAAAGAAATGCACTTCTGCAGATTCATTAAGCAAATAATAGTCTCTCTTTTTTGATTTCTTTTTCCTCCCTTTGAAATATGTGGGAATTTGCCCAAAGGAGGGAAACTTTAGGTGGGACCATGCTTTACTTCCCCGAATGCCCTCAGGAAAAATTACTCAAGGGTAATTACACATCTTTGCAGATGCACTGGGAATACGCAGATCACTTGGTCTAGTTAGACAGCATTGGATCTGCAAGCATGAAGCTGTGTTATTATTTGTAGCGTGGAAAACGTCTGTAGGCCCAGATGGCATATGAGATGCCCCATGGCGAGATGCTGCTTGTGGCAGGGGGTGGGAATTCAGCCTCATCTCCCGAAGAGGACAGGCGGTCCGCTGCAATCATGAAGATCACTGCAGACAGCAGATATCCTCTCTGGAATTTCCTCTTAAGTACAATTATTGGGGTTAAGGGTATGTCTTGAATGTCTTCAGGGTACCAGGAGTAGGTTGGGACCATTGAATCTTGAAGACCACCTGAGATCTGCATGAATCAATAGCCAGAGACAAAGGTCCTCCTCACCTTTCTGGCTCTTCTGAAGATGCCAGTGTCAAGTTTGGCCCCACGTGTGTTAACAAAGCAGTTGCCGTATGACAGCAGATTAATGCTCAGCCTCATGTTGTGTCCTGGATGGCAGGTAAGCTCTGATGCCTTCAGGAACAGCAGGAGATGCGCGGAGCTTTTCTCCACGTGCAGTGCCAGGACTGTCTGCCCAGAGGGCAGGTGCTACAGCACAGAGGCAGCTACTGGTGGTCAAAGTATTATCGGCATTGATGGGGCTTGGAAAATTTTCACAACCTCTTTTTGTTTCTGCCCACCTCTGATCTCTCTCTTTGACCTATTGTAGGTCTGCCATCTCTCATTCCCCTTAGAAATACCTAATCCTAGTTTGAACCCTGATGGTCTTCCCCAAGTAGTAGTTATTCCTGAGTCATTCCTGCGGCAATGAATCCTCCAGGCTCATCAGTCGTGAGGTAAAATCAGAGGACCTGGTGTGAAAATGCTGCCTACCCTTTCCAACACATCTCCTGTGCGGCCAAACACTTCCCAAAGACCCCTTTTCAGGAGTCTTGTTTTATGTATCTGCTCTTTTTAAGCACCTTTTTCTTGTTTTCCAGTAGTGAACTTTGCGTTTACCCACCTGGATAAAAATGGTTGTGAACTTTCCTGACCCATTGCCTGTAGATTACGAAGTTCATGAGATGCAAGATTAACCCCAGGCTGCGAAGTTTCTAGGCTGAAGCCAGCTGATAAAAGCAGAATGCAAAATCACTGCTGTCCTCACTTTGCCAAGATAAAAGTTTACTATCGGTGAGTTTGTAAACGCTTGCAAAATACTTACCTAATAGAAGAACAAAGGTCATGCAAGTACCTGGATAGTTGCAAGAAAGGAAAGAAAAAGATGTGGAGATGTACAGAACGTTTTGCCCAGTTTACAAAACTATACGATAAGAAAGTGCTGGCGTCACACCCTCGCTCTTGGGCAAACAAGTTTTTATGAAGGAAATAAAATAATGAGTGAGGAAGATTTACTCTTGAGCTTTCCAGTGAAAATATATCTTGTCCAATCATGCTGCTTCATGCAACACCAGCTGCTCTACCAGTCCAACAGGCATTTTTAAACTGGGATGCAAGCATGATCTCAACCTTCCTCTCCACATATCATTTTCTCTCCCTGTCTTTTGGAAATAAGCACCATGTCCCCTTCATTAGCATCATCTCTACCTTGCAGGTATGAGGTGGTCTAACTTGAACAAGTTTAATTAAATGCAAGACGCTTGTTGTCAAAGTTTGTGGCTCTCATTTTAGCCCTAGAGAAGCTGGTGCACCCAACATCTTGCTTTCTTCAGCTATTTCAGGTGGGTAATAATACACTGCTTCTATTGCAAACCTGTTATGGCTCAGTTGATCTGGTATTTCATGCCCTTTGTTTGCCTTGAACTGTGTTCAGACAACCTAGGTTCACCTCTGTCAATCTTCAGCCCTTGCTCTTGTGACCTCAAATGCCAGGATGCCAAGTGGGATTGGGGGGAAAATTTCCCAAAGCGTCCTAGTCTGGGTGAAAAGAACAAAGAGGGAGGATTTGAAACATGAACCGTGAGGCTCTGGGAGAAGGGACGCATCTCCAAGCATTCCCTGCCAGCATCCAGGTTGGGTGACCTGGCTCGGGTCACATGCTCTCACTGAAGATGCCCATTCAATTTGTTCATGAAACTAATGAAATAAAACTTTTCTTTGAAAAGGACTGTCCTGATCAAGAGTTTGGATGACTCTTGGTGACATCGGAGCACATCTTGCATTGGTGAGATGTGAGCACATTAGAGGTTAGTTCGTGTTAGTCACACTGAGCAACGCCTCCCTCCTTACCTGAGAAGAGGTAAAGAAGCAGGGTTTGTTTGATAATAAAAGGACCTATCTCTGAACTAACAGCAAAAGTCAGTTTTATCAGCTGCTTGGCACACACAGCAGCTGTTTCCCTTTGCTGAGAATCACCCATTACTTTCTACTGACTATCAGCTAATAAATTGTCAAGACATTGACTCACGTCTGAGTATCAAACAATCATATTGCAAAGGTAAAGGTGACAAGATAACAATTGTAAATACAGTGTTTTGCTCAGGCAGCAGAGCTCCAAGTGGGCTGAGCGTGCTGGGTGTTTTCTGCTAGACAGCTCTGCTGATGAAGTGGTGGGACAAGGACTTCTTCCTTTGCAAAGTTCACGCTGGGGAGTCCTGTTTGTTTAACCATCAGCTGCTGTGTCAGGAGAGTTCACCAAAAGCGTATCACCGGAGTTCAAACTGTGTTCCTCTCCTTTGGAAACCAAAGGGAAAATTCAGACCAAGCTTCAATTTAAAGATGAATAGAGCGTTTGCAATTACTGATGCCAATACACCGAGAGCTCTTTAACCACCAGTAATGAATTTGGGAACCTACAGTGTCTTTTGGTGTAAAATGCTTCTGTTTTGTGTAACCACATCAGAGGGAACATCTTGCGTAATAATTGCGTCCTGTTTTGAAGATCCTTAAGCCAAGATGCACCTAAAATGGGACCTAAATGAAACATCAGGGGATGTCCACACAAGTCCTGATCCTGAGGGAACCCACATCTAGAGACTCAAAAGGCTGAGGAGCACAAAAGGGATTTGCCCTCAGGTCTGTACAATGCAGATGTGCAGAACAGGACCCAAGCTCCCTTCGAGGCCATGAAGAGCTGTCATCTCATGACCTTTCTGTAGCCAGCAGCAGCAATCAGGCTTGCTGCCTCGCCGTATAGAGCTGACACAGGGTCACACCAATCCCCCTCCCTTCCTAGTGTCTTCAGGACACGCATAGCTCCCACCGTTTGTCTGCGTGAAGGGGAGAAATTCAGCTACAGGGTGCCACCTTTCAGAGGACCATAGGATAATTTGGGCTGGAAGTGACCTCAGGAGGTACCAGTCCAACCTGTTGCTCCAAGCAGGGATGGTTGCAAGCCTGCGGGTATACCCTATAAATAAATACTCTTTGAATTGTTCATGGCTGGCGCTAGCTGCAGACTGAGATAGTCTGGTCTGAATCTGGCTGTCAAGGACCGTCATTTTCCAAAATGTGAGTCCTGAATACAGCCCAAAGACATTGATGCCCTCGGGTCTTAAATCTTCTCAGCTTCCGCTTAGGGATCTGGCCCTTCCTGTGGGGTCAGTGGGAATGTCCCCAGGGGCAGCCCCTTGTTTTCCCTTTACCAAAGCACTGGTCATACAGCAGGCAGGCTGCCCACGGTGCCGTGAAATGGGGAGATCCCAGTCTGATTTATTACCTGGGATCTGCTCATTAGAGACCTGTAATTTCCAGAAGGCCTCGTGCAAGCAAAAAACCAGCTTCCATAGGCTCTCAGGGGAAAAATCATCATTTCCACAGCCCATGTGGCATCTCCCTTAAAATTTGCTTGCAGCGCCTTGCAGCCCAGAAGCCAAGGTTACAGCAGATACCTTATTTCAGCTTTACCAGCTAATTATATGCTGCAAACGCAGCTAACATCCATGGTCTAACATTGCTTTAATGAAATCTCCCCAGTGGGGACTCGAAGGGGAAAAAAAAAATAAAAAGGGACAGGTATACACTATCTGTCCTGACGAAGTTGTTAATTTCACACTGACGACAGCAAAGCCCTGCGGTGTCAGAGTGCTCTTTGCTGACTGCCGACAGAGACTTCATTCATGGCATTAAAATTGCGGCCTTCTTGTAGCGTTCAAGGTCCCTTGGTCTTCCTACGTAGAAATGCCCTTGAGGGGAGCGTTTTCTTTCCCATGCTTTTGGCAGGTCAGGGACTGAGGCCTCGAAAATTGCCGAGATGCACGTCATCGAGCAGCGTGAGGTCAAAGGATTCATTGTGTGAGAAAGGTCTGGTTAGAGGAGGATTTGCAAAATCAAACCCAAACTGACTGTGAATTGTGCTGGCCCGGGGGAGCCACGTCCCTGGGATGTGAGAGTGCCACTTGTTCCAAATGCAGTGGGAAAGACTTGGAGCTGTCTTGTTTTTTGGCCCTGATGGCTGCTGGGCATGGTCAGATGAAATTTGTGTTAAAGTGTCCTGAACTTAACTGGACCTGCCCTTTTCTCTCCAAAAAAAATCCAACGTGCATCCTGTGCTACCTGCAAGGAGGAAATGATGGTGGTGCCCCTTTTCTCCTTGTGACCGTCTTCATTCATGACCATCTTTATTCATTACCATCTTCATTCATAACCATCTAGATTTGTCTCCATCCTATGGCAGTTCCTGTCCTTCGGGTGAGCAAGACTGGACAATTCCCTGGACCTTTAATCTGAAACACCAGGGAAATGAAAGCAAATCAGACCCCATTTTCATCTTCTACGTGTTCATCTCAGAGGGATTCGCTAGGCAGTGGTTTATCCTGCAGTTACTTCTGAACTGCGCCCAGTAAATTGTAATCGGCCTAAGCAGATTTTCAGAGAAAATATCAACTTTTAATTTCCAAAAGAAAAAGGTCATATATTCCAACAGCTAATCATTTATCTGTTATTTCTGTCTCTACCTTCGGGTCAGTGCACCCTTTGCTATTAGATCAGCAGACCATTTTAGTGCAATCAAATGTCCTTCCCAAACACAATTTCTAAGGATATGTCCTTAAGGAAAAGAAGTGGCCAAGGGCACGTGGAGGTGCTAGATGGGCAATGTAACACCTTTGGCTCCTTTGCTGAGCAGGAGGTGCTCACTGGGGCTGACCAGGATGGATTTCAACTTGAGTCTCGCACCTTTGCCTTCCCAAAAAAACGCCGTTGCCGTTCCAGCACCAGCCTCCCCTCGCTGCTAGACCTCTGTTCAAGTCATTAGCTGGAAACTTGGACTCAAGCCTACAAACGCGTGACCCTCCCTGTCATTCATTGCTAGCCTCTGAGCGAGTGATTTAATAATCCTGTGCTAAAAACATGGAAAGAAGAACGTGACTGTAAGAACATTGTGGGAACGGCGGGAGCTCAGGAAGTACCATATTCCTGCAGAGAGGAGCCTGAAAACTGAGCACAACAAAGCGTGGCCCAGCTCCAGAGAGGTGGTGAAAAAGCAGGAGAAAATCCTCTTTTTCACACTAAAAACCTTCCCTGTTTTATCGGTGCTGGTTAAAACAAATTCTCTTCTTCAGGAGCAGGGGTCTTATAATTGCACAGCTTCATACCTTTAAATAGAGAGCTCCTCTGACATATGCCTGCTGGCAGCGAGCACTTTCGTTCCATATGAATGGCTCCTATTTCCCTTCCTTTTCCTCAGCCTCACTTGTACTGTCACATCACGCACAGCATTTAACCCAGCCGACCTCCTTTTGATACATCTATTTCCCATATTTAGAAAACATTTCCCATTTATTCCGAGGGGCCAGAGTTCCTTGACTTGGATTGCTTTTATATCCAGCCTGGGGAAAGGGAAAGGTGGGGGGGACGCAGGGAAAAGTTCCTCCAGATCAGCAATGTTGGCACGACCGTCCCCGCACGGCATGTGGTAAAACATTACGGTCAGGGAAATGTCGGGCTGATTTGGCCTGAATGGCTGAGAGACGGGAAAAGTCCCAATTTGCCTGGCTCAGCATAATCTTTTGGGCCAGTGCCCTGGATGAGTATTATTGCAATATCCGTCCAGATCAAGCCCAGATATCAACAGGAGCCCATCTTCCTGTTTACCACGCGGTTAAACAAGGCCAGGGAGCAGTATGCAAGTATCTAAGGCATGTCAGAGCCCTTGAGGAATTTCATGTATGCCAACTGTACTGGTGAAAGGCTTCCTCACCTGTGATACAGTTGTCCAAGGACACTGCTATAGGAATATGTATCATCTTAGGAGGGTGGGCTCTCCACGCTCCATTACTGACTCCTCGTGTCATCCTGAGCAGGCCACGTACCAGCTGCTTTTTGGGTTGAATTCCCCAGCTGCAAAGAGGGTTTAACTCACATGTTCATCTTCAGTTAAGAGCAAGGAAATCCATGCCTGGGACATTTTATTTCTTAACGCCATGAAATTAAAGCTTTGCTCCATTCAACCGTTTCAGTTCATTTGGAAGATGGGTTTTGTTTTGTTTAGTCTGCAAGTTTTTTTCACTGTGTTCAGATGTCTGATTTCAATACCCATCCTAAGGAGCAGAAAGTGCCGTTTTCTGGCAGTTACTTCATGAGCATCTCTGATCTCAGGTCTTGGGAGGAAAGGCAGATTAAGAGAAAAGAATTCTTTATCAGGTGGATCTCATTTAAAATTAAGAATAACAAGAACTTTTCCTAATTGGGGGGTAAACTTGATGTTCCTCCTGCTCTGATTGTAAAATTATTTTTTGTCTGGAAATTAGCAGTCTGTTGTCAAAGGGAAGGAAGTCACTCAAGTTCGACAATGGCTCCTCGTAAGGCAGAAAGTAATCTGATTTACACAAAGTGATGCTTGCAAATATGTTCTGCACATATATCACGAGGTTCGTTCGGAAATGCTTTTAAAGGATTAGGGCCAAAGTCTACCTTGGTGATTTTGGTGCAAATCTGGATTAGTTTCACGGAAGTAGTAGAATTAATTCTGATCAAGGATGCTGGAAGGGAGTAGTGTTTGGCTCTGAATCTATTAAATTGTTTTCTTTGCCACAGTAAGTGCTCCAAAGGCCCATTTCTCTGGATTGCACAGAGGGATCCACTTTGCAAACCACCTTCTCATGCTATTACCTTACAGCTGTGCTAATTTTTCCCATGCTGGTGTCCTGACATTGGGAAATCTGACTGCTGGCCTTCAGGGATCTCACCCGAGAAGGGAATTATCAGAGTCTGATTTACAAAAAATGGACGCCTCTCTTTTTTTTGAGGGTGGGGTACCTCATAATCAACAGTTATAGGATAATATCAAACCAGACCTCTCCTCTTTCCTCCTCTTCCTCTCTCGCCTCCATCATTTCTGAGGGTGGCTTAATTGTCTTCATCTGTAATGTGGTGCTGGTACAAGCATCTTTCCAAATCTACAGTTCTCCCTGCGCATGGAGTTTTACCAAAACCATCTCTTCCCCCTTGGTTTCTCATACCTGAGATTGTAGTGTTGTCCCAGTGGTCCTAGCTAAAGACTAGGTAAGATTTTCTTCATGTATTGCCTGGCAGAAAGGCTTTGCCCACACTCCTTTCGGCATGAGCAGAAAACCCTGCTCAGAGGAAAGTCAAACTGCCTTCTGAGGCAGCATTGAACTTGGCTCTAGCTGGACAGAAGCAATCATGCCTTGGAGAGGGATCTAAGAGCACATCCTGGGGGTAAAACATGAGAAATGGAGGCTGTCTAGCATAAAGAAGCAGAACTGGTGAGGAGATGAGAGAAAAGTATATTCAAAGCTGACAGAGAGAGGAAGAAATATATTTTTCTTCTTGTTTGTGCTGTCAAGCAGCTCAGGTTAGATGCTGCCTTTGACAACTTTATATCTCAATCTGGTTGCCAAGGGCAAACATGGTGTGGCATCACATATTACAGTTGTTGGAGTTATTGCAATTTAGATGTTTTGTGGTTTGAAATTGTCGAGAATCATCAATTAAGAGGCTCTTTTGAGGTTCCTAGCAGTCTTCTTCATTGTGGGTCTGTGACCATACAAAATCTGTTAACCAGCATCATACCAACGTACCCATTTCCCTGTTTTAATATCCCGAGTGTCTGAAGGAGAATGATGCAGGGTCTGTTCCAAGAAAGGACACGTGCTGCTGTATTTTAATGCCCTTTCTGCCTAGAGGTTGGTGTTCACCCCTAGCTGCAATTTATATGAGGAGGACGGAATCTTCAGCCCCTCGGACTCCCCCATGTTTGACCTGCTTCCTTCCATTCTCCTGGTGATCTCCAACCATTCATCTGCCATCAAACCTTCCCGTTTCTCCCACTATTTTCCCTGCTCCTCTTCTTTTTCCAGTAAAACCAATGTTTTTCTCCTCTGGTGTCCCCTCAAAGTCAACAATGTTCCCCCGCTTCTGAAACTGATGTTCCTTCCAACTGTTGTTCCCCCTTGCTACATCTTTCAGTGTTCACAGGCGGAAGGGGAGATGAGGGTTAACTTCCCAGTGAACCTCTCCTTTCCTGCTATTTTTTTACTTAATCAAGGAAGCTGGAGAGTCTCTGTGGTTATGCTGGCTTGGATCTATCCCTCAGTTTAGTCCTTCCACTGGGGCAATTCTGTAGCTCTAATTTTCCAATGAGGTTTTTCTTCTGGGGAAACAGTGGACAGTTCTGTTGTTCACAGATATGGATCGTTAGCAAGTTGGACAGAAAATGGGAGCAATTCCTGGTCTGGAAATGACTTTTCCATCAGAAGAACATCACTTGGGCTTTGCAGAAGTGTCTACGAGAGGCTGCAGCCGCAAGTGCTGAAGAGCCATTATGTTTGGGACCTTTTTGTTGAACATAGAGCAGGAAACAATTGGCTTGGATTTTTGGACAAGTGGGCAGTTTCTCCATTTCCTGTTTTATCCCATGAGGAAATTTTTGTCTTGTATATGAGAAGGAGCGGAGACAAAGAGGGTAAATTGCACCTGTGAAGTTACCATTGTTGAGCAAAACTGCTTTGTCCCAGCGGGAAGACCTTTCGTTCAGTCTTTTTTCTTTGTCTTCTTTTTGTTTCACTGTTATTAAATCTTTTCACCTAAAAATATCCATTGATATTGGCATTGGGAGGAGGATACCATTGAGCAGCTGGTGATCCCTTGAGGTCCCCAGCAACTTACCCTAGGAGATCCTTACTCGATCTGAATTGTGTTGGGTTTCAAGCACTTGGCAAAAGGGTTTTTGTGGAAAGGACACAATTCAATTGACTCTAGACCTCTTAACAGGTACGAATATCACCTCTTCAAGGCCTGGCTGCTCCTGTCATTGCAGAGAGAAGGGAAAAGACAAAGAGATGGAGCCGATAGCTGTGAGGGAAACCTCTACTTAGGGGTCAGAGGATAGGAGACAAAGGCAATGAATAATGCTGTTGTTGCCTTATCTCCCAGAGGTCCACAGAGGATCTGTGACCTCCTGGTCTTCTCTCAGCAGCAAAGGTTGTTGAGAAAGTTGTTGGTGATGGTGGAAATGCTTTGGGATGGTGGTGGTATGCCTGACTTTCCAGGATCCTGACAGGTAGGCAGGCAGTGGGGCCAAAGCTTTTCAGGTGCACTGAGCATGCTGCTGCCCAAAGCGTTGCACCTCTCTGCATCAAACCCAATGAGACGTCTAGAGCACAATGTACTGCGTTCAGCCCAGCTTGAGAGACACCACATGTGGCTGGAGAGGAACCAGCCAGGTGGCAGCAGGTCTGAGCCTGTCCTCGCTTTCCTGGGCTTTGTTGCCAAAGTGACTGAAAATCCAGCTGAGTGCCTGGAATGGCAGATCTGAGTGTGTCCCTTTCTCCTTCAGCATCATGGACTGACCCTATCAGCAGCTCATGCCATCCTTCCTGCTGACCATTTTTTTGCATAAACGCGCCTAAATCAATCAGCAGGAAGGTATTTTACAGCTTGTCCTGAGTCCCACCCGTAACATTTAACAGCCACCATTAGTTTTCACAGGTGTTCATTGCTCCAAATCCCCATATTCCCTGGTTTTATCCTGAAAGCCATATTGCACTGGAGTCCAGACTTGTGTTTTGGGGTTGATCTCAGTCCTTACAAGGACATACAAATGTGGAACCAAATATAAATGGCTCCCAAAGGCTTTCAGGCTGAGTTCCTCCTCGGGTGCCCTGTGGGACTTGTGCCTCTCACTTTCCTGTTCCTGGACCATTTCTGTGGCCTCTGGCCTCCACAGTAGGGATGAACTGGTTTCCAAGTGAAAAACTCAACAACGTTGCATGAACTTGCAGTAAACAGCTCCCTGTGCTGGGAAAGCCATCAGGTTGTACTGACAGTGGAAATAGGCTCTCAGGGAAAGTGGAACATTTGAGGAGCTCTTTTTCTGCTTTCTCTCTCTTTTTTCAAATTAGGGCTGTGAGCTGGCACTCAACTCCTGCTGTGAAAAAATAACACAGAAAAAAGAAGTACCAGAACTCAGTTGTTTAGAGCTGCTGCCACAGCTCATGCCCACATGCTGGAATATGTACATCCCCCTGAATAATCCCTAGAGGCCAAAAAAAATTAATTTTTTTTTAAAAAAGTAATTAAAAAAATATATATATGTTGTAATGCTCTTGGAAAACATCATATTGGCATGGGCAGGGTCTGTCCCTAGCATAGAGGGGAGTAGGAAAAGTATCATGGACTGATAGGGAGCACAAGGTTGTGTGCTGGAGCAGAAAGAGGCACCCCAAGCTCCTGCCAAAGGAGGCAGCAGTTTCCATGAAGTCACAGGTCTGCCATGCTGCTTTGTCTTACCAGGAAGGGCTTCCTGGTGGAGTGTCTTCTTATGAAGACTTTGTCCTCATAACGAAGAGGTTTTGGTTTGGCTCTCCATTTTGCTGTGACCTCCCCACAGATCATGCAGAGGTAGAACCTACAGAGGGGCTGAGGAACCCCTAGTCAGCGTGTAACCCCCTCACCCTCATTCCCTTGGTTTTCAGTACTTAACAGGGGCCTCCAGGAAAGATGGGGATGGACTCTTGGTCAGGGAGTGGAGCAGTAGGTTGAAGGGTAATGGTTTTACACTGAAAGAGGGGAGATTTAGGCTAGATATTAGGAAGAAATTCTTTACTCTGAGGGTAGTGAAACACTGGCCCAGGTTGCCCAGAGAAGCCGTGGCTGCCCCATCCCTAGAGATGTTCAAGACCAGGTTGGATGGGGCTTGGAGCAACCTCGTCTAGTGGAAAGCGTCCCTGACCAGGGCAGGGTGTTGGAACTGAATGATCTTTAAGGTCCCTTCCAATCCAAACCATTCTATGGTTCTATAATTCTAGGAACTGTGGCTCCAAAGGGACTTATCATGGAGCCAAAACTGGCTTCAGCGTCTCTCACCCTGCTCCTGGTTGCTATTCCCTTCCCTGTGCTTCCCCATCCCCCTCCCACAGCTTTAGAAACTTCTCCTTTTTTTGGCAAGGTTATTTTTAACTTGGATCAATTCACAGGTTCAGCACAGGGCCCCCAGCCTGCTGCATGGGAAGGACTCAAAGGAGTTGTATGCATACAGCTGGGGAAGGTACATTGGGGTGGGGAAGAGGTGGGGAAAGAGTAGTTGCATCTGCTCTGCCAACAAAAATATCGCTGATGTTTTACCAACAGCTGAGGGAACATGGTTGATGCCAAGAGATTCCTTCTGCCAAGAGATTCCTCTCCTTGGGAGAGGCTGCTTAGGAGCAAGGGAGATGGGAAATGTGGGAGAGGGAAGGGAAGCAACCCCTTTTCAATGGTAATAAATTGCAGCATTGGCTTACTGAAGGGGGTCAACCACAGCCCAAAGACCTTTGCAAAGCTGGCTTTGGGAACAGATGAAGTCCTGAGTTGGTCATGGCCAGTGGTAACATTCTTAAGCACTTTGCGCCCTGTCCTGAAACACCCCAAAAGTGGCTTTACCCATTTTGTATTCCCCCCATGCTGGCTACAGACCAAAGGGAGCCGTAAGAGCCCATACTGGGAGATTCCTTTGGTTTTGTTTGGGAAGCATCATTTATCACCTTCAGCTTTTTAATTTTACGCTTCTCTTGCTGATATTGAGAGGGATCCAGAATGGAGGTGTCTTTGACATTTTGCATGCGTTTACTTAAATTCGGTTTTCCTTTTCCATTTGATTAACTCTGTTTGTGTTTGTTTTATTCAGTTGGTGATGGAATGTAGGATCATGCATGTCTGAAAGACTCTGTAATTGCATTGCCTGTCTTCTGATAGTGCAATTAATCAGGCATATTAATCATCGCTGCTTTCCAATTATTGCCTCCCATGTAGATATATAGCCCTGAAAATTCAAGCATAGACTTAAATCTTTACAGACTTATTCCTATTAATAACAACTATAGACGTGGTGACTTCCTCCATAACCTCTGGGCACCTTTTGTGATGAGTTATTTATGCCAGCTTGATTTGATTTGAAGACCTTGGTCATTTACATGGTTTAATTAATGGAAGTTATTTCCTTGAAGCTTGAAGTCTTATATTTGATTTATTTCCTGAGAAGAACAATCTGTTTATAGGTGCCCTGGACAGACAGTGTTTTGTGATATTTCTGTTATTGCTTTACTTCCTAATAGTCTACAAAAAGGCTGTTAAAAGTCTTTAAGTTGCTTATTAAGAGGAGTCTTGAATAATATACGGCTTGACTAATGTATGACCTACATGGATGGCAATGCATAGGTGGATTATAAACCTGTCAAAAGGCACTTTGGCTTTTAGTTATGTTCTTTGGCAGGAAATAAATGCCATTCCTCTATGAGCTCTATTATCTTAGGCATATCCGTGCCTCATCTGTAAGGAATTGTTAAGATTTATTGCCCAGCATTGGGCCATTGTGATACCTGAAGAAGTCTCCTGTTGCTGTGGCGGTGCTAGGTGGGAGAAGGGGTTCCTGAGGTGAGCAATGTCTACGGAGTATGGAGTGTCTGTGAGATTTTGGTGTCTTTGACACCCTGAGGTCCTCCATATTGTTGCCCCAAAGCATGAGAGCTCATAACAGTGTTACAACAGACCTAGAGTCCACTCTTGCTGTGGTGCTGGGTCTTTCACAGTCCTGAAATGCATGTCTGGGGACCGTCTGTGTAAGCCTCTGTGTGAAGGCAATATTTTTGTCTCTGGCTTCAGTTCTATAAGGTCAGGACTGGACTTATTGGGTGCTGGACTTAACCGCTGAAGGTCCGTGGTGTATTTTCGTTAAGTAGGTGGTTTGGAACAGGAGAGTTTTCAACAGAGGGAATTTCCAAAGCACTGAGCAACTCACTCCTGGTAGATGAGAGTGGAAACAACTGTAAATAGCTCGTTGCACTAATTATGCAAATGATTGTATTTACACTTATAGGAACTCAAGGAGACCACTCAGCTCGGACTGGATGCACACAGGTGTAACTAGAAAGCGAAGCCAAATCCATCATCTGTCTTGGGTCAGGACCTTTACAGACCCCCAGTAACCCATGGCTGATCATGGATCATGTAGTAAAAGGCTGTTCTCAAGGACAGAAACTTGGTTCAAAGCTTTTACAGAGGAGCATGTGCATGGAAAGACCTATATTACTGCTGTCACTGGGGTACAGAAGCTTTTTCCCTCCTTGCTATCCATTTTATTACCAACAGTTCTCATTTTCCTAATTTAATTAGCTAGCGAAAGACCATTTACATTCATTAAATAAATCAGCATTCTGGTTCATTGTGAAGCTAATGATCCAGTCTCTAATTCACGCCGTTACAAGGAACTAGATAAACAAAAGTAGCTGCTGCCAGCAAGTGCCTGCCCTGGTGAAACTCGGCTTTGCCAGCTCCATCCATTCAACGCTGGCCACCTGGAGAGCTCTGTGCCCCCTGCCCTGTCCCTTTCATACCTGGGTGCTGTAGAGTTCAATGGAAGATGTGTGTGGTCCCCGTTGTCTCCCTCTTCCAAGGGCATGGTGAGTCCTTGCTCTGTGTAGTACATGCCTGCTTATCCACAGCATTGTAGGTGTTGTACAGGGGGATGCCTGGAAAAGCTTACAATTTAGCTCAAAATTAAGTGTTTGTTTTTTGCAGCTTTGGAGGCTGTTGGTTTGATCTTGGGTACTGTGAAGGTGGGAAGCCTCAGACAGTTTCCAGGAATTGAGAAACATCCACAGCTCAGAACCAGTCACACAAGTAGCAGAAATAAATAGGAAGTGGACGACTAAAGAATTTCATAGTGTAGGATCCAGGGTGGAGGTCCAGGGGGGAGAAAAAGGACGTAGGTGCCCCTGCTTCATGGTGTAGAGCATGTGGTGGGCTTTGGCTCTTCATGAAGAGGAAGGGTGAGAGGACTGTGATCCAAGTGTTGAACTTGCATTGAACGTGGTGTTGAACTTCGAGGTCGCGCCAGATAGGGACACTCTTAAGGAGATGGGTCTCATTTTCTCACCACCATGGTAATGCAAGTGGTTCCTCTTGAGAAACCATGAGGATCTGATTAGAGTCTCATCTCTTTTACACCAGTAATGACAGTGTCACTGGAGTTACTCCAAGTTCAGACCAGAATAATCCAAGCTAACAGAGGATTCTGCTTCCATTCCCTCAAGGGTAAGCATCCAGAGATGGATGAGCCTAAATGAATCACTTCCTGCTCAATTTTTTTTTCAGGCAGCGGAGTGTCATGCTTTGAAGTCTGAAATCCCAGCTTCATCCATCTGAGATTAACTCCCCCCCTGGGAATACCAAGATGTCAGGATGGAATTTGGCTTTCCTGTCACTGCTGGGATGTTCTGCTGACAGCTCTGTAGACCTTGACTGCGTTGACCTCCTGTAGCTCTGTTACTCATTTCTTTGAATTCTAGCGAGGGGAGGTATCGCTTGCAGACCAGTCCATGGCTTTCAAACTCAGCCATATTTCTTAGCAGCTTCTTCTGATGGGCTTGTGTCAAACATTTTTGAGATAATCTAGCCAGGATGTCATGGAATTCTAACTGAAGTATCTGAGCTGAGACCCTTTTCAGACCGATATAAATTACTTCAACCTTCAGAGAGGGACTGAATCTAGTTAAGATTCAGGACTGTAACCTTGGGCCTTTACTGCAGCTTGGTCACTCTCTCTCTACAGGCAAATAACTTCTTAATGAATTCCAGATGATGAACTACACAACAGAAAGCTGACAAAAATGTTAAGTTTAACTGCAGCATTGTTCCAAAGCATGAAAATCTATTATCTTTTTCATATTTCTGAGCCAATACCCCTGCTGTTTCCTGAAAAGTCTTCCTTTTTTTGGTCCGTCATTAAAAACAAAGCCTATCTACACTTGTGCACAGAATAATTGGAAAGGAGTATTAGACTGAAAGGTAATGTAATAGCTCTCTAAGCACTTACAGGAAACGAAGATCTGTGGAAATGAAAAATACTGGAACAGAAAATGCCTTTGTCTTTGCAAGCCACTAGTCAAAGTGTCTGAGGCTGCTTTTCTAGTGAGTGGAAAGAGAGAGGCACTTATGCAGGCTGATTCAAACGACCCTAATGTATGTGTCCAAAGTGGATTGACTGAATTGCCCTTTGGACATCTCTTTCCTTTGCCTATAGAGAGAATACTTAGACTAAATGCTGATCTTTTTTAAACATCTAGACTTAGGTGATGTGAATCACACCCTGGCACCTAGTCAAATAACCAGCAGAGACTGCAGGAACCAAGAAGAAATCTGCAGGTGCATTGGCCAAGAAACTGCCTCTGAGTCCTACGGGTACAGAAAGACAAAACCTTCTGGGGAACCTTTCCACTGTCTACTTCAGGAGCTTAGTTGGTATGTTCAGGTCATGAGCACAGTCACCTAAGGTACAGCCAGTGGAGAGAAAGAGAAACCTCTTTGGAGCACAATTCAGAGCAGGAACATGAGCTGGCTTGACAGTAGGTGTACTGAATCGGGCTGTCATGATAGGCATTAATCTTAGGTTGTTAGGATGGGAGCAATGTCTTCCTTCATGTCCGCCCACCACCGCGAGTGTCAGGGCTGCTGCGGAAACCAGCCAGGAACCTTGAACAGGCAACAGCATCCCCTGAGCAAAGGTGTTAATCACCTTTCAGTAATAAAGCCCAGCCTTAGTACGTATTTGTGGCTTCGGCTTCAGAATCAATTTGGGTTGAAAACAGAAGGCAAAGGAAAATTACAGTGCCAAAACAGTCTAAAACCAATCAAGTCATTTTTGAGATACAAGATGTTAAAACATGAACCTTGAAAGGAAATTGGGTATGTTTTTGCCCAGTATGCTTTTGTTTTCTCTCCCCATGATATTGCGTCACAGCGAAGCACGCTCCTTGGGGTTTAATGAGAACAATGTGTTTCTTTTTCTGAGGTGGTAGGTTATTCTCACTTGTTTGGATAAATGCTTGTGTTTTGTGAAGGACCTCCCAGTAAGAGTGTGGATATTGCTGTTGCTTAGCATAACAGACTGGACTTGGAAGCAAAATGGTTTGCGTTTGAAATAAGGGTGGTGT
Organism: Chroicocephalus ridibundus; assembly: GCF_963924245.1. Lineage (NCBI taxonomy): Eukaryota > Metazoa > Chordata > Aves > Charadriiformes > Laridae > Chroicocephalus > Chroicocephalus ridibundus. The sequence goes on from NC_086284.1 coordinate 7,140,530, forward strand.
TGCAGCTGATGCAAAGTTACAAAAACAAATGACAGCTGTTGGTAAGGTGTGGTAAAGGCTGGAGGAGGTTTCTCTCCTCCTAACACAGGCACAAACCCCGGGCTGACAAACCCCTTACCTATGCCTAAATATGCAAGATAAATCGGGACACCCACTAGACAAGCAGCTTGCCTGGGTGGCCTTCTGGTAAAGTGGAAGGGTGTTATGTATTTTCCCTTCCTCTGTATTTGTGTGTATTAATTAGGGTGGTGTTCACTGCAAAACACACTCTCATGGTAAGATCCTAAGAAGGCACAGTAGGCACAGACACAGTTCCTCCGATAGATGCACTGCAGTTTCTGTCTTGCCATGCTAAAACTTCCTCCCTTTTCAGTCCTTTTCAACTTCAGGGCTTGAGCTTGAAGTTAAGGACTAAATTCCCCCTCCATATTTCATTACTGGGGTCAGAAATGGGACTTTGGGGAGTGTGACCAGCAGGTTGAGGGAGGTGATTCTCCCTCTCTACTCCACTCTGGTGAGACGCCCCTGCAGTGGTGCCTCCAGCTTTGGAGTCCTCAGCACAAGAAGGACATGGAGCTGTTGGAGCGGGACCAGAGGAGGCCCCGGAGATGCTGGGAGGGCTGGAGCCCCTCTGCTGGGAGGACAGGCTGAGAGAGCTGGGGGGGTTCAGCCTGGAGAATAGAAGGCTCCACGGAGACCTTGGAGCCCCTTCCAATCCCTCAAGGGGCTCCAGGAAAGCTGGGGAGGGACTCTGGATCAGGGAAGGGAGCCATAGGACGAGGAGTAATGGATTCAAACTGGAAGATTCGATATCAGGAAGAATTTTTTCACTGTGAGGGTGGTGAGCCCCTGTCCCAGGTTGCCCAGAGAAGCTGTGGCTGCCCCATCCCTGGAGGTGTTCAAGGCCAGGTTGGACGGGGCTTGGAGCAGCCTGGTCTAATGGGAGGTGTCCCTGCCCAGGGCAGGGGGTTGGAACTGGATGATCTTTAAGGTCCCTTCCAACCCAAACCATTCTATGATTTTATGATTCTATGACTTCCTAAGACGTGACTGTAAAATCTGCCTCACACGGCAAGATTTGGGATGGTCAGCCACCCTCAGCTCACACTCAAGAGGGAGACATCATCCACGAGTGTTGCACATTAATCTCACGCAGCTCGTTTTGAATCCAGCCCTGCAGAAAACGTGCCCACATGCATTCAGCCCCAATCCTTGTTTCCAAAGTTAATTACCTTTCTCCCCTTAAAGAGAATTCCTGCACTGTTGACATTCATCATCCGTGTGTCAATCTCGCTGTGCGAAGATGTATTGCGCTGTGTACTCCGTGCAGAGCCGGGAGTGTCCCAGTGGCGTTTTCTGAAAGTCATTTTGAGTAATCATCCCTGGAGGGTCCCTTAAGCACATTCAGCTCTACATCAAGCAGCATCACCTCTGCCTCATTAGCATTCTGCAAAGCCGTGTTCCCTTCCCCCTCCTGCCCTTTCTGCTCTTCACCCAAAGACAGACAGAAAGTAAGTCCTTCCTCTCCTCAAATAGCTCCGCTGCTGCCTCGTCCGTCTTAGCACCTAAATCAGAACTGCCTGTGTGCCTGCTGTGTGCCATTATTTTTCACTCTGTCCCATCCCCTGCTCCTTTGGTGCCCTTCACAGGAGTTCATGATAGCAGCCTTCTCCCCTGCGGCTCCGACCATCCATTTATCTCCACCTTACTGAATTGTTTGAATAGCCAAAACTATTTCTACACTGACTTAGGAGCTTGGAAACATTTCGATAGGCCTTACTGTGCTCACCGTATTCCCCTTTCCACATACTTTATTGCAAAACTTGCTTTAGATTCGGGGCTTGGAAGCACACAGATGTGGCTTAAAGGTGCACAGGTCTCGAGTTGAGTCTTTCCAAACTTTCTTCTTGTGTAGATCTCAGAGCACTCTGGTCCTCCCACCTCTCCTCCTGGGTTTCTAAGTTTGGGAAGGGCTCTGCATGGATACTGCAGATGCTTCGAGCATGGCTGCAGGCTGGTGAGGATGCAGGACCTGTGATTTACCATCACAAGTTAAATCAGGTTGAGACAGGCTGAGAGAGTTGGGGTTGTTCAGCTGGGAGAAGAGAAGGCTCCGGAGAGACCTCATAGCAGCCTTCCAGTCCCTGAAGGGGGCCTATAAGAAAGCTGTGGAGGGGCTGTTTGCGAGGGCATGGAGCGACAGGACGAGGGGCAATGGTTTAAACTAGAGCAGGGCAGGTTTAGATTAGACATTAGGAAGAAGCTCTTTACACTGGGGGTGGTGAGACACTGGCCCAGGTTGCCCAGAGAGGTGGTGGAGGCCCCATCCCTGGAGACATCCAAGGCCAGGCTTGATGAGGCTCTGAGCAACCTGGTCTAGTTGAAGATGTCCCTGCTCACTGCAGGGGGGTGGGACTGGATGGCCTTTAAAGGTCCCTTCCAACCCAACACATTCTGTGATTCTATGATTCTACGATCTTTTTCTCACGGAACAGCTGCATGAAAAACCACTAATTGAGTCTTTAGCTTCAAGGTACATTGTCTTTGATGGCTTTCCTCCCTCTGCCACCTCTTGTTCCTGCTGTCAGGCTGCTGCATGCCATCCCTTTTCCCCTGCCAGCACAGCTGCTCTGCTGAGAGCTCGTTTGGGGAACGGATCCAACTTAAAAGCAGCATAGCCAAAATAGGTTTTTGGGGGGTAATCGGTTGCTTCCCTGATTCTTTTTATCCTACCCTGCTCAGCTACAGCTTTGTGGCACTAAACCATGATATGGCACTTGGGAGGGGGTAAGGGACAAGGACTGGGAGGCAATTGTTTAAGCTGATGTTGCTGCAAAAGAAAATGTATCAAGAAACCATAGCCTGAGGTGCAAGGCCTCTAAGTGAAATAACGGGGATAGTGTCAAGTTCCTTTAAATCCCCCAAAGAATTTGATTTACTGGACAGAGATCCTTTCTGTAAGAAAAGAACCCCAAACAAACAGCCCTTTATAAATCAGGAAACACTTATTATCTCCTTCACCCTCTGCTCCTTTCTGTCCCTCTTCCTGTCAAAGTTAGAGTTGTGAGGATATACAGAGATGCAGAATAATGCAATAAATAAATAAGTGCCCTGGAGCTCAATTTTGATTGCAAATATTTTAGATCTGCACGGGTTTGCAGAGGCACCGTAAGCTGAGCAGCAGAATGAAAGCCTTGCAGCATTCGCAGCTCCAGACCCCTGCTGAGAGCTGTTCAAATACAACTTTAAAGAAAAAGAAAATCATTGCAAAGGCTGAAAAGAGCAAGGCTTTCCTTCCCTCCTCTCGCTCCTCGTTTCTCAGTTCATCAAGTCCCAATGACGTTTCCTCAGGTGTAGGATGGGTGCTTTGAAAACCTGCCAGAATCCCATCATTTTTTCTTGGTGTTAGAGTCACCAACTCCACCACCTGAAAGAAGCCCTTGCCACCGAGAAAAATGGGTCTAGCACCCCATGGCATGTACGGAAGAAAGGCACAGAGGTGTTTTTTTTAAGTGCGAGTCTGCTGTTCACATTAGTTTCTGAGGCAGCTGAAAAATTTAGCACTGAGACTTTTGGAAAACATCTTCACTTCTCATTCACTGGCATGGTCCTCCCTGGGCTATTTCTTCTGCCACTAAAAGCAGCTCAAATTCCTGAGGCATGTGGGTTGGGACCTCACATGTGCTTGACTCTTTCTGGAGGTATTTAAGAGATGTGTAGAAGTGGCACTTAGGGCATGGTTTAGTGGTGGACTTGGTAGTGTTAGGTTAATGGTCGGACTCAATGATCTTAAGGGTCTTTTCCAACCTAAATGATTCTATAATTCTGCATTTTGTGAAGAGAAATAGGTGCCTCCAGAAACTGATTTGGCCATGCTAAGATCCAAATCACTTTTCAGGAGTGTATCTGAGTTGCCCCAGGCAGTAGCACGACATTGAACAATTTGGTTCCCCACGTAGGACTTTGGTCTGGTGTCAAATGTTGGGATGGGCTCTCCAGACCCAATGCTGCTGCTACCTTTTTGGAGGCTGGGGCAGAGAAAGCATGGGCATTTCTGGTGATGACAACCAGCTCACCGTGGACTGTGTTTAAGTCTGTCTCTTCTCTTCTACCTCCTTTCTTCATCTCCTGCATCTGATTTCTCTGTGGTCCCTTGTACTCCCCCTCATTTCCAGTTCCAACCACCCTGTGCACCAGGTCCTATCTCCTGTTGTGTGCTGACATGGGAATGTCCTGGGGATGTTGGACCATCCAGTTGATGCAGCTACAGTGCTACTCATGTCTGAGCCAGGGAGTGTCATGCTAGTTTTGGTGACAACCATAGTTGCACCTTCCAACCACAGTACAAACTCTTTGTCCTCAGGTAGGAGTTGGGCTTCACAATGATTGATGTGAAACAGCAGCCAAGGAATATGAATATTAGGCATTGCAAGACCTTGGAAAATCTGTCCAAGTGTAGCACAAAGAAAGCAGCTGGGTGTCAAAAATGTATCCTTCCTAAATGTGAAAAGAAGGACCAACGTGATGGGGATGTGTGCAAGCAGCACGCAAGGAGGCAAGGCTCCTATTGCCTTTATGCTGGGCGCCGTGGTGTGACCATGAACATGGTGCTAGAATGAGGAACCACTGAAAGGCCAACCCCTTTTCTGACCCTGCTCACTAATATGAAGCTGCAGGAACAAAAATGTGGCAAGCAAACGTCTCCGATTTCATCTTCTGGTTCCAGGGCAGGCTTAATCCAGCATCAGTCTGATTGTGTTGCCCTGTGGTTTACTGAACCAGTCTGATCTTGTTCCCTGTGGTTAATACTAGCTGCTGAAACTTTTTGCCTTTAATTCTTTTTTTGACGTCTCTTTTTGTCCTAGCTTAGGATAAAGGGCTTAGCTTCTGAAACATGCAACTTGGGTATCTCTAAAGCATCCTGAGTCCTAAAAAAGCAATATTTAAGTCCACTAGTTTTAATGCACCTCTTTAGTCTTCTTAATACCCTTAGGGGTATAAGCAGGATTTCTATTCTGTGTTTATGCAGTATCTTACCCTGAGAGGGCTTAGTTTGTGGCTGGGATTCTTATGCATTGCTAAAGACATCCGCAGCTTGCCAGTCTGTTCTCTTTTATCTGTCTTTAACCAGCATAGTCCAGCTGCAGACCCTTCATAGAGTGGGCAGGAGCTCACTCAACTTCACTTACCTGGGTGGAGGGGTCCCTAAACCAAGGTATGGGACCACTGCAGCAGGCTGCCTTGGGAAACTTTAAGTAAAGGCAGATGTGTGCCACTGCTCTGCTGGGAGACCTTGAAAATCCTTCACCTCTTAAGTTTCCCTACCGTGACTTTCAGGGGAACGGGTCCAGAGGGGTAGTGTTGGTGCAGCACAGCATCCCTGGGACCGGACCACGCCATCAGCGTGGCAGCAAAACTTTTCTCCGTGGCATCTTCTGAGCATCTGCTGCACCGAGCACAAAACCCTCCCTCTGGGACACACTGTGGGGGCTGGGAGCTTCCTTCCCCCTCATCCCCAAGTCCTTCTACTTAATTTGTGTCATTTTGTTCAGATGCAGCTGGAAAGAATTAAAATGTCAGCCAGGCACAATTGCCTCCATTGAGATGAAAAGCTGCTGGAAAAAACAATGCTAACAAGCATGGCAAAGAGAAAAAGGGAAAGCCTGGTGCTGTTTAGCTGGTAATGATTAGCCCCAGAAATGGAAAAAGGCAAGATCCACTGTGGCTCCCGTTCAGTTCAGGGGAGGTCCAGTTAGGACCAGGTCGATGAGCGCCGCTTAATTGCTGCTAATCTGTTACTGGATGGAGTCTGGTCTCCAGGAGGTGCCCGTCATGCAAAAGCATGTGGCAAGCTGGTTTCAGAGAGCAAGGGCAGGCAGAGATGCTCCTAAGACTTGGCTGTTGTGGGACCTGACTGGATAGGGTTACTTGGCGGCTGGTGGTTGTGGGGGTACAAGGTTTAGGAGATCCTTTGGATATTCATGTTATCCAAAATGGAGTGATAGAAGGAGAAGTTTTCAACTTTTTAAGCCAAACGACTCATCCCACCACAGCCCAAGACACTACAGGTAAAGAGAAATAGATTCAAGGAAATCACAGAAGCTCCACAGGTTTTTTCTAGGAGAAGAGATCAAATGTGTGACTTTTGGATCAGGAACATGCAACAGCCCTGCCTTGAAGACTCAGTCTTTTAGCCCACTGATTGGCCTTTGGTTAGCCTACTGGTTAGCCTTGGATAAACATAAAAAATGGGACTAGAAAGGTCCTCCAGGGTTGTAACTCCTCCTGTGCCTGTGTCCTCATACAGAGCTTCTTATCAGGGCTGAGTTCCTGCAAGCAATGTGGAGGATGCTCTCGGTCCACCAGTCCCTCTTCCTTCCTTCTCCTCTTTCCAAATCTTCCTTGTTTTTCTGGACAACATGAGGACAATCCAGACAGACTCAAACCCATTGTGCATACAGTCTCAGTTTGTAGCAGGAGCTGTAGCCAGTTGCACTCTTCCTTGTCTTCTTCACATCCTCCCAAAGCAGTTTCAGCACAGCACACATTTACAAAGCAATCTCCTCAGATGAGAGCCTGGTGTCAGTTCTTCTATAGTAGGCACGCATTGGGAAATATGGGAATAGAGATTATTGGAAGGGCAATGACATCTGAATCACAGAATCATAGAATGCTTTGCGTTGGAAGGGACTTAAAGACCATCTAGTTCCAACCCCTTGCCCTGGGCAGGGACACCTCCCACCAGACCAGGCTGCTTAAAGCCCCGTCCAACCTGTCCTTGAACACCTTCAGGGATGGGGCACCCACAGCTTCTCACACTAGAAGTACTTGTGAACTGGAGATTGACTGTCTCTGGTCTACCCAGATCTTAAAATCTGTGATGATTTCATGTGTTGTTACAGATCTTTCTTGTTTACGTGCCCTGGGGTATGTCAGTGTCTGCCTCTGTCGCTGCACTCTGACGCTGGTGACTCAGTTTGCATCCACCATCAGGTCAAATGTTTGAAGTGCCTGGGAACTCCTTTGTTTTTTTCCAAGCTAAAGCAGTTGGCCTAATAAAAGGTTATGTTCCCTCCCTACAAATGTTGCTTAAGCTCAGCCTTGAAGTCTTTCAGGCAATATTTATCCCACATCAATGCTGCGTACACATATTATTGCTTCTAGAAGGAGAAAGATGGGAACTGGGTAGGATATGTCAAACACCAGATAAAGGAGGGTGACAGGACATCCTGGAAATAGTTTTTAAGGTGGAGACGATGGCAGAGACGTTGTACATGATTGAAATCAGTGAGTCCTAAGAATACGTTTAGTTGTTTTCCTGGCCTGATGCCTAGGAGTTGCTCCATAGCAAAAGCCAAGGCAGAGCAGTGAGACCACTGCTGACCAAAGGACTACGGCTGCACCAGATGCACCGTGAAATCTAAAGCGTACTTTTTTTTTTTTTTTTTTTAATAATAAAAAGCCTGCCCCCAACATGGCAGGCTGAGTTCATACTGAAGTGCCAACACATGGGTGCCTTTCATTGCTTTTCGAGATAGGGGCTGCCCTTCTACCTCTTATCTAGTTCAGTAGCTGTGCCAAGTGTCGTGACATTTTCACAGCAGTGCAAACACCCGACTGAAGCAAGGTCCAGCACTTCTGACATCTGCTTGTACATGCCCCATCTTTTAATGCAAGCAGCAACACCCCTCCCAATTTGGTGGGGCAGAGAGCTTGTGATCTGTCTTGGTGTGTGTTTTCAAGGGGGAGGCAAGAGAAGAGAATGGGTACTCAGACAAAGCCAATTCTTACAGTCCAACGGTCCAGTCAGACCATTGTTCCGGTTAATCCCATCTTCTCAGATAGCAACTGCTCATTGGGAAGATGAGACTCTTCCCAGGATGCAGACGGTGAGCTGTGCAATACCCTCAACCGTGTGAAAAATGGCTTTCTCACCCTCCCATGTAAAAGTCTCATGCTCTCCGAAGCATAACGTTGGATTACCTGAATAATATTGTCTTCCTGCTTCTTTTGGTTGAGCCCTTTCATTAGCCTGAGATTTCTCCAGCGAGGCACTGAAGTGAAAATCACTCCTTCATGTCCCCTGTTGTAGTGATTTTCACAATAAACATCCTCTCCCCTTCCCCTGTTTTATCTCTTCCTTCAGAACAAAGGGGTAAAAATGACAGTATATGGTTATGACTTGTTTTGCAAGCGTGAGACACGGTCCTAAAGGAGATGTTTCTCCTGTGCCTGGCAGCAAGATCCCTTGCACAAATTTAGGGAGTGTTTGACATAGGAAAGAGCCATGTAAGAGATCTCGTACGTTAAGAGATCATGGAGGATGCTGTCTGCCAGGCTGTCCTAGTTTGAATTGCACTGCAGCTTGGACACACTGAGGACTGCTTTCCTATGCCTGCCTTGGACAGGCAGCTTGTCTACCACAGCAGCGTGGAGCTCCTCTGCACTCTCCTGCTCTTCAGGGAAGGGTTGGAGCCTTCAATGAACTACAGGATGCTGCAGCACTCAAAAGCTGAGTGACTGAATACAGCAAAAGCTTCCTGCCCCGTGCTGCAAACCCAGTTAGGAAAGTGGTATGTCTTGCTGTAGTGACACCACTTTTACTGGTGAAGCATCTGGAGAACCTTTGTATCAGGCCTGGGACCCTAATTGAAGAAATTGGGTTTGCCAACTGCTAAGCCATCATCTGAGCCTGGACACCAGCCTCTGGGGTTCAGTGGCGCCGCTGCAACCAGTTTTATGAAAACCAGTTCTTTGTTCCAGATGTGATAAACCCTATGCTGGAGAAATTTAGATCTTGAATAAAATTTAGGTGCCTGTTTTCTGGTCTAGTTCCCATCTCTGTCTTAAAAAAAACTTGGTCCTTCAGTCTTTTCTCTGTGGATAGAGGTTCTACACCCAGAGGTGGTAGGTCCCCATGTCTTGCCTTGAGTTCACTCAATGGTAGTTGTGCATGGCCAACCTTACAGGAGACAAGACAACCTGATAAGTGTATTAACACCTCTTAATGCAAGTTTTGTCCTGTTTTCAGGCAGTGTTTAGCACAGTTTGCAGCTTGGTCCAGGTGTTTGCCCCAGGGCCATTACCACATCCAGGTAGCTTCAGAGAAGGACCTCCAAATGGAGCTGATGCTATCCCAAGCCCAGCACAAGAAACAGGGGCAACATCTGTGCCTGGCTTTGCCTCCCCAGAAGACCATGACACCTCATCCCCTTGCAGCTCAAAGGCCTGCGGATGCCAGGAAGAGACTTCTTCTTCAAGACGGTGCCCTGGCTCTGCACTTGTGCTCCTTCAGACGATTGCTTCCCCTCCTTCTTCTTGGTGCTGCTGCCTGCTTCCAGCCTTCGTGAATTCCTGCAGGGGCCTCGGGAGCAGGAATTACCCCTTCGTTAGCATCGGTCTGCATCCCAGGCTCCCATCAGGAGGCCGGATGAGGGGGGCTTTGCCATCAAGGCGGTCTCTTTCCTGGCTCTGCCAAATTGCCCCAGGGTGCCTCATTAAGCCCGCTGCTCCCTCACTGCAATGGAGCTCGTTTCTTTCTTTTAATGCACGGGCTGACAGGCCTGGAAATATCAAACTCGGCAGCTTTGCGCCCTGCTCAGATCTGAAGCGCCGTGCGTCGCAGCTAATTAGCTGGATTTCAAATCAGAAGGGCAACTGGCTGCCTTCTCTGACAGCCCTGTTTCATCAGGACCTCCCAGGAAGATTGTTTTAAAGTCTCCCCTTCCCAGGCTTGAACTGAAGTCACAGGAAACTTCTCTTTTTTTTGGAGGGGGGGAAGGAGGCATTAAATATTATTATTTTTTTCCTTTGCCTTGTCCAATATACTTCATAATTGCTTTTAGTCATGTAAAGATCGTTTCACACCTATCAACCACCTCCGTTTCAAGAAGCAGTGGAGAGAGAGATGTTTGCTTTCCTGGGAATCTTCCTGCACCACCACCTCCTATCCCATGAAAATCACCATCAGCACAAGACCTGCTCTGAAAGAAGCTGTGCTTTTTTTGCATATTATGAGACAATACTCCCCTGCCTGCTGCTCTGCCTCTGGGAGGCCACCATGGTGCTCAGTCTCCTGCAGGACCACAGGTTTTAGGACTGGAAGAGGGAATTCTGAGCATCCAACGGTATTTTCCAAATTATATCCAATGCTCCCCATCTTGACCCTTACAATTCCACGACAGTCAGGGCATAGCTGAAGTCAAGAGCTGAATTCACAGCTTCTGGCTCCTTATGTGTTGGCCAACAAAAGATTAGTGGTGAGTTTGGCCTGCTCAGCTTTATACAGGTAGAAGAGACCTACATTTTAGAGGCAGGTGCTTAATGGTTTTTGCAGACCAAGCATTCACTGGGGTAGCATCAAAATCTCTACCTCTCCATAACCTGCTCTGATGTGCTATAGAAATCCCCTAAAAGCTTCTTGCGTGAATTTGAGCCCACCTGGAGCTGCTATTCCCGCCTCAACCCATTCAACCCCTCCTCTGCCTTCATCTCTGGACCTTTAATCACCTCTGCGGTGGATGCTGGGTTCCTACACAATACGTTGCTATGGGCAATTGGCAGACTCGGGAGCCACTACAATAAATTCCCACCTGAGTTCTCTGGCACCAATTCAGGAGGCACTTTCTTTTTTATTTTCCCCCCTCCACACCCCCAATTAAAAGTAATATGTCATTAAATTGCCTTTCTGTTTGTGTTGGTGGGCATGTCAAATGCTTTCACAATACCAGCACTTACAAAACCTGAGACAAAGGGTCCCACACGAACTGGCTGCCCTCCATCACTTCACTACAAAGTCCCTCATTGTACATCAAGCCTTAATAAAGGAAACCTAATGAGACACCGGAGGGGCCCCCAGCAACACAGGATCTGAGACCTGAGGAGGGGAAAGGGGGGGTGGGGGTAGGTTTCAGACATCTGCAGCCTTAGGTAGCAGGGGTTTTTAACTGAGTGGAGCTGCTATTCTCCTCCAGGAAAAACCAGCTGAGCCCTCAGCAGAAGGATTTCCAATGCCACCTCGTGCTGGGGGCCCGATGTCTCTGTTTCTGCGGAGCGATGTGTCTCTCCATCATGTGTCTGCAGAGCAGGGGGTGCAGCTCTACAGGAGCTGTGGGAGAGATTTTCAGGTGAAACCTTTGACGTGTCCTACGCAGGCTGCCTTATTAGTCCCTTGCAGTCCTCCAGTGGAAGAGGGAAGGATGATTCATTCCTGGTTTGACTGAAAGGAAACCAGAGCATGAAGAGATGAAAGGATACCATAAAGTAAACTTCTACTGCGCTGTCCTGAATTAGACCTTAATTAGTGACTCTGGGTGTATCTACGTGGTGTGTGGAGACAGGGATGAAGTCACTCTGCCCATGCTGAGCTCTCTGGACACAAGAAGGACAACAGCAGAGGCAGGGCTGGGAGACTATAGCTGGATCATGCCCCTGATAGTTCCCTCTCATGCTATGGCACAGCACTGTATGTGTGGGTTTGGGTTAGGGCTGCCCAAAAGCTGTCACATCCTGGCAGAGCAGCTTTGTCCGGCCTGTCTCCAGCCATGCCAACGTGCTTAATGAGGCATTGATAATCTGGTGATGGAGAGGGTGCGCCCGTGGTGACCCCAGAACTGCAATCTGTGTTGAGATGGTGGGCTGAGCAGGTCTGCTTGGGGCTGCAAGAATGGGCAGAACATGGTAAGGAGAGGACGTGACTCAGAAGGCAGCCCATGGATCATCCTTACTCCTCTTCAGGGAACCCAGCCCTTCTCCTGAGCTCAAACCCCTTCAGTCCCATGAGTGAGATACTGCTGCCCCACTGAGGAGTGTTGTGACCAAAAGCAAATGGCAGGCAGGGAAGGTCTCACCTTCACTGGCCCTGCTCCGGAGCAAATAAGCTCTGAGAAGCTAGAAGGGTCTACTGTGGGATCAGCAGGTAGGAGTTCAAAGCCTCATCTTTGGATTTGAACTGAACTCTGTCTCTGTGGAGCACTTTGGTGTTGCAGAAAGTTTGGGGCAATCAGTGGAAAGTGCTGGGAGTGAATCACTTGTGAGCCAATGTCTATGGAAAACTCATGTGCCATACCCAGGCTTGTTTGATAGACCCCCGACATCCAGGATGAATCTAACTCTTCTTTTTCAATCAAACGCACCCCTCTCAAATCCTGCTTTGCAAATCTGTACTATTGTGATCAGTTCAGCCTTTGCTAGAGGCACTCTGCTCTGTTTGAAGGGACCATAGTACGGGTTGCCTAATACCAGCAGCGGTGTCTGCGGCTGCGTTGGTCATTGCAGGCTCCAGTGTGTTCACTGGAGCAGCAGGACCCCGGTGGCAAAACTCCCCTAGCAGAAGGTCAATAACAGCAGTGAAGCTTTTTTAGGCAGTGGGATGCAATATGTGATGGAAACAGTCATCATATGTGATGAAACCTTTATTATGGGATTAAAACAATCCCAGCTTTGCCTTGCAGGTACTGGCCACAGGGGCTTTAATCATCCCATTTATACTGGCCAGAAGAAAGGTCTTATATTGTGGGATACGATTGTTTGTGGTCCTTGTTTCCTCTCCAAGCTGAGCACATGACAGTGTCCATCCTGGAAAGGAGATGATGTGAATATTTTCCAACATCTTCTCATTTCTAGGAAGCAATGATTAAACCCAACACATTCACTTATCAAAAGTGACGGAAACCTCTGGTCCTGCTAAGTGGTGGATGTGTGAGGAAGAGGGAAATGCTGGTGGGACCGACTGGACTTGCCTTCACTCGCTTTGCATTGCTGGTGTAACAGGAATGAGCTGTTTACATCCTCGGCCACACACTTGCCCTTGTGGGCTGGAGAACCAGGTTTCTGCCCATGGAGGGAACTAATGTGCAAATAGACAGGCACATGTTTGCTCTCATGGACCTTATGTGGAAAAGATGCTGAACTCTGGTGTCCTCCCCTGGCTGCTCGCAGCCAGGTGTTTCCCTTACCATCCTTAAAAGCTATCCCGGTAGGGAAGCTGGGCCAAGGCGTGGTTTGTCATATAAAGTTATGCAGCGTGATGCTATCCCGTATCTCTGCCAGAAGGCAAAAATTTCAGGACTTCTTGCACTGTGCCTGTTTTATGAATTACCAGAGGACTGCATTTGCTTAGCTATCATCTAAAAAATATGTGCTTACCCCACCCTAGCAGGGAGACTTGTGTCACTTCACTGGAAGCTGAGTTCCCAGCTCTGCACCAAGTCCAGAGGAACCAGACTGTTGAATCAGCCCAGCGGTGATGCGGCCAAACCAAGCTAAGCAGCTAGTCCCATGGAGTTTATGGATATTGTTCCAGTCCAAATCCTACTTCTAGCAATGGTCAAGACTGGTTGTATTGGAGGAAGATGCGTCAGACAACGCTCAGTGTACTTGGTGCGTGGGGAGCTGAGCACGTCATTGTTTTGGACAACATTGCATGTAATAACATTTGCTTTGAGATCAGTCAGCATCATGCTCCGTCCAGAAAAACTGGATCCTTCTTTCAGCGTGCAGAACTGCAGATGTTTTTAACAGCTGCAATGTTTTGCAGCTTTTAAAGTCAGCATCCATCCTTTAATCCAGCTTCTGTATCACTCAATGGCCCGGTTAGCAAAGCTAACAGTGAGGATGGCTTGTCTTTTTGTTTCAAATATATTTTCAGTGGCTGACCGAGAGGTTGAAAGATGCTCACAGGGGGAAGCAGGCAGGTCCTGTGACTCAGAGACAGAGTCTGGCAGAAAAGTGACTTTGCTTTCAAGGAACAGTTGGTCCTTGTGTCTCTTGTCCCTGTTTTATAGTTGGAGAAACTGAGTGATTGAGAAGAGACTCAGACTTGGTCTGTTTAACAAGCTCAGTTTCAAGAGTACAAATGGGGTCAGATCTCTTATAAACAGATGGGTTCTTGCTGGTGGAGAAGGTTTCTCCAGAGGAAGTTTTCTTTAAGGGTAACGTGGTAGTTACAACCAGGTGAAAGCTGCTGGAGGACTGGACATTCCTCATCAAAGGGGGAATCTGAACACCACAAGCACTATAATCCACTGTACGTGTTCAAAACCACCAGGCAAGTTCTGCGCTGCTTCATGCCCTGTTTGTTGCCCATTGCCTCCAGCCAGGCACCATGGTGTCCAGAGTTTTGTGTCTGAGTCGATTCCAGGTGCCCTGAAGAACAAGGATGTGCTTCACCCAAGTGATGCTCATCATCTGTCTGGGCAGAAATTTGGAAAAAATTTGTAACCCAGCCACTCAAAGGAAAAACAAAGCCCGGCACCAAATAAACCAGGTGCTGTATTCTGAGGGTCTTGGTTTTGATCCAGCTGGATCCTAGGACCAAGGCTATATGAGAGGCCAGACCCTGCCTCAGGGCACTCAGTCACTGGAATTCTAGACTCAAAAGCCTCGAGACCACAGTCCATCACTTGGTTTTATTTGAAAACTACCATCTGAAGTCATGACTATTTAAAGATCATATCTATTTAAAACACACACACACACGCACACACGAAAGGGAGATAGAAATAGCAAGGTCTGTGAGGAATGGGGGCTAAGCTCGAATTCTTCCTCGTCTAAACACATGGTGACTTGGATGCTTTCCATGGATGGCTCACAGCTGCTGTTCCTGGACTGCCAGTGGCAGGGAAAGCAACATCTCCCACAGGTGGTGACAGCCCCATGACGTTACAGCCTGGCCCTTCAGTTTATTTGCAGGCCGTTATCTCACTATTTATAGCTGGCACCTATTTCTAACCCTGCAGACATACTCGCACATGAGAAGCATCACCACTTCCAGAGTCCCTGGCAAGCCAGGAATGTTTGAAGTGTGACATCCGTGAGGACAAAAGAAGAGAAAGCTTGACACAAAAGAGAGATGGAGAGGGCAGTCAGGGCACAAAGTATCTCAGGACCATCAGAGAATCACATAATGGCAGGGGTTGAAAGGGACGTCTGGAGATCATCTAGTCTAACTCCCTGCCAAAGCAGGGTCACCCAGAGCAGGTTGCACAGGAACGCGTCCAGGTGGGTTTTGAATGTCCACACCGTCTCTGGTCAGCCTGTTCCAGGGCTCTGCCACCCTCACAGGAAAGAAGTTTTTCCTCATGTTGAGATGGAATTTCCTGTGTTCCAGTTTGTGCCTATTGCCCCTTGTCCTGTCACTGGGCACCACTGTGAAGAGTCTGGCCCCATCCTCTTGACACCCGCCCTTTAGATATTGGCAAACATCAATGAGATCCCCTCCCAGTCTTCTCTTCTCCAGGCTAAACAGACCCAGGTCTCTCAGCCTTTCCTCATCACTAACCTACCAGAGAGTGTCTCCATCTATATGGCACCTACTGTCATTCCTGCCTTATGGCTAGGGCGATGGGAGAGGAACCGACCCTTGGATAACCCCTAGGACTTTTTCTTTTTTGCAATATTCTTCTCTCTGTCTCCTGGCTTCTTATTTCAGGTTAAATTTCTTCTCTCTACAGTTCTGCAGCTTCTGTAGACATCAGCTGTTGTGGCCCCGTGGAGGGAACCTCCTTTGGGGACAGGTGTAGAATACAGAGTCATCTTCTCATTCCAGGTACAGCTGGTCTTTCTAATAAGCGCTGGGCTACCCCATGGGACTTGCTGTCCCAAGTGTGCTGCCTGCATCCCAGCCTGAGCAGCTGCAACCCACGGGCTCTGCACTGAGCGGAGACCCGGCCGTCGGCATCCGGCACTCCGTGAAAACGTTGGCTGCCATCCGAGCTTCTCCCTGCCTGTTATAGCACAACAGCTGTGAAATGCATTACTCACAGATGTCTATAATTAGGGTCCGGCACTGCCTTCCGATGGCATCTGAACCAAAAAGGCCAACAAAAATTGAACACGCTCACTTGAGCCAGTGAATAAAAGATTCACGCTCTGTAGACCAGTTTTAGTGATTGAGCATCATCCTAACAGTGGGAACGGATGGAAGGAACCCTGGATCCAAAGGGATCATAGCTGAACTGTTTTTTCCAGCAAGGCATTCCCATATGGCCAGGAGGCTTTACGTCCCGGAGTTCTATAGGATCCTAAATGACAGAAGTAGATCTTTATTGCTGCGTTTTGGGGTGGTTATTTGTGCCTTCCTGCCTGCCATGGAAAACTAATTTGCATCTCGACTAACACCAGCTGTTTGCTACTGTTGATGAGCTTCAGTCATCTGTAAGTTCTGTCAACAACATCACATTTTATATATAGCACATTTTCCAACACGAGCCAGCACCAAGAGCTTTTCCAGCCACCACAATATCAGAAAATCTCCTATAGAAAGAGAGAACTCTGAAAAAAAACCCAAATAAATTCACAGTTTCCCTAAATAAAACTTACTTAAAATTTTGTCTTCAGGGAGCTCTGTGCAGTTTTTGGGAAAGTAGGCTAAGCTTGTTGAAGGTGTTGTGTGTCCATAGTGCCTTCTGATGGCCTCAGCCCCCAATTTTGCAAGAACCTCTGCATGTACTTTCATGGAATCATAGAATCATATAATCGCCTAGGTTGGAAAGAACCTTTCAGATCATCTAGTCCAACCATCAATCTAACTCTGACAAAAACCATCGCTAAATCATATCTCTAAGCACTGTGTCTGCCCAGCTTTTAAATACCTCCAGGGATGGTGCCTCAACCACTTCCCTGGGCAGCCTGTTCCAATGCTTGATAACCCGTTCAGTGTAAAAAATTTTCCTAATGTCCAGTCTAAACCTCCCCTGGCGCAACTTGAGGCTGTTTCCTCTTGTCTTATTGCTTGTTCCTTGTGAGAAGAGACAGACCCCGACTGGCTACACCCTCCTTTCAGGCAGTTGTAGAGAGCAAGAAGGTCTCCTCTCAGCTTCTTTTTCTCTAGGCTAAACAATCCCAGCTCCTCAGCCGCTCCTCATAAAACTTATTCTCCAGACCCCTCACCAGCTCCGTTGCCCTTCTCTGAACACGCTCCAGCACCTCAGTGTCTTTTCTGTGGTGAGGGGCCCAAAACTGGACACAGTACTCATGGTCGGGCCTCACCAGTGCTGAGCACAGTGGGATGATCACTGCCCTGGTCCTGCTGGTCACACTGTTCCTGATACAGACCAGGATGCTGTTGGCCACCTTGGCCACCTGGGCACACTGTTGGCTCATATTCAGCTGCTGTCGACCAGCACCCCCAGGTCCTTTTCTGCCAGGCAGCTCTCCAGCCGCTCTTCCCCAAACCTGTAGTGCTGCATGGGGTTGTTGTCACCCAACTGCAGGACCCGGCACTTGGCCTTTAAGCACTCAAGCGGTCCCAACAGAAGGTCTTTGTTGGGCTAAGATAACAGACAACTGATGGAGACAGGCAGCAGCACAAAAGATGATATTTGAAGGTTGGTGGCCTTTTTTGATGGGGGTCTGTACATTTTTAGGAGGGTAGGAGGAGCAGGAGAGGGTGAGGAAGAAGAGGCAGGAAAGTGCCAGCACAAAAAAGATACGGTTAAAATGAGTTCTCACCAAGATCACAGAGCAAGAACCAGCAGGAGTCAAACCAGAGATTTTATCCTTGTGTTTCCTGCTCAGATCATCTATATGCTGTTCTCTCCTTTACTGCCATTTTCCATTTATTACTGCAGTTTTACAAAAGCAAAGATTAAAGGTGTGTTGTGTTGGTTTGGGGTTGTTTTTTGGTTTTGTTTTTGGTTTTTTTTTTATTTTGCAAATAAGCTATATTAACTTCATACTTGCAGATAGTTCCCATTTGTGGCTCTGCTATTTCCAGCGATAGGATATCCATCATTCCTGGAGATACATGCAAGCTGACATTTTCTGTTAGACCAAAATATAATTAGATTTGCACACTCCAAGCACAAGGTTATCGACCACGAAAACAAAAAGACATCTCATGAACAGGGAAGAATGTCTGAGAGACACGCCAATCCATCTAGGGACCAGCAGATACAAAAGCTGAATAATAGATGGGTTAACATGATGCTATCAGGGCCAATGTCCTGTCTGATTAAATCTACTTCATCAAACATCATCAAGGACAAAATGTGCCCTTTGCCCGTAGTTGGATGCATGATGAGTAAGAAAAAATATATTACTTCTAGCATGTTACTGAATTGCTCTATGTTTTCTGCATTTTGTAGCAAGTCGTCACAAAGCACCTCTGTGCTCTGGGCATCAAACTGGTTTGCAAGTACTCCAGTTTTAGGGATGTTAATTTGTTAGATATTGCCTCAAACCAGAAAATCTGCAGGGAAGCTATCCTTTCCAGCCTGCTGACCTGCCTGCCAGTAGACCCAAGGACATGAGGACATTCATGGACCTGTTGGAACGGGTCCAGCGGAGGGCCAAGAAGATGATCAGAGGGCTGGAGCACCTCTGCTATGAGGACAGGCTGAGAGAGTTGGGGTTGTTCATCCTGGAGAAGAGAAGGCTCTGAGGAGACCTTATAGCAGCCTTCCAGTACCTGAAGGTGGCCTACAGAAAAGATGGGGAGGGACTCTTGATCAGGGACTACAGTGATAGGACAAGGGGTAAAGGTTTCAAACTGAAAGAGGGGAGATTTAGATTGGATATCAGGAAGAAATACTTTACTGTAAGGGTGGTGAGACCCTGTCCCAAGTTGCCCAGAGAAGCTGTGGATGCCCCATCCCTGGAGGTGTTCAAGGCCAGGTGGGACGGGGCTTTTGGCAGCCTGGTCTGGTGGGAGGTGTCCCTGCCCAGGCCAGGGGGTTGGAACCAGATGGTCTTTAAGGTCCCTTCCAACCCGAACCATTCTATGATTCTATGACTCTATGCTAAGTGTTGGGAGTGCTTAGGGTCCCCTGCTGGTATGCATTTTCGAACCATGTACTCATGTTTATGTTTTCATAGAATCATAGTTGAACACTTCCAGGGATGTTTAATGTTTGCACAGGCACTAAATTTGATCTCCCCAGAAGCCTCAGGCTGACTGGAAAAACAGCATGGATTCACTCAGTGGGTCCGTGACCATCAATATTGCACCCCCTGCACGGTCCCAGCCTCAGTCAGGGAGAGGCTTAGCTTGGGGGGAAGCAACTCCTGGACACACCTGCTGTCAGCGCAAACCACAAGAAAAAAACCAACCTCAAACCAGTCCAGATGACAGGGAGAGAAAGTGAGTTATAAAAATCCATCAGCAACTGACCGAGGACTTTCCTACGACATTTTAACTTTCCTGGGGAGCCAAAGAGAGGGATCTCTCTCTCTCTTCCTGCAACCTGGTGACTGACAGAGGCTACATTCATGTTCAGAACTTCTTGAACAAGATGAACTGGCAGGTAAATTGGAAGTATTGGGTGAGACAATAATTCAATTTCTCTCCTCAGTTCAGTTAATGGCTTTCATTTAGAAGGTTCATGGAGGATCATTACTCTCCATTAAGCTGCCACAGGTAGACACAGACAGATGGTAGACCAGTTTCCTCAAAACGTTCTATTAAAACTGTCTACCTGGAGACAAATTCCTGAGCCTGGCTGTCAGAGGAACCTGTCAGGCACATGGATGAGAGCCTGGGAAAGTCCCAGGAGCTGGCTCCAATGAACTCTGATTCTGGTGGGCCTGCAGGAGGTCTGCAGGGTGTATGGGCTGAAGATGACTGCTCAGGAGCAACCATACATTGCAATATAAAGGTGAGCAGAAATTCAACCCAGGAAGCTCTGTTCTTCCACTGCAGGGAGCTGTGAGCTGGAAAATCCTTTGATGCTGACTGTGTATGACTGCAGGGACAGGAGACCCCTCTCTGTGGGTCGATGCCACCTGCCCTCCCTCCTGTGCCACAGGAGACGGTCAAGAGCCCTTTAATCCACGATGTTCTTCCGGTACATGTCGTGGGTGTTTAAACAACCTCAGAAAATTAGAAGCTCTGCTGATCAGAGTCCCTGGTGCCTCTTAAAGCAGTGATGTCTCAAAGGAATTGGCAAGAAATCTGGGTTCAAAAGACCTGGGTCCACAGTCTCTTTCTACTATAGGGTGAATTTAAAGAAATCACATCTGCTTTGCGTGATGGATGGGCGAAGAGATACAGTGCACCTCTGCACCTCTGCTGTGACACGTTGGAGATGGCCTGGGGCTAGTTACACTATGAGTCAGGCTGATATAGAAAAAGGGTCACAGCTTCAACATCTGTGCCTGGTCCCTTGGCTTTCCTCCTGCAGTTCCCTCACTGTAGCCCAGGGCTAATACAGGCTATGTGGCAGAGGACTGAGGCACCACACATAAGCATTTTCGTAGAATCACAGAAACACAGAATCATAGGGGTTGGAAGGGACCTCTGGAGATCATCCAGTCCAACCCCCTGCCAGAGCAGGGTCACCCAGAGCAGGTGGCACAGGAACGCGTCCAGGCGGGTTTGGAATGTCTCCAGAGACGGAGACTCCACCACCTCTCTGGGCAGCCTATGCCAGGGCTCTGCCACCCTCAAAGGAAAGAAGTTCCTCCTCATGTTTAGGTGGAACTTCCTATGCTCAAGTTTGTGCCCGTTACCTCTTGTCCTGTCACTGGGCACCACTGAGAAGAGCCTGGCCCCATCCTCCTGACACCCACCCTTTCAGTATTTCTAAGCATTGATAAGATTCCCCCTCAGCCGTCTTTTTTCCAGACTGAAAAGATCCAAATCCCTCAGTCTTTCTTCCTAAGAGAGGTGTTCCAGTCCCCTCAACACCTTGGTAGCCCTTTGCTGTCCCCTCTCCAGCAGTTCCCTGTCCTTCTTGAACTGGGGAGCCCAGAACTGGACACAGCACTGCAGATGCGGCCTTAACAGGGCAGAATAGAGCGGGAGGATGACCTCCCTCAACCTGCTGGCCACACTCTTCTTGATCCTTCCTAGAAAGGATCTCTTAGGAGATTGCTTGGGAGACGAGAAAAGTTTTATCCAAGCTGTTCAGAACTGTCAGAAAAGGAAATTTAAACAGGCTGATGTCATTTTCTCACTGTCACGTTGAACACGGCTTCTTGGGTGGAAATGTTGTTTCCTCTTTAATTTTCTCTGACTTGTTTTGCCCTGTATTACTTAGTAAAATTACATCAAGTGCTATTTAACAACCCTTCCTTTTACAGCATGCAGTCATGTCTCCTGGGTGGGACTTGTCATTGATGAGTTATCCTGGAGCAGGAAAATGTTGAAGAGCTCCAGAAGGCCTTGTGAGGGTGTACTGGCAGGAGTTATATCAACACACTAAATAATGGATGCCTTGTGTGGTCAGGCAAAGACAGGGCCAGAGATATGCCAGGCTTAAAGAAGGAGGATTCAAGCTGGCATTGCAGATGCGAGCACTAGAATGGCCCGCTTCAGATGTCCCGCAACCCTTTGTGGCCCTACAGCTGCTTGGAGGGGGTTGACAAAAAGCTCTTGGACATTCCAAAGAAATGAGAGATGTGGCGTGGACACAAAGAAAGGGCTATCCGAGGAGCTGAACTGGGCTATGGGGTCACAGAACAGGCGAAAGCCGTGACAAGGGGTTGTCCTGTGCAGGATGGGTGCTCAGAGGGGGCTTAAAGGATTGCTGTTAGCAATCAAGCTCCCTATGGAAACCCTCCTGCCACGTGACCCCCATTTCTTCTGTCCGTGACCTGATGCATGCAGTGAGGAGAGCAGCAATGTGATACTCTCAAGATAGAGAGATGCGATAGGAATATCCATCTTTAGAGGTTCACACATGCCCTGCCAATGGTTCACCATCACCCCTGGAGGATGGAGTTAGTCTCTGTGTCATGTACTGGGAGTAGCAGACAAGAAATGACTTCCTCCTTGCAGGTAGACATCAACTTGCTCTATAAAAGTCAAACCAAAGTCTCAAAGAGTGTTACTTTATAGGAGTAATAAGCTTATTGTGGGCTGGGGCAGCTCCAAGGTAATATCCTCCTTCCCCCTAGTATTCACCTCTTGCCTTTTGCCCAAAGCCTAAGTTGTCAATTCTCTACTTTGTACCACAATTCTCTCAGGATGCCAGGGGTTTGCTACAATTACCACAAGGCTGATAATGAGCAATGAGTGACAGGTAATCCACACACCTCCAACTCCAGCTTTGCTGCCTCTGTAATGCCTTAAACATTAAAAAAAAAAAAAAAGTCCTTAGCCAAAACGGACAGATGTGTCCACAAACTGCTGAATTTTGCCTGAAGTGAGTTAACTTGAACATGCCATTTTTCCAGTGGAGACAAGACCTATTTCTTTCCCTCACCCATATTCATTAGAGATGGCTCACTCTAACGTGGTGCTCTGAGCACTGGGGTCACCAAAACCTGCCTTCCTATGGGTCCATGTCTTGTGGTTGGTCCTCTCGTGTCTAGAAAGGATTGAGGTTTTGCTTCAGGATTTCCCTCTGGACAACCAGTAAAGATTTTCTCCATTGACTACGAGCAGAATATCTTCAACTGTGGAATACCTCCGAGGTCTCCACCTTTCCGTCAAAAGTGACTGAAACTGGACAGCACGTTCAAAAATACCTGGGGAAAAAAAGAAAATGACTGAACGGTTAGGCAGGCAAAGACACAGGGAGGCAATCGCGAAGGCAGCATGATTGCATAGTACTCATTTCCCTAGGAAACTAGGGCAAACAACATTTTCATTGCCTTTGATTATGTCCTGCTGTGCATTGCCATCTTCAGTCTGCAAACATCAAAAAGCCACTGCTGTAGTAACCACATATGACATCTAATGCTGAACAGGAGGAGATTAAATCCCCGCTAACAGGGGACCTATTTCTATCTAAACTTCCCAAGCAACAATGCTATAAAAGTGTTTTGTAAAATGCAGAAGAGAATGAGAAGCTGAGAAAACATTTTCCAAAAAATTCATTTCCAATCCCCTCTAACAATTGCCATAAAATCTTGAAATTTTGTTCTCATTTCAGTGCAGAGCGAAATAAGCGTTAAATAAGCTCCATATTATGGCCTGGATGAATCTGAAGCATTGAGACCTCTGTCTGCATGGGATGGAGCAACAGGATCACGGCCTAAAAAATAAGAGGGGGGGGTGTGATGTAACCAACTGATGGTGACATTTCACAGCATTGTCCCTAGACAGCCCCACGTCAGTTCCAGGAATCACTGTGCAACCTGGTAGGTCGCAAGATGCTGAGCAGCATTGTAGAGGGCAACTGCTAAAAGGGGTGCCAAGGTAGCAGAAATGGTGAGATGGGGAGTTCCTTCCTTGGAAAGAAGGTGTGTAACAGAGGGATATATTTCAGTCATGTTGCTTGTGACCTTACTTGTCACAAAGATTTTTGCTATTAACAATCTAGTCTCCCAGGTACTTCTACATCTTCCTTAACCAAAGCCAGGAAACAAGTCACTCCTTATCTACAGAAACGCAGAAACATTTTCTCTGAGTGCCCCATTAATAGAAAGAACCAGCAGGGCGTTCTTGAAAAGCATAACTAATACAATATATTTGCTGTATCATCTCAAATGGGAAAATCTGATTTTGCGTGTTTGTGTTTAGGTGCGTCTGAACACAAATTCTTTCTCCTTGTGTCTGTTAGTTGCAGCTGGATTCACCAGACATTATAGAACCATTGAATCATAGAATTGTTTGGGTTGGAAGGGACCTGTCAGATCTTCAAGTCCAACCATCAACCTAACACTGCCAAAACTACCACTAACCCATGTCCCTCAGCATCACGTCTGCCCGGCTTTTAAATGCCTCCAGGGATGGTGATTCCACCACTACCCTGGGCAGCCTCTTCCAATGCCTGATAAAACTTTCTGTGAAGAAATTTTTCCTAATATCCATCCTAAACCTCCCCTGGTGCAACTTGAGGCCATTTCCTCTTGTCCCATCGCCTGTTCCTTGGGAGAAGACACTGACCCCTCCTGGCTACCCCCTCCTTTCAGGGAGTTGCAGAGAGCGAGGTCTCCCCTCAGCCTCCTTTTCTCCAGGCTGAACACCCCCAGCTCCCTCAGATGCTCCTCACAAAACCTGTGCTCCAGACCCCTCACCAGCTCCGTTGCCCTTCTCTGGACACACCCCAGAATCTCAATGTCTTTCTCCTTGGCCCAGGAGATGCTCAATGAAACACTAGAGTCAGTTATGTCATTAGATGACAGACGATCCACCTGGGTACACGATTTCCATCAAGTACCTTGGAAGAGGTGACTGTGCAGCTGCAAACATCTCTGCAAGCCCCAGAGCTGGAACAGTGAGAAATATTGCAGCAGCA
Source organism: Chroicocephalus ridibundus (assembly GCF_963924245.1). Lineage (NCBI taxonomy): Eukaryota > Metazoa > Chordata > Aves > Charadriiformes > Laridae > Chroicocephalus > Chroicocephalus ridibundus. The sequence goes on from NC_086284.1 coordinate 7,164,655, forward strand.
GCAGCATGAACCGTGGCTGCTAGTAGGATCCACAGTCCCGTGTGCCCAGTGGTGGGTCTGAGCTGCTCAGAATACCCCGTGGCCACTTTGCTGCAGAGAATATAATTTGTTTCCTGGGTTTCCTGCTGTAAACATATGGCTATCATTACTAATAATCACTGATTATGCCAGTCTCTAATTGAATACAAGACACCTTGGTGTGCAGAATAGGATAAGAAAATATTGGCAGACATTCTAAAAAGACGAAAATGAGGATTATGTGGGTTCATTTGGGGATGTGACGGTCTAGAAGAGTGAACCAGAACCAAGTTTGACTAGTCATCTCCCAGTCATACCACGATGTCAGTTTTGATTGCAGCTGAAGACACACCCGCTCGCTATTTCTTTCCTACCGTGTTATCTGTACTCATCTTAAAGTATGAACTGCATTGTGGAGTCAGACTCATAAAGGAAGCCAATAATTAACACAATCATTGCTACATCTGCTAACCACGGATTCATCCTTACAGGTCTTGGCAAGTCCCCACCAGGGTCATATCTTCCCATACTATTTCATTTTGGCAGCGTTTTCAGACATAACTGCCGTGACACCGAATGACACACATTGGCTGGAACGGCAGCTCTTAGGACATTGCGTTAATCAGTCATACGTTTTTATCCCAGCTAAATGCATTTGATTTCTTAATATTATAGTAGTGATTTGGACAGAAAGATCTATAAATTAAAGAAATGTGAAAAACTGGAATAAATTGCAAGAACGCTTTTTACTGGATCAAATAGAGTGTGTCCTGTCTCTGTCCGTGTCAGTCAAGAACCTGTAGGAAAAGGTGTAACGGACAAAGATAAAGTGAACGTTTCCTAACAGACCTTCTCAGCTTTTAGTAGCAACTGATTTAGGACTTTCTGACCTAAAGCTTGAATATGGGCTACGCTTTCTATGCAGCTATTAGGTATATATATATTCTTGGATGTCATCTAGAAACAAATTTCCATGCACCAAGTGAAAAAGAAATATGCCGTTCCTGCTTGTTTTAAAGCTGCAATAAGGAACTCCTTCAGGAGTTCCTTCATCACAAATCAGTGAATAATCCTCCTCTTCTCACTGCTCATGGCTGTACATATCATGATCTAAAAAACAGGTCAAGTAGATAAATTCACCTGCAGATTACCTAACTGGGAATTTAGTAGCTCTCTTACCCTCCAAACAATTGTTGTTATTTACATTTTGATTTTGGTTTCAAATAAGCCTCATCTGACTTGGCAAAAGCTTCTGCTGTGCTTTGTTTCCAAGGAAATATTTGGGCCAAACATAGCAACCAGAAGCTGCTGTTGTTATTATTATTTAGCAAATAGCCCAAACCTTTGCTCTCCATCCAAGCATCCCTCAGACTTTGAAGAGTTTGGAAATCTAATCCCACACTGAAGCTTTGCAAACAACCCCTCTCTTTATAATGGGCCAAGCCACAAAGCCAAATCCAATCACGCCGAAAACCGTCGCGTTGCTCAATACTCGATGTGAGCTCCAATTGTTGCTGTGTGTTTCCATCTCTGTTACTCGTTACCGCTGTTATGCTATACCTCCTTCTCCCTGTATCCATAGGAAAATGCATCAGACCAAAACTGATCAGCCTTTCTAATACTGCCGATGGTGTTATTGCAGAACTCTATCCATGAGGTACCTTGAGGTTTATTAGAAGCATCTGGAAAGTTATCCATCAAGTGTGTTGACAAAGACCTCTGAGATTTCACCCTTTTCCTCTCAGACAATCCTCTTTTAATTCCCTTTTGGGTAAGCAGCTTTCAAAACACCTCTGCTTCATCTCTAGTCAAAATATCACACACGAGGTAAACATACACCATTTATATTTAAAATTTTGCTTGCTAGCTTGGTTTTTTGGTTTGGGTCTGGGTTTTTTTTTCCCCTCCCGAATTGCACAATAAAAATTTAATGATCCTTTGCATATATTATAGACATATATGGAGATCTTCTATGCTGCTTAAACGTTAAGCATAACGTTCACTTCATAGCAAATTGCTGCAGAGGTTTACACTGCCCATAAACCAAGACTCAGCATGGGGCAATGATAGCCAGGAGTAGGCACTTATTCTTTGCTGCCTGGAGATGTGACCCACTTTAACCAACATTAAATGGAAATCCAACCACTGATACGGGCAAGGGTGTGAATTAAAAAACATAATCAGTTCCCAGTTTCTACTTATGTGTGTGCCCTTGATTTTTTCTGCCTTCTTGCTATATGACAGTTCTTGTGGCTTTTGGGCTTTTCTGCCAAAGGTTTTGAGTTTTCTATAGACTTCCCGGAAGCTGTGACATCTTCTTGGTGATTTTCCATGAATCTCTCTGGACTAAGTGGCTTCATCGGTTCTGCTAAGGAATATTCTGTAGGGCTGGGATCAAATAATACTGCTTGGTCTGTGTCCATGTAGCTTATTCCTCTCACCGCAGAACAGAGTGGTCTCCTCCATGCTGCCTAGTGGGAATAGCCCTTGGCCTGTGCTGTCCTCCAGATTACTGGGGCATTGCCTCATCCATTTCGTTAGCATGAGACAACACATCACCAACTCCTGTTAATGCTTAAATGGATTGGGATACTGCAGAACTATGCATGCCCTCATGTGGGTTATTCTGCTGGAATAGATGTAGACCACATCTGCTGTAGTTGTATGAGCTGGATGAACTCAAGATGTTACCCAAGGGTCCTTCCAGTCAAATGTTCCTTTGATCTTACCTACAGAAACTGAAATATTAATGCACAGGTGAGTCTTAAAAGGACGGTTTCAGATTCTGATATCTATTACTTTAGAGCAAGTCTGGAAAAACTGTCCTGACCAGGTAGCTGAGGGCACAATTTGCCATCAGAGGAGATTAAACAACGAAGTCTGAGGTATACAGAGTGGGTTATTGCTCTACAACTGAATTCAGAGCTGCCATTTCCCACTACGGAGAGCTGACAGCAAACATGGAGCTGGACTGCCCTCGACAGTAGGTGACACAGGGTTGGGTAGGTGAGTGCTGGCGTGGACCTTGCTATTCAGGGTGGCTGCTCTTGGCATCACTCCTTACCTCCACAGTGGCAGTGACTTTAGCCATCCACCTACCTTGAGGACAGCACCTTACCTTTAACACTGCAACCTACAGGGGTGACCTGCAGCAATTAAATGTCACTGAGAAGGAACATGAGGATAGGGAGGCTCTACAGAGAGACTTGGATAGATTGGACCGATGGGCCAATGCTAACGGTATGAGCTTCAACAAGGCCAAGTGCCGGGTCCTGCACTTGGGCCACAATAACCCCATGCATCGCTACAGGCTTGGGGAAGTGTGGCTGGAGAGCTGCCTGGCAGAAAAGGACCTGGGGGTTCTAATTGACAAGCGGCTGAACATGAGCCAGCAGTGTGCCCAGGTGGCCAAGAGGGCCAATGGCATCCTGGCTTGTATTGGAAATAGTGTGACCAGCAGAAGGAGGGAGGTGATTGTCCCCCTGTACTCAGCACTGGTGAGGCCACACCTTGAGTATTGTGTCCAGTTCTGGGCACCTCAATACGAGAGAGATATCGAGGTGCTGGAGCGAGTGCAGAGGAGGGCAACGAAGCTGGTGAAGGGCCTGCAGAATAAATCTTATGAGGAGCGACTGAAGGAGCTGGGACTGTTTAGTTTGAGGAAGAGGAGGCTGAGGGGAGACCTCATCACTTTCTACAACTACTTGAAAGGACATTGTAGAGAGGTTGGTGCTGGTCTCCTCTCACAGGTAATTAGTGATAGAACAAGAGGGAATGGGTTCAAGCTGCAGCAGGGTAGGTTTAAGCTGGACATTAGGAAAAAATTCTTCACAGAAAGAGTGGTTAGACCCTGGAATAGGCTGCCCAGGGAGGTGGTGGAGTCACCATCCCTGGATGTGTTTAAGACTCGTTTAGATGTGGTGTTAAGGGATATGGTGTACGGGAGAACTTTGTAGAGTGGAGCTGATGGTTGGACTCGATGATCCCAAGGGTCTCTTCCAACCTAAATGATTCTATGATTCTATGATTCTATGAACTTCTTTTTACAAAGGCCCTAGAAGACGCCACAGCTTAGAAGAGAGATGGTCAACAGAAGATGACTTTCCTGTTTGCACCCAAAACTTCATGCTGTGCCATTGGTTCAGGCTCATTCAGGATGATAAGTAGACGTAAGTCATCAAGACCAACTTGAAGTCAGCTTCTCAAAGTATAGCCATCAGTTATGTGTGGCAACAGACTGTCAAGGGAAACAAGACGGCAATGCCAGGACAGCCACCTTTTCCAGTTCTGTTCCTGCCTTCTTCCCATATTTCCTACATCCAGTGTGCGCCACATTCTAGCTCTAAATCAAACCTCAATTTTGCTGGGAAGCCTGAGCCACAATCTGTCTTTGATGCCTCCCAAAAGACCTGAAGACCTCAGCCTGATGTGTTTGGCTTCATGCATCACATTCATGTAGCACAGAAGTCTAAGCCAACATTGCTGAGCTCCAGGCTGTATAGTTTGTGAAGATGTTTGGTTTTCTTCACTGTACAGCCAGTCTTCTCTACGGGTCTTGCTCTGAACTAAACTAGCAGTGTCACCAATCTAATGCAGTTTAAATACACAGCTTTTTTGACACTGCGATGGTGTGAACCGAAATCTGGCTAGCAATAGCAAACTTTATCCTCCTTCATCACTACGCCTCATCTTTGCTTAGTCACTGCTTGGTGTCGGCAGTTCGTTTCCCCAGAACAACGTGTCCTCTGCCCTGGAACAAGGCTTCCTTGAGAAGAGATGGATGCTGTGAACAGAGATGCCCGCCCAGCTGGAGGGTTCACGCTCCAGGGGTGAGGGCTGGACAAGTTCTGTGCAGAACAGATGCTTTAATATGGTCCTCTCGCCTACTGCAAAAGTTAATTCACTGCAAAACATGACCCTTTCTGTATTTCTTGCTGGGAGCTCCTTTGACATCAGCACAGATGTCCACTCAGGGGAATTATTTGCTTTTCCTCTATTTATCTGTTTTTCTGCCAGACAATGAAATAACAGGGGTTAGCGCTCCCATCCTTGACTGGATGTTTACAACAAGCCAGTTCCCGCTAAACAAACTCTGGAGGAGAGATGTGTATATTTTACAAGACCTCAGAAATAAAGAATGCTGATAAAGATACATAAAACCTCTGCCGGAGACCATGCCCTGTGGCCAGGGAGTGGCGACTACATTTTGCGCACTGTTCCTGGACGAACGCACTGCGGGAACACCAGAGAATAAAGACCTGTGTATAAACAGCGAGCAGGAGACACAAATGCATTTCCATTATCATTTCGACTTGACTCCATCCACCCATAATTCAATGGCTCCCGTTGCCATAGCAATGGAGTGCCTCACCATTTTCATGTATTTTTCTTTGAAAAACTCTCGTGAGTTGAGGAGGTATTGTCTACACATTACAGATGGGGAAACAAGGCACAGCAGGAGGTGTTTTAATCTCCCTCTTTTAGCACCTAATTGAAGTGGTGGGTTCATTTTGACACCCTGGCTCATGGCAAGAACGCAGCCAGACACCAGCACCCCAACCCTGACCTGTCCTGGTGTCTCCCTGCTCGGGAGGAGGGGGAATTGCATGTGTAAGGTGTTTTACCAATTAAGAGGAGTATAAGTACAGTGCTGAGGGACAGCAAATCTCGGCCAGAGGATGGCTGGAGGTCTTCGGAAGATCACAAAGTTGAATACTGATCCAAAGCAATCCTTTTTACCACATCCATGATTGCTCAGACACAGTGGTACCCACACACCTGTGTGTACTTGGACCTGGAGGCACCATCTCAGGGGGATAAACTTGTGCTGTCATCCCTCCCGTTAGCTCCCATCCTCTCAAGCTGGGGTGTGGTAGAAGCTTCCTTTTAAACACCCCCTCTCTGGGCAGCTACCCCATCTCAGCCCCTTGCCATAGAGCAGTAACTGAACACCAGTTACCAGGCACATGCAGGACCCTCAGCTTTGAAAAGACAAGATAACGCGCTGTATGAGCAGGAAACTAAACTAATTCCCCCAGAGTCCCGCCCTGTGCCATCCAAAACTCAGCAATTAGCATTTTTACCCCTCTTTTTTTTTTTTTTTCTTGATATTGGTTTTAGTAAAATCTGAAGATGAGCCCCCAGAAAAATAGCCGGGCTTCTCACAGCTGTAATTTGCAGAAAGAACCTCTCTTTTATACCCCTGGTCTCGGGAATTTAGTATTTATGTTGGTATTTGAGGACTGTGGCTGGCCACCCTCCCCGCAGGATGGCTAGCTGAGCATCCTAACGCACAAGGATCCACAGGCTTTGCCACATCCCATCTGCGCTGTGGCCATAGCACAGGGAGGACCATCCAGGGCTGAGCCATCTCTGGTTTTTCCCTTCAAGGCTGTGCTTGTCTGCTCTCTTCTTACATCTCCATGCCTGCCCACTGCATTTGACCACACTCCTCCTAGGTGGTTTTCCTCTCTGACCAGTTTCTCTCCCATCCCACCCTTCCCAGTGCTCACTGGTCCTCTCCAGTCACTGCCCTGTTGCTGGTGCATGTGAAATGGAACAATCGTAGCAGACAGATAACCTTTGGTTGGGCAGATCAGTGCTCCCTCTCTTCAGCTTGAAACACCCAGATCCTTCCACTCCTACCTACCACGACCAGTGATGGGATAAACCGCCTGTTCTCCCCCTCCTCTCCTCACTAATGAAGAGTGACAAGCCCATAGCTCATCTCCACAATCTGCTCAGCAGCCTCCTGGGGATGCCAATTACAGTGCTAATGATGTAGACGTCTGTCCGTTGGCAGATGGATGGAGACCACCAGTCTGCTCCGCGTTGGCTGTCGGCTGCTGGTACGGTATAATTCACACTGAGCTGAGGTGCCACTTGACCATCAGTTTGCGGGCACACAGGGGACTTCCAGGGTCCCGAGAGATTTGGGCACCTTGGCCATTGGCCTGGATCTTGCCTCTTACCTCTTGCCTCAGGTGCAGCTCTCCTCGTTGCTGCTGTTCACACACAGGCTGGAAGAGGGGAAGGAGCACAGCTGGGTTTGGGTCAGTCACCTGCGCAGAGGCACCTTGTGTCATTTTAGATACTCTGGGGTATCTGAGACACCTGAGTGGGGCTGATGGTAGGCATGACACAGCCTATGAGAGACCCCTACCTTTCTGAAGTTGTAGGAGATGAGGTGGGACACCCTGGGGACCTCGAAAGGCATTAGGAAACCAGGTAAGGTTGGTTTGTGTGACCACACTCGGGTATTTAGTGGAACAAGAGATGGTCTAGGTCATTGGAGCTCCAGTAGAGCATGCAACTACTACATGAGACATGTCTGACACCACACTGATGTGTTCAACCCAGAGGACATCATATATGTCACTACATACCTGGGAGTGCAGCTGAATGGACCTAGTCAGCTCCTACAATGTTTTAGGGGGAGCCGAGTTACTTTCCAGGGTCCCTGATGGCTCCAATAACACTAACTGCTGTGGGATCCTGGGTACCCTGTGGGCATGGAGACACGTCCTGGTGTCAGCTGGAGGGCTCAAGCACACAGCAGTGCCACCGCAGGGGATGTGTCTACCACCAGGCACAGCTGTGAGGGGATTTCTTACAGCTGAAGGGCTGTAAGGAAAGGAATTTCAAAGGATGCCAGGAAAGGAGGGACAAACTCAATATTCAAGGCGTTTTTGGAGGACCCAGCTTCCCACCCAATGTTCATCGCTGTTCATCCAAAGAGGCCACTCCCTGGGCCAGCCCCCAGCCCCACTGCCAGGCTGCTGGACCACTCGTCTCCTCCAGTTTTAAAGCAGAGGCTTCATCTTGTCATCAGCAATGTCTTGGCCCCACTGCTCTGGTGAGGACAGCCTTTCTTCCCCTCTCCCAACCCAGCAGGGTGGTGGATCGACCACAGGCTCCACTGCTACCCAACACGGAGCAATGTGCGAGAGACGCAGCACACCAGGCAGGCAACACCATCCTCCCCCCAGCCACCGGGCCCGAGCATCACTTTAATCATGGCTGAGGGCATTCCCGTTCCCTGGAGGAATGAGCTGGGTGTTTTTCAGGCATCACACTTCATTAAGTGTTTTTATAGCAACACTTTGCAGCTGCAGGGCGCGGTAAGTGGGGGGCTGCATCTCCGACTTGCTCATTAGAGCAAGGACTCTTACGCACACGGCTCGATGAGACCCAGTGATCATCTGAGCAGGAGCAAAAACCCCTCTGAATAACAGAAAATCAGGAGTGGTTGTAAGTCTGGCATTTGGGGAGTCCTCTGAACTGTCTGTCATCCTCAGACGTTCACCACAAGGGAAACTTAATTAAAATGAAGCGTTGAGAGAGGCTCACCACTCTTCTCTCCAGAGCAGTTCACTGCTTAATTGGAGAAACAAAATGTGCTCGGTGGCTTAGTGGATGAAACAACCGAGGCTCTTTTGGACAGGAGGTCCCCAAATATGAAAAGAAAGGCTGAGGGCAGAGAAATATGTTTTAGCAGCAGTGATTTCAGCTTGCTCGAAGGATCAAAATCCTGCTGGTGACAGTTTAGTCTGGGTGATGAACTGGCAAATCACACGTGCACTCGGTACAACACGCGTCTGGGAGAACAGAAACCCCCTCCCTTGTGGTGCTCCTCTGTTTTCCTTGCGAGTGCTTGTGTCCTGCAGAAATCTCTTTCCTGGAAAAAAAAAAACACACCCTCTGACAGACGCTGATGCTGATGCATGGTGTCTGCTTCCCACGCATCTGACTTTGGTGGGATTTGGGTGTGAGTGGGGGGATTAGAGGGCAGCCCAGGGACCAAGCTACCCCAGCTGAGTTGCTTTCCAGCCTAACCAGTTGGAAAAGCGTGCGGTCTACCAGCGAGGGAGCGCTCTCTCGTGGGCTACACAGGGCATGAGTGGAGCATGTGTCAGCTCTGCTGGCTCAGAGGTGATTAATAAAGAAAATAAAGACTGTGGAACAAAGACATGACATAAGCCAGCACGGCAGTAAAGTGCAACCAGATGTCAGGTTGTTTTATCTTCTCCTTGAAGAACCAAGGAAGAGGGAAGACAAATAAGCCCCACAGCGTCAGAGCCACTTTTGGCACTCGCTGTGCTGCTTGAGGCCAGCTGAGATGAAAGGGAAGGTCCAACGTGTGACATGCCCCTGGCTGGGGGCTGTGGACTGCAGAAGCATGTAGGACAACAAGGCACAGACATGCTGGGCTTGCTCTAACTTCCCCCGCGTTGGGGCTTTGGCAAAGTAGCCAGCACCTGAGGACCAAAAATTTTGTGTGGGTGTTCTTCTGACCATGGTGGTGAGAAGCTGGTGAACACAAGGAGGAAGAAGAAACGCAGATGATGGATGGGAAGTCTGTTAATTGGTACATGATGGTTTGCTCAAGGCTGACTCATGTCTCTCCTTTTAAAGTCTTGCAGTCATGCTTCTTATCTTTGCTGTGGGGGTGAAATGATTTGCCTATGGTCTTACAAAAAGCCTGTGACAAAGAAGGAAACCCTGAAGCCAGTTCTCCCCCCTCCTGGCGTACCCTCCACCTCTTTGGACCTGCCTTGGTATACTGTGAAGAACATGCAAGTTACTCTGCTCACATCGCACCCATGTACCCATCTCTGTTGCATCTCATGGCACAGGAGCTTTCAGAAACTAGAACAGCCATAGAAAACCCCAGGAAGACAGCCGGAGGCTTTTCTAGCCCAGCTCCAATACATGGAGCTGAGCTAATGTTAGTTACTCTTACAGTTAAGCGTATCCTTACATACTTTACTGTATCCTTGGCCATTCCACTCAAAGGATAATGCTCAGAGGCTGGGATAGGACCAGAACCAGAGTTTGATACTGCTGTGGATGAGCATCTTCACTCTGTCAGCTGAATACCTGACGGCATATTTACAATACTCCTCGAGATCCTCCCTGCCAGTCACCCAGATATGAAGTCTTTTGGTAGATCCTCATTCAAACAGTCTAGTGCTCAGGAAAACCAGCATAAATTGTTTAATACAGGGTAAAACATGGCTTGCACATGTGTCTACGGTCTTAGGGAAGAAGCAGAAGTGACAGCTCTTTGCTGCACCTGCTACATTATCTACTCGGTATTTCAGTCACTCGCAGCGATGCTGATCCAGATACAGGCTTGGAAGTGTTTTGTGCTTTTTAAAACACAGGGAAAAGTAATCCAGGCTCCAGCATCTTATTGTATAAGACTACATGGTCTGCCTTAGAGACAGCTGCGGAAGGTAAAGTGATAGAAGAAAGGAGGCAGCGACTGTGTCCCTTTTTCACAGCATGAAGCCAGCAGAGCTAGTAGGAAAAAGCAAGCTGCCCTCCCCATTGCCTTGCCCCTACTTAATCCATCTGAGAAGGAGGCAGTCCTAGAACCTGGGGAGGTGGTTTCTGACCAGACCTCTCTGTTTTCCCTGCCTTTGAGCACTGCAAGCCTCACAGAGACACTCTTGACAGTGATTTGAAAGGTCAAATGAGAACTGGCCTGGCCAGGGTTGGAGTCTGGGCTCAGATCAGATGTGGGACTTTTTGGTCTCTGATGGGGAGTGAAGGCCAGTGAAGCTGGAACCATGGAAAGTCAGGGCCAGCCCATTATAGAGTCATAGAATCATAGAATGTGTTGAGTTGTAAGGGACCTTTAAAGGCCATCTAGTCCAACCCCCCTGCAGTAAGCAGGGACATCTTTAACTAGACCAGGTTGCTCAGAGCCTCATCAAGCCTGGCCTTGGATGTCTCCAGGGATGGGGCGTCCACCACCTCTCTGGGAAACCTGTGCCAGTGTCTCACCACCCTCATTGTGAAGAACTTCATCCTAATGTCTAATCTAAACCTGCCCTGCTCTAGTTTAAAACCATTACCCCGTGTCCTATCATTACACTCCTTGACAAAGAGTCCCTCCCCATCCTTCCTGTAGGCCCCCTTCAGGCACTGGAAGGGGCTATAAGGTCTCCCCAGAGCCTTCTCTTCTCCAGCTGAACAACCCCAGCTCTCTCAGCCTGTAAGGACAATCAGAGCCAAGGACGGTTTAGGAAGGGTCTTTCCTGACCCGCCTCTGGTAAACCTCGCTGCAGATCCCTTCCCCAGACCTAGATGTTGCTCTTGCCATTTTCTCCCATGGCTCTGAGCATCCAAGATTTTCATTCTGGCTTGCAGAGCTCTCCACAATGACTATGCATGCCTCATGTCTGCTACCCACCCACAGCAGCGCTGGAGGTAACAGAGCAGCACACAGTCAGCCTGAGAGGCTTATCGTTATCAGCTTAAGAGATGTAGGTCTCCAGGGAGTTTTAATCAGCAGAGACACTTTCACACCCAAAGAGACAGAGATATTATCAATTCCCTTAAACGGGCACCAGAAGAGCTGAGCTGCAGCTCTTGGGACCCTTCCTCTGTTCATCCCAGCAGAAATAAATTGTTCCACGAATGGCAGCAATGCCATGTCGATCCCCAACTGCTAACGCTCCGAATCTTCGTCCGCCGATGTACTTTGGACATCCAATTTCCCTGAAGGATTTCCTTTACCTTGAGGAACATGCTGTTTATTTCTCTCACCGCTCTGGAAGGCACCCTTCGTGATGGGCCACCCTGAAAAGCTGTGCCAGGACACAGCGGGCTGCTGCTATTTAAAAACCCCTGGCTGTCTTCTGGGTCAGTGTTTATTTTCACCGGTAGTTTGGATCTGTTTTTTCTCTCCCTCTCTCCGAGGGCACGCCGCACTTGCCCCGCTGCTGCGTACCCATGCCGTGCAGCAACAGATAATGGGGACTTAGCGAGGTCTTAGCCTGGATGTACGTATTTCAGATGAAGGGATTAATATCTGGGGGCTCGTCTGGGACTCCTGCAGGCTCCAGGTTTGACATACGGCAATGTTTACACTGGGATTTCTCCTTTCTCTTGCTCCTGTCAACGTCTTCATTAAATTATAATTCCTTTTTAAAAAAAAAAAAGTAATCACATGGTTGGCATGAAGATAGATAAGAGCAATTGATTATTTTATTTTTTTGCCCCTTCTGTGGGTAGTTGAATTGCAGGTATTGCTGGTTATTTGATGGCTGGGAGGCAGATAGGACTAATTGTTTCTGTACCCACAGGAAGCAAAGAAAAAGAGACATGGGGGATGTTTTGCTCTGTTATCTCTGGTCTTAGCTTTACTGAAGAGTTAAAGCGTGTTTTTAAGAGATGTGTCACTCTAGCTGGGTTAACCGAGTTTGAGCAGCACTACAAAATAACCATCTGCAACATTCCATGTGGTTCGAATGTCCCTTGGAAATAGTCACCTCTGGGGTTGTCTTTATGAATGACAATTAAAGGGGACTAAAAAGCAGGTGTGCTCTGAAACTGGGTACATTGACCCTCGTTAAGCTTTGTGTAGGCTCTGGAAATGAAGTGAAATCAAAATATTTCCTTCAGAGAGAGCCCTCAGAAAAGCTTTAAATACAGTTTTAAAAAATGCCAGTAGAAATTCCTACAGATTAGCTTTTCTGCCAGTCTGAAATGGGGTTAGTTAATTACCAGAAAATTGAGCAGGCGCTTGTCCAACCTTGTGGGCACAGAGGGGATTAGTGGGAAGGCTCAGGAAGACCATGGGCTTTCTGTGGGAGATGGCTTTGCAAGGAGTCAGCAGGGCCAGGCTGCAGCCAGGCAGTGACTCTCTTGCCTTGCTGCTAGACACTGCCAGAGCAGCCCGGAGGATATATATAAAGAGCTGAATATATGTATATATATATAGAAAAAAAATAATATATATATATATGTAACTGAAGTGGGAGAGATGAAGCCACCAGGTTGCTGGAAGCTGCTGCCTGCTGAGACCTTCCACCTACCCAGGAAAGTTCATACCTAACTCATGCTCCATATTACTTAATTATTTACTTTATTTATGCATTTATTTATTTTCTCTAACTCCTCGCTATGGATGAAGTGATGTTAGAAAATGGGCATATAAGAAATTATTGCATGTGCTGCTGGTAAGTTAAAAAAGCGTGTTGCGACAGGAGAGCTCTTATGCAGTAGAAGTCGGGTGTCGGGGAGCCCAGATGCTGTCAGAGAAGTGATTTATGGCTGCATGGACGTGCAGCTCAGAGCCTGGGGTTTTTCCTTTCCCTGCTCCTGTATGATCTTCTGTGTAACATCTGGCATGTCATGCAGAGACCTTGCCTTAAAAATCCTGGCCTAAATCCTCAGTGATAGAAGTCTACTGCTATAATAACACAGGTAACATATCTTTCCAGTCTTGTTTCATCCCACACTAAAAAGAACATAAAGCTTTAGGTCTAGTACACGCATTTCCTATGCGGGCTAGGTTAGACAGCTAAATTTTGTGAGTCCTCAGTTTCTAAACCTTCAAATTATGGTAACAATGCTGTTCCACCACCAAATATTGTCTAGATGCTTGGGTAGCCTGGTAACAGGGGACAAGGGTATATGTTGTGATAGGCAAGGTGAGAGCTGGAGGAAGATCGTAGAACGGTTTGGGTTGGAAGGGACCTTAAACATCATCTAGTTCCAACCCCCTGCCCTGGGCAGGGACACCTCCCACTAGACTAGATTGGTCCAACCTGGCCTTGAACACCTCCAGGGATGGGGCAGCCACAGCTTCTCTGGGCAACCTGGGCCACTGTCTCACCACCCTCTCAGCAAAGAATGTCTTCCTAATATCTCATCTAAATCTCCCCACTTTCAGTTTAAAACCCTTCCCCCTCATCCTACGTCTCCCCTCCTGCTCCAGAGTCCCTCCCCAGCTTTCCTGGAGCCCCTTGAGGGACTGGCAGGGGCTCGAAGGTCTCCTCGGAGCCTTCTCTTCTCCAGGCTGAACCCCCCCAACTCTCTCAGCCTGTCCTCCCAGCAGAGGGGCTCCAGCCCTCTGATCATATAACACCAGTACTGTATGGCCTATGCTGCAGTTCAGTGTTCAAGTTAAAGTCTCTCCAGCAAATGTTTGAAAGCTCAGATGTTTAGATAAGGTTGTAAATCTGGCTATTTTCTTCAAGCTGACAAAGATGCCAGAGGCTAGGAGAGACCTATTGGGACAGAAGATGTTCTGGGATTATTTCCTCCGTGGGGTTTGTAAAACCTTGGTGTTAAGGAAACGCAACTCAGTGTCATGTTCAAGCTTTATTTTAAGAATAAATGTCATTTATCAGATCTGGCAGGATCTGATGAACGCTCCAGTGAGGTTGTGCGGTTGCGGGAAAGTTTGCAGCATAGCATAGGGTAAGTCATCATGCAAAACGTCAGCCAGCCATTCATGAGTCCGTTGACGCATTTGGAAGTCTTGTTACCATTCACTGAGAACAGAGTTGGCCAAAACCCATCATTCTTTGTCTGCCAGAAGATTTAGTGTGGTTTTTCTTTTCCTTCTCTTTTTTTTTTTTTTTGGCCGCACTTTGATGAAGCGATTTAATTTTTTAAATATCCAAGGAACTGCAAGCTTCCTGAACTCTACAAGTGCTGGGTGGGTTTGCTGTTGCCCTCAGGTTTTCTGTTAAGGCCATCAATGAAATTGTTCTTGCCCCTGAGCTGCTGTAGCTGGTTTCCAGGCTTCTCAGTGTGGGGCAGGCTTGCAAAATATACATCAAACACTCATCCACTTTCAGCTTCCCTGCCTATGAGACAGACTTGCTTGATATCTTTATGCCCAGATAAAACACCTGGAAATTTCTAAGGTCTCCAGACATAGATCCAGACATGTCTGAAGTTTTTTTGAATTTGACGTATTTCAAGAAAAACATTCTAGACACATTGGGCAAGGGCTTTTTCAGTTAACACCATGAGACACTCCATCTCCTTCAGTATCTGGCTTTAACTTGCTTATTGAAAGTCCAGCCTCACTAAGCCCCATGTAAAGCAAATGATGAACAGTAGCCACTTCTTAGGCTGAATCACAGCTGGATTCTAAGAGGTTTGGAAATGTCCCCTGGAAGAGGAGTGTTTCTCTGCGTATTGCTATGTAACGAGCTTCTGGAGACGAGGCTGTCAAATTAAACACTCAGGTTTTGATGCCTGAATAAATACACGTACAAATACTTCATCCGGTGTTATGAGACTGTTTCCTGCCAGCTCTAATATTGACTATCCAAACTACCGGCAACGTCATATATTCCACTAATGCCAGGGACAGAGGCTTCAGATCTCACAGCCTACAAAATCAGCTTCCAAGAAAATCAAATAAATCTAGCCATGTGGGTAAAAAAGTGGACCCACTTGAACCTGCCTCCACAGGACTCTTCGGGGCCGACACATAGCCGCTCTGATACAAACCAGATAATCTGAAGAAGAAAGGGCTTCCATGTGCTGGACTGCAACTTGAAAACAGGATAATATGGCACAGCAGGACACTCCCCCCCCCCCCCAAAAACCAGCTCCACCAAAACCATGGGACATCAAACCCTTCCCGTGCTGCATGGCCAAGAAACTGATGTCAGATTGGGTTGATATCCAGCTTACTCAAAGTCATGGAAAGGACAAAATCGAGAGGAACTTGTAAAGAATTAAAGGATGGAGGTTAACTAATGCCAGGCGGGGAGGCTGGAGCGATAATAAATCTTGTCAGTCTGATTTTACATAATTTTTGTGATCAAGTTACAAGTCTGGCATGTAAAGGCAAGTGGTGACATTGTCTTCTTAAACCCCTACAAGTCATCATCCTACTGAAAGGCGATACTGAGAGAGAAAATCAGTGCTACATGGTCAGTGTGTCCATGTCATAAAGAAATAAAAAAATATTAATTGATATTTTGAAATAAAATAGTAGATGAGGAGCCTCCTTTAGCAGTGTTTTCATGTGGAGCCTCTGGGAATCTCATTTTTTCCAGTGCTGTTCAATAACCGTATCACATTATCTAGAAGAAACAGAAAAATCATTATTCGTAAAAAACTTGTGGATTGGTCTGGACCTCTCTTTAAATGGACATATTTGAAAAGTGTCCACTGAACTAAAACCAGAGAGGTTTGTGTACGTCTGGGAGCAAAGAATTCATACCACAATTCCAAGGCAGATTTTGCATTAAAGGAAAGCAGAGATGGGCTCGAAAACAGTGATGCTGCAATTGTGTTCACCTGAGGTATGGAATTAAAGTGAAGAAAAACCGAATAGGTGATAAAAGATGCCATCACCTCAAATTCAGCTTTAAGGAGTGAGGCTTACTAATGGATGCTGTTTTTAATTTAGCAAAGAGAAGGAAAATTAAAAATGAATGTCAAGAGAGCATGGCAAGGATGAAATCCTGAAAGCAGGCTCTACGGCAAAAGCCTTAAGGAGCTGTTTATTTATTTTGCTCGGAGGATGACTAGGATGTGAGCTAATTATGGTGTGCAAATGCCTACAGGGAGGTGGTATTTATTGTGCTTCCTGTTTTTTTTGTTTCATGGGCAAAGGCGGAGTGAGAGCCAGTTGCAGGAAGCTGAAGCCAGACATGCTAGACGTTAAGTGGGTATTTTTAATGTTGAAGGTAATTAACAGTTGGAATAATAGACGTGGGAACCTGGTACATCCTCCAAGGCTGGAGCTTTTAATTAAGGCTCAGAGGACATGAAGAAAGGCTAACGCGAGCGTTGCCATGCTGCTCTCCCTCGATTTTCTCTGTTATCAGTGGAGATACGAGACTTTTCTGCGGAGAGAGTCAGAACAGGAGCCAAGCCTTTTCCCTGTCTCTCTCTGCTGGCTGCAGAGGGGTTTCCAGAGAAATCAGCTTTATTCAGCGGTACCCTCTGGTATAATTCATTACAAAATGCATTTTATTTCCAGGACGCTTGAAGAGCTGCGAGCAGCAGCAGCTCCTGAGAGGCTGTTTGGCCAGGCTGATGTGGGAGGTCAGAGCGAGAGATTAGAGCACCCTCTTCTGCTCTAAAAATTTAAAGCAAAGCGACACAGCTGTGGCTTAACCTTCCCGTGGGAAATGTTACGGCTGTATGAATGCGCGTATCTCTCACTCACTTCGGTGAGTACGGAAGAGTGTTGGGAATTGATCTGATGGTGCCAAATAACACAGGATTACAAAAAAATCTTTGCTCTGTGATGTGGTTGCTGCAGTAATGATGGGTTTAAGATGTGAGAAAAAAGCAAGGTTTGGAGGCATATGCAAGGTTTTAAACTTTAATGCTAATTACAGCTAGAGAATTCATAGAATCATAGAACGATTGGTGTTCGCCCTGTCCAACCTGGCTTTGAACCCCTCCAGGGATGGGGCAGCCACAGCTTCTCTGGGCAACCTGGGATGATGTCTCACCACCCTCACAGCCAAGAATTTCTTCCTATTATCTAATCTAAATCCCCCTCTTTCAGTTTAAAACTCTTCCCCCTTGTTTTGTCTCTCCCCTCCCTGATCCAGAGACCCTCCCCAGCTTTCCTGGAGCCCCTTGAGGGACTGGCAGGGGCTCCAAGGTCTCCCCGGAGCCTTCTCTTCTCCAGGCTGAAGCCCCCCAGCTCTCTCAGCCCGTCCTCCCAGCAGAGGGGCTCCAGCCCTCCCAGCATCTCCGGGGCCTCCTCTGGCCCCGCTCCAACAGCTCCGTGTCTCTCCTGTGCTGAGGCCCCAGAGCTGGAGGCAGCACTGCAGGGGGGTCTCCCCCGAGCGGAGCAGAGGGGCAGAATCCCCCCCTCGCCCTGCTGCCCACACTGCTGGGGATGCAGCCCAGGCTGTGGGGGGGTTTCTGGGCTGCCAGCACACATTGACAGCTCATGTTGAGCTTCTCACCCACCAACACCCCCAAGTCCTTCTCCTCAGGGCTGCTCTCCATCCATTCTCCACCCAGCCTGGATTTGTGCTTGGGATTGCTGTGACCCAGGTGCAGGACCTTGCAATTGGTCCTTTTGAACGTCATGACGTTCGCACAGGCCCACCTCTCAAGTCTGTCCACGTCCCTCTCTATGGCATCCCTTCCCTCCAGCATGTCGACTGCTCCACACAGCTTGGTGTCATCAGCAAACTTGCTGAGGGTGAACTTGATCCCACTGTCCATGTTACCAACAAAGATGTTAAACAGCACCAGCTCCAGCACTGAGCCCTGAGGAACGCCACTTGTCACTGATCACCACTTGGACATTGAGCCATTGACCACAAGTCTTTGAGTGAGGCCACCCAACCAGTTCCTTATCCACCGAGTGGTCCATCAGTCAAACTCGTGTCTCTCCCATTTAGAGACAAGGATGTTGTGTGGGACAGTGTCCAATGCTTTGCACAAGTCCAGGTAGATGATGTCAGTTGCTCTTCCCTTATCCACAAACGCGCTAACCCTGTTGTAGAAGGCCACCAAATTTGTCACTTTAATTTTTTACCTTAATGATACTTTTTTTTTTTTTGCCTTGGCTGCTTGATTTACCTTGCTTGTTTATTAGTGAGGCAAATCAGGCAGTGCCAGGACCTGAGCTTGATTCACAAATGTAGGAGCATTATTCCCAGTCCTGGGTGCCCTGAGCATGGGACAGTCGTAGCAGAGCTACTTTGGATAACCAGGTTTTCCTATGGAGGGTGGATTCCTGCCACTGCTATGACTTGATTGCAGGAGGGTCTTTTCTTCCACTGGCAAAGAAGAAGCAGAAGAAAAGGGAGAAAGTAATAAAGGTTTCAACCCACTTGGCTATGGACAAATATGAATTGTTAAGGGTCAGAGTAATTCTGCTAATAAATAGACCTCCAAGGCGATTATTTTTTAATCTTTCGTTGTTGGATGCCTGACCCACATTTTGTTCAACACAGGAGATTTTAATGATAAAAACATCCCCTAGAAGCGAGTGACTGGAATTTTGCAGCTGCTTCAGAAGACTTTGAGACGGCTGACCCTCAGTGGAATTGAGCCGTGCAGCACCCTTGTCGATACCAAAAGAAATGAGATAGCAGTGAGCGTATGATATATGGGTAGAGATGTAGGTATATTTGTATATAGAGAAATCAAACTTTTAAGCTCAGTTGAAAAAAATCAGAGTCCTATCTGCAAAAGCTTTATTTAGTTTTCTGCTTTGACTAAAACTTAGTGTCAAATCCTAATGCACTAGCAGCATACAAAGCAAAGTTCTGAGTTTAGACTTGACGTTAGCGTGTCTTTTAGGCACTTTCCAAATGTGAAGCTATTTGGTAATTTCTGATAACTATCTTGAGCTATACCAGTCTTCAATGAAGTATGTATCCAGGAACCTTCCTGGACCTGAGCTATGCAAGGAAATCAATGAGTAGAAGGAAATTAATGAAATGAATGGCGAGAGCTGCTCTCCCCGCTGCATCTGAAAGACTTTGTGGCTTCCCTCAATCATTAGTCATGAAGAACTGCTTCTGAACACACACCGATCAGATGTGTATAATTTATATGATGTATTTGAAGTTAATACTGCTAAAAGGTTGAATTACAAATGGTTCCCTCTAGACCGCAAGCACTGGTCCTGTGACCTCAGCTAAATTATGGCAAGGGGCTTCCTAGCTAGGACAGGCGTGGAGACACTTGAGGTCTTTCCAGGATGACAGTTCTATTGCCAGGTCCACTGGGGAAGGAAGATGTCTAGTAGTGTGGGGAGCGTTATTGTAGGGCTCAGCTGTAGGGAGATATCGAGAGGACCCAGGGAAATAACAAGACGGCTTTGATGTAAGTGAAAAAAGCTCAGTGCGTGTCATGATGGGTACAAGGAAGAAACAGGGAAAAGTGGAATGTAACACATCAGCAGGATGGTAAAGCCCGAAATCAAATATTCTGCTTACCCCAAACCTAAAATAGCTCGTCTCTGCTGCTTACGGGGCAGAAGAGGAGCTATCCCCACTGAGGCGCAGGGAGACTTAAGGAGCTGTTCTGCAGGGACAGATCCCAGGAGCTAAATCCCACTAATCCAAGGGCAGAGCTTTAAGATGCCATCTCTACAATTACTGAGTTAGATATGAGTACACCTGTGCACTGAGGCAGTTCAGAGTGAAGCAGCCTTGGAGCTCTGCAAGACCTTCATCGAGGAACTAAGGGCTTGTGAGGATATACCCTAAGTCGTGAAACCTTGGAGGAGAAGGATGGCCTTCACCAGAAGGGACATAGGAAGCTTTTGATACGACGTGGAGCACACCGTCCTAGAGCACACACCAAGTTGGAGTGGCCCATGCAAGCAAGGAGTTGAAGGAGGTGGGCACCCAAGTGCACTTGTGGGGGAGGCTGACCATGCATCTCCTATCCTTGAGGCGAGACCCACATCTGAGGATAGACACTGCCACCGGTGAGAAGCTGCTCCACTGGTGGTTGGGTCCTTCTGGAGGTCTCTCTCCATCAGGCTAGAGGACCTGTGGCTGCGTTTACAGCACACGCTGCATTGCGGGTGCTCTGTGTTGCATGCCGCCGTGGCTGAGGATCCAGGATAAAAATACTTCTCCGGTAATGAACAGGTAAGCTGGTGTCAGGGGGCTGCTATTTTTAGAGCTCAAACCTGCCTGGATCAGCAAATTTTCTAAGCCACGGGGTGACACTGCAGATGGCGGGGAGACTGTTGTGGGTTTGCAATTTCTGTACCTGGCTGTGAAAGGTGAGGTTGCTATTCCCAAAAAAACCCCATGGCTCTTGGTCTTTAACCAGGAATATTTTAAGCCAAGAGTGAACACAAAGCTTTTGCCCTGACAGTTATTTAACAGTTCTTTATCTAAATTCAAATCATAATCCTCCTTTTCCCTCCTTTTGTGATTACCTGTTTATCCACCTTTCATTTTGCCAGATTTAAGAGTCTCTGTCATGAGTTGTCCTTGAAAAACCTTTTCAGAAAGTTTTTAAATCATATGTCCATACACATGATCTCTAACTATATGTATATATATATAGGTCTATATATGTGTGTGTATATTTATGTTTGTGGGGGCTCTGATTCATATTCAAAACTCACCAAGGATTTTGGATTGGCAAAAATTGTTGGCTTATTGCGTTTCACCTTTTTATTTTCTTATACGTGTGTTTGTCTGTGTGGTTTGGGAATTATCCTTCTGAAGAACCCAAAACACAGTGTGTCCATAGATTGCGTTTACTGCTGCAAACAAAGCAGACTCACTTTTCGCTACCTGGTTTCAGAATATATTGCAAAGCATTTTGAGATGTTTATATAAGTGTCCATTTAAGGGCTACGGTACGTCTAACTGACACGAGTTGGACGTTCGTCTGTGTGGTGTGGTGCCTTGTGTGGTGCATGTCCACGTGTCTGTGCAGGGTTTGGGCACCTCATAGACTTGCACCTTGAGAACTGTTGTGTAATTTGGGCTGACTCAGCTGTGTCTACACGCACTGAACAAATACGTGTACAGGAAGGCAAGTGTAATCTACTTTTCTTCCAGCAGCTGGTAATGGACTGCCTGGCTTCCTGAAGAACTCGGCACAGACCCACCCACCTGTAGAACAATGTCATTTCTCCTACTGTGTCCTAAGAGCTTGTTCAGCGTGCTGTTGAGGCACATTAGATTATATCAGTTCAACACTGGAAATTCACCCAAGACGTTTTTCCAGGCTCTCTGGTGTCTGCTGTTGGGAATAATCCTACTTTCCTCTCCAGCACTTTGTTCTGTTTTTAAAATTGGACTGCTCGGCCCCTGGCACTGTGACCCCTTCTTTTCCAAAGCCTTTCCCCACGTGGCTGCCAGGTTAGCAGTGGAACGAATAAGCAAAGATCCTTCCTTAGATCTTGGCCACAGGCTGGATTATGTGGTCCTGCAAGAAGAATGTGAGACATCAAGAGCTTTGGTTAGATTCATTGACTTTGGAAAGCTTTCCTCAGCTTTCGTAGGCCCTTTGAACCCTGGCTTCTGTGAGGTGGCTACACTTTTAGGGGAAAACTGGAATAAAGCCATCTTCTCATGGATGTGCATCAATTATAAACTGGATTCCACCATCCACCACCCTATATTCGTAAGGACCCTGCCCTCTCCAACCCGAGTTTTGTTTACAATAATGAAATATTTTAACTGGGCTCATGTTGGCATCATTGCTTCCAATGAGGATATTTGGATGGACACAGCCAACAAGTTAGCGAGTGCTCTCAGGAACCAGGGGCTTCCTGTAGGCATTGTTACATCTGTGCGTAAAGGAGAAAAAGGCATTGAAGACACCTGGAATGAGATTAAAGCAGTTGCCGGCATTAGAAGTAAGTGCTTTGAGTCTCGTTCTTTTTTTTTTAATTTTCTCCAGGGTAGGACTGCATTGTTATTCAATGGGCATAGTTTAGAGAATGATATTTTGAAGTCATTTAAATCAAGCAGAATTTTATCTCTGACCCTAATGGAGCCAGGGCTTCACGTAAAAGAATGCTGGACATTTTGTATGTGAATGGAGATAGGGCAAAGTAGTCTTCTACAACATGAAAGATTGGGTACAGGTTGTCTGAAAAAATGATATTTAGTATATGGATGTCTGTGCTTGACCCTGTCAAGTGTAAAGTGGGGTTTTTATACAAGGTTTTAAATTTATGGTGGTTTGGATTATGGATTATCAAAAATCTCATGCTTCAATGTTGTGTCCTTGCTATGTGTGGTTCAGTGAAGGCATCAGAAATGAAAAACAGTGTTATATACCACATACTAAAGGAGTGCAAGGGCCTTTGTTGATGCACAGCACATAATAAAGAATGATCTTTTTTCTTTTGAGAAAATGTGGGGGAATAGTTATGTTTTTCTGGTTCAGAGTCTTGTTAGGAAGTCTGTGATGAAGCTCTGATCCTGGGTGTACACCTCTGCACTCAGCACTGTGAATCCAGATGAGGATGCATTTTACCTAAGACTTCCACTTTTCTGCCAAAGACTAATGATGGTAGCAAGGTGCTATCTAACTTGGAGTTTTATCAATGCTCAAATCTATGCTTGAGACCAAATCCACCTTGAGTGGGTTAATCTCATCACCATCATAGCTCTCCATGTGAGTTAGCGATGATGGGCTCCTTTCATAATCAATGGAGAGAACCAGCTCCTCTTCAAACATGATTAGAATCATAGAATCATAGAATTGCCTAGGTTGTAAGGGACCTGTAAGACCATCAAGTCCATCCATCAACGTAACACTGCTAAAAACACCACTAAACCATGTGCCCCAGCACAACGTCTACACATCTTTTAAATACCTCCAGGGATGGTGCCTCCACCACTTCCCTGGGCAGCCTGTTCCAATGTTTGATAACCCTTCTGGTGAAGAAATTTTTCCTAATATCCACCCTAAACCTCCCCTGGTGCAACCTGAGGCCATTTCCTCTTGTCCTATTGCTTGTTCCTTGGGAGAAGAGACCAACCCCCACCTCTACCCCCTCCTTTCAGGGAGTTGCAGAGAGCAAGAAGGTCTCCCTTCAGCCTTCTTTTCTCCAGGCTGAACAGTCCCAGTTCCCTTAGTGGCTCCTCATAAGAGTCATCTGACAAGCTTATGCTCTCTACTATAGTATGGGATGAATCACTGCCTAGTACCTGTCTCTTTTCTGTAATTCAGAGACCTGAAAATGGTCTTGTTCTCTTCAGCTTCTACTTTGCTAAGGATATTTATTCTCTTAAGGAAGAGACCATATATCCTGCTCCCTCCTGGTTTATTAGCAGGCAGGTCTCCTTTGCACCTTTCCTTCCCATCATTGCCCTACTTTGCTCCTCTCACTGACTGAGTTTTGAAGCGTGGTATTGGATGAAAGATCAGGAGTGATTCCTTTCATGAAGGGCCAGTGAGCACCGTGGAAAGCCTGCAAAACAGATACGCCTGTATTTCAGATCTCCTCACAAGACATGGGGACATTGACCCCATAGCGTTTTGCAGGCAAAGACACAGCATGGACCAGATGTTGAAACACAACACGGTGCCCAACCTAAGATCCATATATATGGTGACAGGTGGGGCTTAGGCACTGCTAATGCCTGTGTGGTGTCTGTCATCTCAGGGCACACAAAGGGAAAGCTCACATCTCTCAGCCCATGGCGGCACAGGACCATGAATTCCTATCATGATAGGAATGAGGTCTGTGCCTCACTTTTGTCAAAATTTCTCTCCATTCCTCCTTCTGTATGGCTCCAGGAATGGGTAATGCTCACAGCCTCTTTAACTAGGTGTTGCAGACCTCCAGAGGTTGAACAAAGTGATTGTAGCTCCCAGCTTCCTCAGAACATCACACTGGTGGGGGACCATCAGGGTCTGACCTGACACAGCAGTTCAGACAGCCCTTTTATTAGTGGGAGGGACCTATTTTGTCTTGAAAACCCCACATGGATTAACAACGCTACAATCCTTGTGTTTCAGTTATACTCCTGTGCATGCATTCTGTGCTCATTGGAGGAGAGGAACAGGCCAACTTACTCACAAAAGCTCTGGAAATGGGACTAGCAGATGGAAGATACGTCTTCGTTCCATACGACACTTTGCTATACAGTCTTCCTTACCAAAACAACTCATTCAACGTCTTTGATAATAACAGCAAGCTCCAGGAAGCATATGATGCTGTGCTGACAATCACACTGGCGTCTGGAGAAAGGACTTTCTATGATGCATTCAGGGAAGCTAAAGAAAGTGGTGAAATTACCAGGGATTTGGAAGCCAGCCAGGTAAATATTCTTTCTCTTGGGCTTTTCTGAGACCTGGTAGTGGGAGACATGAGACAAACAATAGCTATAGAGAAAGTACAGGCAAAAGACAACCCAGAATGCGTGCTTTTATTTTGAGAAATATATGGTGATAGTTGAATGTGGTTTGCATTGGTTTGGAAAGGATGTTTGTCCTGAATATATGGCAATCTAACTCAGTTCAACTGTAGGACAATCCTGGAAATTCAGAGAATCATAGAATGGTTTGTGTTGCGAGGGACCTTAAAGATCACCCAGTTCCAACCCCCTGCCCTGGGCAGGGACACCTCCCACCAGACCAGGTTGCTCCAAGCCCCATCCAACCTGGCCTTGAACCTTGAACCCCTCCCGGGATGGGGCAGCCACAGCTTCTCTGGGCAACCTGGGCCAGGGGCTCACCACCCTCACAGCAAAGATTCTTTTCCTAATATCTAATCTAAATTCAAGAGAAAGGAATTGTCTCTGAGGCTCTCAGATTTGATTTGCTACATGTTAACTGGTGTAGGCCCAAGATGAAGAGGTGTCTCCTAAGGTGGATAAAGTCCGTGGAGTTTCTAAGGCATCAGAATAAGATGTCCACATGCCTGAGAATGTGGGGGGATGTGACAGACAAACAGAATACTGGGTGCTTCTAGAGGGAAATGCTTAGGATCATTGTGGCATTATTCATTTCAACACTATAGTCAAAGTTATTCTTTGTCAGCACAATTATCTAAATGTCACCGGTAGCCTAGAAAAAAAACAAGTCAGTTGCGACCTTGGAAACGTTGCAAGAAAAATTGGGGAATCTGCCATACTGGTAAAGAGATGCTGGATTCAGCTGAGCTAATCTTCAAGTCTCACTATGATCTTTCAAAAAATTATAAGTACTTTTAAGGCATGATTTATCAGATCTGCATGATGTCTGCCTTAGGAGGAGATGAATCATGCCCTGAAAGTATCTATTTCTTTCCTGTCATTATAATGAGAGCCCAAGTTAACTATAATGAGTGTAGGATCTACGTTGTAAGTGTCTATATCTGGTCAACAAATCCCAATAGAGATGTGAATTTCTGTGAGTCCCTACCGCACACATCATTTTATCATGAGTGAATGGCTATATTCTCTCTTCACCTACCAACTGTGAATGACCATGTGATTGCAAAGCCAGCATGGGTGTTTTTAGGAGAGGGTACAATTATAGGTTCCTAAGTCAAGTCCGGCACAGAAGGGAGAAATGCACGGAGAAAAGGCTCTGGTACCCCAGAGAATGAATTGCTGTGGCTCTGCTTGGTGGTTTTTACATCTTAGGAATAAAAAGTGTTCTGACAGAGAGAACTGATCCCTGGGGCATGACATTTTCCCTACCTGGGTAGGGAGGCGAACCTCTGGCTTTGATCTTCTGTTTATTGGAGATGTTTTAGCACAGTGTTTTGAGGCAGGCTGTGATAAAATGCCAGCTGAACATCAGGCTCAGAGTCTTGGCTCTTCCCATGATAAAGCAATTTTACTCAGTTTTAAAAATATTTCAAAATTGTATTTTGGGAAGCAGCCATAAGAAAAGACAGATATTCAAAGTCACGCGTATATTGGGTCGATCCATAGCTACCTTCAACCTAAGATTCTTCAAACCCATTGCTCCGTGAGCATTAACGCCCAGATGTCTCTGTCCTTGAGTTTACAGCTTAGTCAGTGGGACATCTTTTGCCACAGATCTCAAACCACAGGTTGGCAGCAGTATATCCTGACCTCAATTTCTCCTGTATTTTTAGGTTTCTCCACTTTTTGGAACAATCTATGATGCCATTTACTTCATGGCAATGGCTATAGACAGTGCTCGGCGGAAAGGAGTCAGAATCTCAGGAGCTCACATAGCTGAGCACACAAAAAACTTCAGTTTCCCTGGATTTAGTCACCGGGTAGAGACAGACCACTGTGGGAAGGGGATGAGCAACTATGTGGTACTGGACACAGATGGTGGTGGGAACCAGCTCTTCCCAACCCACTTGCTGGACTTGTCTTCAGACTCTGTGAATTCCCTGGGCCGGGACATCCACTTTCCCAGCGGAGCTCCACCCAAGCCAGACTCCAGTTGTTGGTTTGACCCAGATGTTCTCTGCAATGGAGGTAAGAAAGACTAAAAAAACCCGAGGGTCAAGTGGCATTGGGTCCTTGCTTCTTTTTTATTTCATCTTTTACTCCAAGGGAGAGCGCCCCAAAGAAAAAAAACCTAAACTCCAGAAATTCATATAAATATGAACAGTCATCATGCTGCTTGTAATGGGAGTCCTATACAGAGATCCCACAATTGATCCACAAGACTCTTTCATCGCTTTTTAGTTCAATAAGGTTGTTGCCACTGTTGTGTGCTGGAAAGAGTCTTCCAGGTCTAACAGTCAACATTTGCATATTTTGACAGCAACCAATACATGCCAGAGGCTCCAGCCAACACTGTGTCCCTGTCCTTCTGAGGGAGAGGGCACTAAGAGGATTTGCACTGAAGACAGCCTAAGAGAGCTGCGCAACAGCAGATGCTCTCGCCATCTCTCCTGGTTAAACCCAGCTTCTTTACCCAGTTAGCTATGCAGCTTTAAGGATCATCAGTGCTCACCTCATCAAGAAAAGATGATAATCATTACTCAAAATAATTTGAGTTACTGTAGACAACAGAGGTGGTAATCGAAGACTTGGGGGCGGAGGTATCTGTGCCGCTTCCCGGGTCTGTGAGACTGGGCATTGCCTTTACTTATTGTTTTTAATTTACCGCAACTGTGGTGGAGTTTTAAAGTCCACAGGGAAGCCAAAATCTCAGGGTAGGATACTTAGCCTCCACTTGACATATTTACTTATACTACCAAGCATTTACTCCTACTGCTCCAGGATATGACTTAAACAGACAAAATTAACCACATCTACAGAATATTTCATTCAGCAGCTGAGAAAAACGTTCCCCTTGGCTCAGCCATAGCTGGTTTAAATCAGTGTCGCTCCATGGAAATTGGAGATATACTGACCTTACAGCAGCTGGCAAGCTATAGAAGAGACAAGTATAATGCTATCATATATCTAATTTTGCACTGCCATTAGGAACAGCGTAGCAATTTAACATCCCATTGCAGTCTATGGAAAAATCCCACTGATTTTTAGAGAGATGAGATTTTATGTTCGCACCTTTACGAAAGCATAAAGCTTGAGGCATTTGTCAGTGAAGCAGTTAATTATTATTATTGCTAATATTTCAGAGACTGAATTTTATGACTAGAGTTAAATTCAGGCCTCGGTCTGGCTTTTGTATGGAGTTAGGGTTGGAGAAGGGTTGGATGTGAAGCTGCCAGGCTGCTGTGGTTCCTGACCCCAGGTCCACCAGGAGTGGGGCTCAGTGGGTGCTCCTAGTACGCACGCACGCACACAGAATGCAGACACTGACACACTAACACGTACAGGAGAACAATGTGTTTACAGGCACCTCTACTCACAGCCAGCGTTGCCAAATCACGGGACGACACAAACAACCTGATGCTCTTCTTATGCACCACCTAATCAGGTTCCTGCACACACACAAATGCATCCTCTGGTAGGTGGTCCAGACCTGTAATTCCCCCATAGACAGCTCTCAAACCCTCTGGCGTCTGCAGGGCTAGCCTCCAGATTTGTGCTCTCTCATGGGCTGTAGATGTCAGGACTTCTTATCTTACCTGTTGATTAGGTTGACATGAAGCCTACAAATGTCATACACGGACAGAGAGCACACTCACCCAGGAAAAAAAAATTTAGGAATAGGGGTTAGGAAGAAGGTAGGACAGATGGTGATGATCAGGAGGAGGGTTTGGCTGGAAAAATGCGCAACATGACTATATGTGACCAGCATCTCCATCCAGTATCCCACACTTGAGCCTCCCCAACTCAACCATATTCCTCCCTTTCCCCATTTTTTCCCTTCCTCTAAACAACCAATAAGAAGTTTCATATACTCCCCTAGTCCCCTTAAAGCATCCCCTAATGAGTTTAACAGAATCCCACAAGTATCCTCAAGCATGCTGGAAGTTTGCTCTTTCCCATGAGCCCGCGATAACCTTGTTTTCACTTCTGATTAGTTATAAAGCTCTGGTGGAGGTTTCTCAAGGCTTTGCATCGTTCCTGCAATGGCCCATCCATGAGCGACATGGGCGCTCTGGTCTTTGGTATTGCTTTCACTATCTCCTATTCCTTAGGGTTTGTTTATCTGGGTGTTTATTTTCCTCTTCTCTTGTCCTTTTACTGTCTCTTGTCACCCCAGTGAATTTTGTGCTGCAACCAGTTCTTTCTCTCAGCTTATCAGATGCTGCTTCAGTGAATTAAATTATATTTGGATGTTTTCCAGCTTTGGAAGAGTTCTCATGTCATGACGGGTAACAGTGCCCATACTTTGAGCAAATCATATGATCACGGACAGGCCCTTTGCTATTCCTCAGTTTTCTGGTAACACGTTCAAGTACCACATTGCCTTAGAGTCCTCTAAAGTATGGTCAAGCACTTGTGGGTTATAAAATGTAATGGCAATAAGCAAAAGAATTTATCTGAGACTCTTTCTCAAAGAAGATTTTTCAGACATCAGAGACTTTGGGGGCTACCTGAGGAAGCTCAGGGGATGGTGCCAGTAAAAAAACCCCAACCTTGATTGAATACAGAAGAGAGCATTAACAAACTCCGTATTATCCCTACCATATTGTGGTCTGGGTTACAGATTCTCTCTGGAAATGTTAGAAGGCCATGCAGAGATGTGAGATGGGCATTTCATACCCCTACACTTCATCACTAGTTTGTTCAGGAGGCATTTTACTCTTTGTCCAGCAAGAGAACCAACCCATGCCCCTATGACTGGGCTATTCAAAGCTCATTCTCTCTTCAGTAGCAAGTTTCCCAGCAGGTGTCCAGGGATCCAGAGCATTAGGTCTTCTACAAGTCTGCCTCTAAGCTGATCCAGTCCCTCCTTTTCCATGGATCTAGCATTGTGGAAGACCTTTATGAGATGTGTTCTGGCTTCACACTCACCCTTCCGAAGGGAAACACCTCTTCGGCAGCTCCCTTGACTCCTAGGGATGAACATATGAATATCAGGCTGCTGTCACCTGCTCTTACAGGAACACCAACACTCTGATTTTGTCTTTGCATGAAGAACAAACTCTGGCCTCCAGGCCAGGTTGCTGTGACCCTGCTCATTCCTGTATTCAAGTTGAGCCCCTCCTGAAGAAAGCTGTCTGTGTCTCCATTGCACTTTCTTTAGTGGAGCGAAACCTTGGTCTACACCCACACTGTCTGTGAGGTGGAGAAATGGGTGTGAAGTATCAACTCTATTGCACCTGAATTTCTTCTCAGATGGAGGCATACAGGGCTAGTTCCAGGCTGAAGCATGAAAGTGGAGTGACTTCTTATATAGAATCATAGTACCATAAAATCATAGAAAGGTTTGTGTTGGAAAGAACCTTTCAAGGTCATCAAGTCCAACCCCCTTACCATGGGCAGGGACATCTTTCACTAGACCCAGTTGCTCAAAGCCCCGTCCAACCTGACCTTGAATGTTTCCAGGTATGGGACATGTCCCACCTCTCTGGGCAACCTGTTTCTGTGTATGCGTGAGAACAATCAGGGACCAGGACCCTGGGCTGAAGCAGAAAGTAAGTCCAAACCTGGCAGGAAAATTTCAGCTAAAATGCTCTGTCTATTCCTGAAAAGAATGTTAATTTTCAAAAATTCCTGCAGCTTTCACTGGGAAGCTCTTGGTCTCAGTGCTTGCAAAAAGGCCTGTGATTTAGATGCAGGAGTGACTTAAAGTCATGAACCTTTTATCAACCCTAATTTCTCCATGCTTGTTTTTGTTTAAGGATCTTTGAACACAGACAGAATAAAATAGAGTAAACAGAAGACAGAAGAGGCAGAGACAGCAAGCACTTCCCACTGGAATTTAGCTCATGCACTCATGTCAGCTTTCCTTACCTCTATAGCAAAGACAGACATTCGTGAGCAAAATATGTGTCTCCAGTATTTTCTGTTGATGGGCCCATTGAGGAAGACATCAGCCTTCCTTTCAGTGTTAGAAATCTGTAGCAGGGAATGAAAAATCCCAGATGGGCTGGTGACTCACTCTGGCCGTCACTTTGGTACCACATGATAAAGCTTTTTCAGTGTTTCAGTTCCTGGAGAGAAGAGGGTCAAATGTTCAAAAGTTACGAACTTTGCAGAAGCTGCCTCTAAAACTGAATTCTTCCCTGCAAGTCCAGTCTTTATTTACTTGAAGAAAAAAAAATATTTTTCCACTCAACCAGGGCTCTAGATCTGTTAGGGAAAAAAAAGTGCATGGAAATAAATAATTAAAGTAGTTACAGTCTCATGTAAATAAAGTCAGTAAGTATTTGTGTATTCACAAATTAATATCACATAAAAATTGACTTCTAGCGTTCTCCTGGCTGAATATTTGACTTTGTAGTCTAATGGTCTGATACTGATATTTTCAATAGTATTGCCTAAATCAAAGGGATTTTCTAATTCACTGATTCTTTCCCCCTCTTCACACAGGCATTGAGCCTACAGTCATGATTTTGGGAGTAATGCTGATATTTGCCCTGGTGCTTTGTGCTGTGGGCCTGACTTCTCTCATCAGGTGAGAATCGCAGTACGTATTTGATTGGGTGCCACTTTTCGCCTCTGTGGGAGACTTGCATTTTAACCAGCAGTTTGGACCATGGGAACACAGAGCGGGTTTGACTGTGGCCTCTGCTCTCCATCCACATGTCTCTTCACTTTATGAAGTGATAGTGGCTTAAGCACTATGGGCATTGGTTCTGCAGTTCTCATGAAGAGCCATTTTACCCTTAATCCAGTCCAGGTTTGGAAGAACATTGCCACCTGCTGCTGGAATGATTAGCTGGATGATGGCTCTGAAGCATTAGGAAGGTGACTATAACTTTGGAAGTGCAAAGTGTGCCATACAAACCAACAATAGAATCTGCTTTAAGAACATCAGGGTGGAGGCTAAGTGGGCTGCCATGCTAAACGTTTTTTTTCTTATTCCAGCACATTCTTTCCTGGATTTCTGTCCCTACTGTAATCATGTTTCCAATGAAACACCTAGGCTGACCCTCTTTACTTTCTTCAAGTACTAAAGAGAAAGAGAGACAGTATCTCTGGAGAGGGTTCAGAGCAATGAATTAGGATACCTCTTTATTACCAATCTGATTCACTCCCTGTTTTGAACTGGAGTCCATCTCCCTGGTCATTCACGTGGCATAGAGATTGGTTTGGGCATGGGATCTTTGGAGCAAATGAAGTGGTCTGCTGGGGAAGGGACAGTTTCCAACAATCGCGTAGGTCACACTTGTGTCCCGACTCTATAACCAAGGTGGACATGAGCCAGAATGGACTGGTTGGTCCACGAGCTATGGGTACCTCTTTAGCAAGGACACTATGGCCATAACCTAAAGTAATATGCTCCAAACTGGACCCTGGAGTAATCTGTCTCTCATTAGTGATGTCTACTTGGTGCATGACTGAAATTAGAGTGAAATTAGAGTGAAATTAGAAGCCATATTTAATCAGCAGCAATTAATTCAACAGAGCAGGGTTCCTGGATTTTCCCATCCAGCTTTGCCTCTCAAATCATCCCAAAACATGTTTTCTCTCCACTCCTGAATCATCCCTCCTAACCCAGATGATATAAGGCCACCCAGAAAGCAACACCCCAAACAGTTCCCCTGCTTATAACACACAGCTGTTCCTGATACCTTATAATTGCAGGCACTGAGGAGGTCGCCTCCATCCACCCGCACTTTAAAGCCCTCGTCTATTCCTTGGCCACCGACCTCAACAATTACGTAAATAAAAGACAGTCTTACTGCCTACTCTACTTGTAAGCTGTTCCACAAGTACCAGACTGTGCTTGGGAAGGCTCAGTCATGAGTGAAGATGTATGGCCATCTGTAAGGGAAAAGAAAAAGTCTAGCATGACTCAGGCAATGATTTATGTAAGGGAGGGGCATGTCTGGAACTAAATTTAAACCACAGCGTCGTCTGAGTTCAAACGTGGGAGCTCTGGCCTTAGCTCTGCCAGGGATCTGCTCC
Source organism: Chroicocephalus ridibundus (assembly GCF_963924245.1). Lineage (NCBI taxonomy): Eukaryota > Metazoa > Chordata > Aves > Charadriiformes > Laridae > Chroicocephalus > Chroicocephalus ridibundus. Next base: position 7,197,267 of record NC_086284.1, read on the forward strand.
ATGGCTTTAAACAAGTCACTCTGCTCTCCGTGCTTTGCTTTCAGCAAAGGAGTGCTTTCCTCCACGCTTGGGGGAGAGGATGCGATTGACCAAACAAGGTTTTCAGGAGGGCAGGTGAAAGGTACCTAAATGATGAGATTTTTGCATGCACCTGGGTTGGGTGGCTTGGGGCAAGTGGTTAGAGAAAGATTATAAAAAATCATCTCAGGTGATTATGACCAAGGTCATATGGCCAAGGCTCCCTCTGAACTCCAAAAAGCTGTCTGTGCTCTTCTAAAATGCCCGGAGTGGTACGTGCAACGGAAATCATGGTGATCTATAGATATTTTGCGAAGTGGATTCCTGCTATAGTACAGTTAGAAAAGGGCACCCTATTGCCCACTTCATCAGGCAAAGTCTTAGATGTGTGCAGAGACATCTGCTGTAGTGTAAACAAAGTTCATTAAACAAATAAAGCAACACTGAGGGCAGCGAGGGAGCTTTCCTTTCTTTTCTCTGTTCCTGCTTGATGAGTTTTTGACTGTCTAATAGATATAGTGTGCTTTGTGCTCAGTGCTAGACCTTGACGTCTATTGAAATAGTGGGTTCAAAATGATGGGGTATGACTTCTGCCTCTTCCCTAAGTCCCTAAAATGGCCATGTGGTGGGTACTAGTGTCAGATGAATCCCAGCTAAAAACTAACAATGAAATGCCGGAATGTTTCATATTGATTTACATGAAGTGGACATAAGCCTGTTTGAACTGTCCCATGAACACGTAGTCCTTGACAGTGCACCGTTTCTTGTTGTGGCCTCTTCTGCCTTGTAAATTCAAGAGAAGTTGAGCCAGTAGCAGGATGCAGTCAAGGAACAGATAGTCTCTTTACCGGTCTGACGACTATACCGAATTTTCTCTCTCACCCGTGGCAATTCTTCAAGTCTGGTAGCCTATCAAGGAGTGCAGAGAGTCATCCCTTGGAAAATGGGCAGCAGCATCCTGTGAAGATGCCAGAAACACATTTGTCCTGTGTTACACAGTGCATGATAGATATCCCGTCTGGCTCAAGTCCTGGAAGAAGTAGCTTTAAATCAGCACGGTCTTCTTGTTCTAATTACTCCTGACCAAGAGGAGCAGCACTGGCTCAGCAATACTGCTTCCAAGACCTCCACGCTGCATTGCACTGTCACACATGCCAAACTGCTCATTCCCTGCAGCTTTTCCCTCTGTACGAGCTTGCAGTCATTACAAGGTGGCATCTTGCTGTGTGCTTTGTACTGCACCATGCTACAATATGGAGATTCAGCCAGTAAATTTTGATGGTGACTTTTGCCCAGGCAGCTTTTATAAACTATCCATGGTTTGCTTTCAGTCCCTAGGAAAGGCTGGTGTGCCTGAGAGCTCATCAGCCAGACTGGCTGGTCTATTAAAACCTATTATTGTCTCCTAATGCAGAATGATTTGGCGTATGAAAAATAAACCCAAGCAAAACAAAGTATGCATTACATAGATGTCCAATTCATATTTGCAGCCAGATTGACTCAAGATGTCTATTTGTGATGAGACCCTTAGAGATTAAAGCTTTTGTTGACTGTGAATTGGTTGAGCCTTGCTGTTTGACTCAGGGGATATCAGTTCAAGACACGACATCATGGTTTGTCTACTGCTTTCAACCACGTCCATCCCTACTGCTTCACCGCGTGCTGCACTTTCCTAATACTGCAGGGAAGCCAGACATGGGCGACTTGAAGGTGGTGTAAACTGGTTACCTGCCTAATAATGATAACTGTGACTCTCCAAATCTCTCAGGCATAGTATCTTGAACAGCCAGCTATTCAAGGGACCTAACAAGATAATACTGACCTTGGATGACCTCGTCTTCATCAACCCAGAACTACATAAAAAGGTAAGTCCTTCCACTCTTGAAAGTAATGCGGTGAGACACTCAAAGATAGGTTTGCTTTGGGTATTTTCATACCCATGAAGCTCTGGGAAGGTCATTCACTTCTCCGTGTCTCATTTTCCCCCGCATATCAAAAAATTTCCCGTACGCTGAGTGTTTTTGAGGCTCAGATTAGATGCACATGCATTGTCAAAGCTGTTATGATGATGTAAAATAGTACCCTTGGTTGTGTGTATTTTAACATCCAAGGCTTATTCTTTGTTCTTGAGGTTAGATGGCATAGCATAGTTCATGTCCATATAGCTAAACCATCTTACCTTCTAAAATAAAGCCTCTGCATCCAAATTGCCTATTGGGAACCGTTCCTGTCCTGTGCTGGCTCCTGTCCAGAGCTGGGGATCTCCTGAGGGAGTGTTATTTGGTACAGGCCAGAGCCATGCCCGGGACCATGCCAACGATACGGACTGCTGCGGAGCAATCCCTTTGCCGAGGTCACTGGCACAGATACAGGCTTCTTGTCTATGCCAGAGGAGACATTTCCCTGTGCCCTGCTCAGAGAGACACCTGACTCCTCTGGTGTCTCCCCTGAGCCACGGCATTTCCATCACCTAGAGTGCCGCTGTAGTGTTTCAAGGTATTACACAAGGTCAAACTCATGAGCCTTTTAGAGGCATTCAGAGAGGTGAGATGAGAAGTTTGGGAGGTTGCTAGCATGGGTGAAATGTACGGCCTGAGGCAGAGCTGGAGTGGAGGTTTGCATCCAGAGGTGGTAATTGTCTTGCACCCGCTTTTGTTGCCTTCCAGAGACTGACCTTGGACAGTCTGACTGATGCAAACAGCGTAGCAGCGGATGGCAGAAGCTTGAAATCTGTAACCCGCTCCTTTTCCTTGAAAAGTGCAGCTGCCACCCATGAAACCTCCAATGTGGGTTTGTATGAGGTAGGTTGGGACCTCATGCAGCCTTCTCCCACTGCTTCAGTTGAGGTCTCAGGATGTGCATACTGCTGACAGACCTCGAGGGTGAAAATAAGTTACTCCCAAGCATGGACCTACCGGTGCTTAAGGTGACTCCACCCCAAACCTCACTCCAACACTTGGAGTCATGTTGGGTGGTGCTATTTGACATCCTTATGTGGTGTTGCCAGGTTTGGTCCCTGTTAGAGATGTCCTGAAGGCACTGTGAAGAACCTTTCTCACAAGATAGAGCCTTTAGGTGGTGACATGTCTAATAAGGACCTTTCTTACAAGACAGGATCCAAATACAAAGGATAAAGGCTATCAAATTCCCCCGTGTGCCAATAGGACTGTATGGAGTTTAAGCAGAGGCAGGGGCCAATAAAAAACACACCATCCATCAGTTCTTTCCTAAAACCACAGCTTTTTGAAAAAATGGCATGATGATTCTCACCGAAAGAAGCAAAATAAACTGGATCATTAATGCCAGAGAAAAGCTCTGGACAGAGTTACTTGCCTTTTGAATTAAGTTATCATTGTTTATCAGATACTAATACACCTTCCAGGTATGAATTTCTGATCCAGGTGAAGGTCCCGTCTCACCCCAATTTTTTAGGGATTCCACTGGATATTCTTATTTGGGTGCAATATAGAAAAAATCTACCACCACGAACACTGAAAATCCCCAGCCACTTTCAAAGTCGAGGATCTGGAATTCAGACCCAGGTCCCAATGTTGGCTGTTGCTCAGAGACTTGCTCCATCATTCACCCTCCTGTATTGTGGACAGGGAGACTGGGTGTGGCTGAAAAAATTTGAGATGGGAGCCGTTCACAATCTGCGGCAAAGCTCCACCGGCATCTTGAGGAAGGTAGGAACAGGGGATGGCTGGGTATGTGGAGGGAAGGTTGCTTGGGGGACCTTTGTGACTGCAGCGTATTTTTATCCTCCTTGTCTCCTGTTTATCATGGAATCACAGAATGGTTTGGGTTGGAAGGGACCTGAAAGATCATCTGGTTCCAACCTCCTTGCCATGGTCAGGGACACCTCCCACTGGACCCAGTTGCTCAAATCATGGCTGTCACTGAGTCATACCCAGTGAAATCTGTTGGAATGGACCATGCGCGGTTGCATCTGGCAAACTTACCAATGACCCATGTGTCAGAGTCAGCAGCTTGCAAAACCCCAGCCTGGACCTGACACTTCAAAGCTGGTGCAGTGCTGAATGTATGACGAGTCCTCTAAGTGGCCTTGTCTAGAAAGGCAGGGCGGTTTGGAGGAGATCATCCCTGCCTGTGTCAGGGCAGGGTGATGCACTGGGCGCTATTTTCATGTGTTATTTGTTGACAACGTGGCACAGACACGGTTGTGCATTTCTCTAGGATTTGCTTTGTGTCTCCAGCTAAGATTCCTGTTAGAAGTTTACTTTTAGCCGTCCATTTTATTATTATTATTAAATGACGAGCAAACACATTTATTTTCCAAATTCAGGGCCGTTAGTTGTTGGCAGCTACTGCTAACATAGGAGTGGCATTTTTATGCGTATAACAAATTTACCAGGGCATGTCTCCAAAGCCACCACTGATGGATAACTTTGGATCCTCCAGGCATGGTATTCCTTTCCAGATCACACTAGAGCTGGAGCAAGACTCCACATGCTGAACTCATTTTACCCCCGTGAAGCCATTTTGTCCTAGTGAAAGATCCAATCCAGCTTGTCTAAATAAAAACAAATTTCTGTTCAGTTTGTTTTTCCTATCTTGCTTTCTTTGTCTTAACAGATAGACTAAGAAAAGCAAAGTTAGAAAAGAGTGTAGGATCGCTGAAAGTAAGCAGCAAAGAGGTTGTTTGCTCCCCAATCCTTGTGTGAAAGACTGTTTGGAAGTACAGGAATGTTAAGGACATCTAATGATATAGAGAAGCTGCTGAGCAGATGTCTGGCTGACTTGTTCTCGCTGTGATTCACTGTCTTGTTTCAGATGAAAGATCTGCGTCATGAAAATGTGAATCTGTTCCTGGGCTTTTTCTCTGACTGTGGCATCTTTGCCATCGTGACAGAGTACTGCTCCCGAGGAAGCCTGGAGGACTTGCTGAGAAACGAAGATATGAAACTGGATTGGATGTTCAAGTCCTCTCTCGTGATGGATCTAATTAAAGTAAATCCATTGCTCCTGCTGAGGCATGACCTGCATGTGACTTTTATATTCACATAGCTATTTCATCCAGAACTTTGGGATTTTTGTAGTAATGCAGGGAAAACCAATGTGAATGCAATTATACTGGTATACGCAGACATCTTATTCCTGATTTGTTAACATCCGAGAGAAGCACTATTCAGGGTAAAAGGACTACATCCACTCAGCAGGGTCAGACGTTAAAACTACATTATCAGGCCAAAACTGATCACTTAGAACAATGACTTTGGTAGCAAATTCTTACTTTCCAAAGGTCCTTTCTTGTCATAAATCAGAAATGCATCCAGCATAGAACCAAACCGTAGCCATCCCCTGTCACGGTATGGCTATGTTTAAGGTCACTTTAGAAGAGTGTTCATGCTCCAATCATGTCCCATGGTGAACAACCAATCTGGGACAAGTGGCCTACAGAGGACAGACTGCCAGAGCCATTCTTTCGGCCCATGGTCCACCTTCTGATCCTCCTTGAGTGAGCTGGGTAAGGGCATCCATCTCTTAATGGCTTGCCTTGACCTAACCATTGGGTACCACTTGTGTCCACCTTGTCTAAAAGTACAACTTCTGAGTGCAATGAGTCCTAGGGCTACAGAGGGAGGCATCAGACTGTTACTTTAGGGTGCAGATGGCCCAATTCCTATTCCTAATCCATTTCTGAACTTTTCCCGTAGTTTCTTGGGTTGATCAGCACTGCATTTCACATAGAGTTAATGCTGTATTTGATGCTATCCGCGGTGACAATTTGGCTTGGTGTCTCTGAATGCTGACAGATAACATAATTCTTAAGGAACAGCCTCAATCTTTTCTGTTTTTCATAGGGAATTAGATATTTACATCACCGAGATTTTGCCCATGGACGTCTCAAGTCTCGTAACTGTGTTGTGGATGGCCGGTTTGTGCTGAAGATCACTGACTATGGTTATAATGAGCTCTTAGAAGCACAGAAATGCCCGTATGTTCAGCCACCTCCAGAAGGTAGGTGTCATAAGGAATTATTTTTTTAGAAATATTTGTCTATTGATTTAATAGATGCTTGTCCTAACGCAATTGCAGGCCAGTGGCCACAGAAGGATATATGTGCTCAGTCTCACAATTTCTCGTTGCCTGTATACAATGCATTGTTACAGGAAAGGATAACCAAAGTTTTTTCAGACTTCCCAAAAGTGAAGTGAATAGCAGAGTGTCATGGTAAGTAAAAAAGATTTTATTGTAAGCAATGACAGACCTTAAAGTTGTTGTAGACAGAGAAGAATTTAAGTGCCCCTGAAATCTGATCAAACCTGAATTTCTGTGACCAGTGGAATTGGCTTCACATCTTTAGCCCCAACCCTATATTTGAAATTTTAGGTTAACCCAAATGCCTTGTTTGGTAAAACTAAGCCATCTGAAACACAGGATGGTACAGGTCTTTTTGAAATAGGTCTTCTACATGCCAATCACCAAAGGCTGCCAAATGACATTCCCACCACTTAGGGACAGCATCTCTTGGGACCAGGTTTGGAGACTTTGGCAGAATTTCTTTCACCTGGCCATTGCCTTGGGGTTCCTCTGGTATCCCAGTTTATCCTTCAAACTTCAAACAAATTCATTCAAGTAGTATGTAGTGTTTTGATCCCTCTGTCACAGGATTCGATTCCTACACACTTCCAATGTCTCAGACAGGGCAGTTGCCAGAAGACCACCTTCTCCTCCCTTACGAAAGTTATATGTATTGCAGTGTCTGAAATGTTCCTTATTCCCATTACTCAGAATACACAGTTACCAGGGTAACAACATCCCAGTTTGAAGAAGATTCATTTCTTGATGAGGCTGGGTATGTTTTACAACTGTGTCTTGCATCACTTGAACTATCGGATTACAAAGACTGGTCATGCTTCAGACTGACACAAACTGCTTTTACGGAAACTACGTTCATTTAAGAAGAACTACAGAAAGTATTTTATTAACTGTTGCTTTGTAAAATAGTGACAGTAACAAGAAATCCAGGCTTCAGCGACAATATTTTGTCTGATTGACATTGTCAAACAAAAAAGGGTGTTAAATCTTTCGGCAACGGTGAGAAGACTTCTTATGTTGAAGTTCAGGGTTGGTGTTATAGGATATATGTTGTTGGTATGACATTTTTTTAACATTTTTTTAAAAGGTAGAGTGAAATTTGGAAAATTCAATATTTTTGTCAGGATGGAAGTTTAATATTTCTAACACATCACAAGAAATAAAAGACTGAGTAATGAAGTACTTTCCAACCTTTCCTCAAATGACCGAAATGAAGTGTTCATTTAAGCACTTCATTTGCAATAGTCTGAGCTCAAGTGTAAGAAGCATGATGCTCTTGAATTTTTTAGAATTGCTCTGGACGGCTCCTGAGCTACTGAGGGACCCGGACATGTGCAGGAAAGGCACGTTCAAAGGGGACATTTACAGCTTTGCAATCATCCTACAAGAAGTGGTTGTTCGGGGTCCACCATACTGCATGTCAGAACTCTCAGCTGAAGGTAGGCAACTATTTCAGTACAATTTTAAGGCTTTACACAGAGTGCTCATAAAATGTCTGGCCAAGCCCCTTGGGTAAAACATTAGTATGGATATGATGTTCCAATCTCATGACCTTTCTCAGTGACAAAAGACTGTTTTCAACAAAACATACAAAATAAACATTGAAATGTGCAGTTCTGATCTCAGCCACAGTATGAGACCCATCACTGCTATCAATGGGGTTGGGGATCTGCGTCCCCCTGAAGAGGCTTCAGAGCTGGCCGGCACTGCTGCATCTCCAGTTCCCTGTCCAGATTTTGACTCTTCATCACAGTGTGGGGTGAAGTCTGATGGCAGAATTTCCCATAGCTTAGAAACTCCTTTGCTTCCCACTCATCGGCCCTTTTTTGTTTCCCTTGCTATCATCATATTTTGTCCATCTGCCCATCTGTTTTTCCTTAATTACTTCCCCATTTAAAGAGGCTGTCTCATCAGCAAAGATCAAAGTGATACATCCTGACCCTGCTGGCTTATATATAAGGTGGTTTGTAACAGAAATAGCAAATAGGTGAACTCCTTAGGAACTGCTCATGGTGCAACTCTCATTAGTTCAAGCCATGTTGTGCATGCATAGGAAGAGCAAACACACTGCAGTCAGGGTTAGGTCACAAGCATGTGAACAGGGAGGGAGGGAGAAAAAGCAAAAAAAGAGCTGGTTTCAGTGAAAGCCCGTTCTCAACATATTTTAAGCTGGACAGTCACCAAGTGGGGCATGGCCATTCAGTAACTGCCAGTTCAGTGCCTGAAAAAATGGGTCTCTGACCTTGTTGTGCACCAAACTGCTGCAACAACGCAATGACAATGAACACGATGTAACCCACCCTGTAATTCAGAGCTGGACCTATGATGTAGCCTATGATGTAATTATCAGGTGTCCCCCTACCTAGTCCCCATGGGAAACCTCCAGCAAATGTTACACATAGTACACTCCAGTTTCCTCACCTGATGAAATGATGAATTTCTACTCATTCCATCCTAACCCTCAAGGAGCTTTCACTTGTGGCGTGAACTTTAAAACTGTCTGGGGAAGGCGTTTCCCCTTGGCTGCCCCAGGAAATATTTGGGTCAGGTGCTTTCTTTTGTTCGTTTGGTGGAGAGCGGTGGGATGAGCCAAAGAGCTTAAAAGTGAACTGTCAACACTGAAAAGCTTTGGGTACTCACAGTAACAGCTGTGGAAATGCAGGGCTCTTGCCAGAAAGAGGGTGGTTTTCAATCCAGATGACTGCTCTGCACTACACAAGATGAAACTTTCAAACACAGTCACTTTGGGTGAAAAGAAAAACACATTTCCTCCAGGGTGACCTTACTAAGAAATACCAAAATTGAAGCTGGGGTTGGATTAAGACATCACACTCCCCTGTCCGTGGTTCAGCTGTCAATTAAACTTGCAGCTCCCCTCCTTTGCTGTAGGACTGTTTTATCTAAAAACCACAGATTCAAGGGCTGACTTCTCAGGGTCTGAAAGACCAAACCAGTTCCTCATTAGTCTTATTTCACCTCTGGATAGAGAGTAATTTCCCACACATTGTTTTAAACCCAAACTCTCCCCCTTAAAATACTTTCCACTGTCTCTATTCCCATCAGCCTCCTAAGTACTGGTTTCCAGTCAATGGTGAAGCGTCACAGACTGGTATCCTTCCTGTCTGGGCTTGACCATAATTCTCTGCTCCCATAGAGGATCGCAGAGCCTAATGGGGAGAGTCAGAGGCAATCTCAATAAACACAAGCCTGCAGGCTCACACATCCATCTGTCACACAACCTCCCCCATCCAGCCCCTTTATTGCTCATAACCTGGTTCTCCAGGGACAAAAAGGCAGATGAATCTGTTATCTTTTAAATCCTCCAAAAGACTCCTGGCAGAGGAAAGCAGAAAATCCCAGGTCCGTTTGATGCAGCTGGTGGGTGGTGAGGAATAATGGTGATGGCTGAAGGAGTGAGCAAGGGACAGGCGAAAAGGTCCATGTCCTTTGTCCCCACCGAGACCACCCATCTCACAATGTGCTTCCCATTCTTCTCTTTGTCACAGAAATTATAAAGAAAGTGAAGAAGCCCCCTCCCCTGTGCCGCCCAAACATAGCCCCTGAGTTGGCCCCCCTGGAGTGCATCCAGGTAATGAAGCAATGCTGGGGTGAAGCCCCCGAGCGACGTCCAACTTTTGAGGAGGTATTTCATAAGGTCGGTGAATAGACCAGCAGGTGGAATCCTTTGTTTGTACTTGGCAGGAAAGTGTGTTTTATTTCTTTAAGTGAACCTTTAAATAATGATTGGAGAAGCCCCAGAGCTCTAGTCTTGCCTTTGCTATTTATTGTGTTATTTTATGGTTCATGATATCTAGATATTTGGGTTTGCTGGCTAGGCCTGGCCTGGCTTACACCTTGTCCTGAACTTGGGCTGCCATGGCACCACCACATGGGGTGTGAAGCAGGCTGGACATGGGATTAGTGTCTTCACATTTGCAGTGTACCTGCACAGATGTTCTCATGGACATCAAAGACCTGTAAATTATGATAGCACCTTCAGATCAATATGTTGTTTGATCTTCTAAAGTATTTAAAAGGTGATTAATTTAAAAGGAAAATTCACCAAAGGCTGTTAAACACAAAGATACAACGTTTGGCATAGGAGTTCTCTGATCTGCAAATTGGTGTATGCTGGGAGCATATCCCAAGGAAATATGGCTGTAGCTGAGCCCTCTTTGAACAGCTTTCCCGGACATCTGTTACTGGCCAGTGTCATGGACAAATACTGGCAAAATGAACACCTTGTCTGATCCAGGAGTACTGTTCCTATGTTCTTAAAAGGTCAAACTAGGTAAACTTTTCCTAATTTTTACCTTTCAGTCCTATGAAACTGTGATTAATTTTACACCCATGGGACTTCACTGTTGAGTCTAAAGCAGTGTCTGAAGCCTCAGATTATCCAAATGGTCCAGAGGCTCAGCTTCAGGTCAAGAGGAGAGAGAACAACTCAATGAGCAGCTGGGGGTGGCGGATGGCAGCACACGAATACATGACAGTGTGCAAAGGTGGATTTAAGACCAGTAATAGATAAGCAGTTTCTAAGTGTTGTTGATGCCCCAAAATTTGCACCTCTGAATGCAAAGGGCTGCAAGTCACCCTAAAGGCTGGTCATGGGATAAATGAGGGTGCAAATTTGCTGCATGCTAGAACTCCGTAACAACTCACACACACATTGGCAACTCATGGAAGGTGGTGTTTCACTTAACGCTCACTGAAAGTTCATAAAAAAGAACATGCTCCTGGGCAGCTTCCATAGTTAGTGATGCAAATTTGTCCTCTAGTTTGCCTTTATTGTTGATGTCTTGCCACTGACAAAGCCAGTCTTTAGCATTGTCCCCTTAAAAATGTTTGCTTTTTGTTCCTTTCCAAACTTAGAGAGCTACAATGGTGTAATGAGATGGTGAAATAACTCTCTAGTTTGATTTTTCCAGTTCAAAACCATCAACAAAGGGAAAAAGACCAATATCATTGACTCAATGCTCAGGATGCTTGAGCAGTATTCGAGCAACCTGGAAGATTTAATCAGGGAGCGAACTGAAGAGCTGGAGATTGAAAAACAGAAGACAGAAAAACTACTGTCACAAATGCTCCCCCCGTAAGTACTGGTACTTTAGATGGTAAAAAAAAAAAAACATCATAGCTAGACTGGACAAAAGAGTTCCCCAGGAGTGAGCAAGATTGCAGAGCTGACCTCCAATTTTGGCAAGCACCTTCCAATCAAAGTAATAAACTTTAGTCAGTGTTTGTTACAGCCATATAGATCCTTCTATTTGTTGGAAGACCTTTTGAGCACAGTAAGGCAAGACTTTCTAAGCTCTTGGGCATGGCCTACAACAAGGGTTTGTGCCCCGTCGTCTTTGCTTGTGTTGTTATTTCAGATCGGTGGCAGAAGCCCTCAAGACTGGTGGCACTGTGGAGCCGGAGTATTTTGACCAGGTGACCATCTACTTCAGCGACATCGTGGGCTTCACAACCATTTCAGCCCTCAGTGAACCCATTGAAGTCGTTGACCTTCTGAATGACCTTTACACGCTGTTTGATGCTGTTCTTGGAAACCATGATGTTTACAAGGTGAGGAGTACCTGGACACAAGGATCAAGCCATGCCTGGGTCAAACACTCTTGTAGTTTTATTCTATTGCTCTTTCCCATCTCTTTCAATTTATTTATTTTTTGCTTTGTTTTGGTTATTAATGCCATGGTATTTGCCAGGTGGAGACAATTGGTGATGCCTACATGGTTGCCTCAGGGCTCCCAAAACGGAATGGAAACAAGCACGCGGCTGAGATAGCCAACATGTCCCTGGACATCCTCAGCTCGGTGGGAACATTCAAAATGAGACACATGCCAGACATCCCCCTCAGGATACGAATCGGGCTCCACACAGGTAGGTGGCTGCACTCGCCTGTGCCTGAACATCAAACAACTACTTCTTTGAATGCTTTCTCCCCGCCTGCCCCAAAACAAGCACCCTTAGAAGACGCTTTAAAGTCTTCCATAGCAACAAGGACATTAAAATGGAAGCACAAACCCCAAGGAGGGAAATGGCTCGGTATCATTTGGGGGAGAAATTGTGTATTCTGTCGCAGTCAGAAACTGCATCAGACACATTAGTCACAAGGGTTTCATTGTAAGGGCGGCTCCTTGATGTGCCGTAGAGTCTTCTCCAGTGTGATATGGAGACATGTTTGTAACTCTGCTCTGAAATGAAAAAGCACAGAAAAACAGGCATACAGGGTGATGAAAGAATGAAAAAGGTTGGGGAGATTTATTACAGGTAGGACGTAACTGGAAGAATATGTGATAGAGCTATATTTAAAAAAAAGCATGTTATAAAGAAAGTAAATCATCTCTAGCACAGAAGTCATAATCTGCTCAATGAACAGAAAAGTGGCTTGTTTAAAAAGAAAATAAGTTCCTTTTTTTTTTATACAAAGTGTAATCAAACTGCAGAACAAAACAAAACAAAACAAAACATACAGTAGGATTGCAGTCATCAGATAACCAAAAGTATGACTGGGATTTTAAACAGAGGAAAAGTCATCTGGAGTTATCATAGAATCAATATTTTTGAAGAGATATGAAGCTTCATAATTTTATACCACAGTAATCCATTAATAATTTTTTCCCAGCTGTTCATCACCAGACTTCCTGTATCTTCTTCTGAAGTACCAGGTACTGCCCATTGCGGGAAGCCAAATAATTAATTAAGATTGTCCAGGAGTCTGACCCAGTATTACAGGGTTTTTTGTCCTTCAGTCTATCCGATAATGCCCACATTTTTGCAGCTTTGACATGCAAATGTTTTACAGAAGTCACTATCCTGTTGTATGCATAAGGAAATAAGAGCAGAGAAGAAGAATCTCACCCAGAATATTCTGAGAACAGAGATGTGACTTGAGCAGGGCTAAAGTCATTATTTCGTATCTCCTAGACCATATGAGTTCTTCTTTTGGGGTTATGTCTGAAAACTCAACTCCCTTCCAGTTTTTTTAGCAGTTTGGGGGTTTTGGCTGTCCCTTCACAGAAGTTTGAAGTGTTAAGGAATGATTGCAGGAGCACTGTGAGTTTTATACTCTGGCAGAAATGAGACGAGACTATGGCCCTAGCTTGTCTTGCCCAGAGCAGGAGTCTCTGGAGAATCAGCAGCACATTTTCAACATGGAAAGAGAGGAATCCAGTGCGCAACATCTGCTGCTGCCTGTTGATAGCAGCTCTGCAACAGGTCTTCCATGCACCCAGACAAAAATCTATCCCTAGGTGATGTGTGCGGGGGGTATTTACATTTTTTCTTGTTTTTCTGAACTCTGGGTATCTGGAAAGCAGTGTTGCTATGAGCTGTCGTGTAGGGTGCAAGAGGAAGACAGGGAGGAATTGGTATTTTCTTTCTAAAGAAGCAGAAGCCAGATCTTGTTTTGCACAGATCTGGCAACGTCCTACTGTCATGGGAGCAGCGAGAAATGCATGCTCCAAAGCAAACCAGCTCTCTGAGCCACTGAGCTGACAGCAGAGTTTGATTAACCCTAGACCCTGTTTCTCCTGAGGAAAGAAGCATGATGAGGGAATCACCAGCATCATGAAAGCATTGAGGAAGCACTTGGGGGAGAGGAGGGCTTGGTTTACACTTTCACTGTCCTGGAACAGATGGAGAACGGGTGTGACCACCAGTTTTGTGGGCCAACTGTTCTCTGGAAACTGATGCCAGGAAGAGCTTGTGTTCCCCTCTCTGAAAACGCAGTAAATGCTGTTTGGACATGGGCTGCCCGTGTCCGTCCAACCCCAATGGAGAGCTGCAGTTCTGGGAACATCTCCTCGCCCATGCCCGTGGTCCGCTTGTGGCAATGCATGGGTAAGGCGAAGAGGATAAGACCGCTGTTTGGTCTGCAGTTTCTCCTCTGCTTTAAATGCACCCTGGAGTCTTGGCTCTCCTCTCTCGACTTGACTGCACGTCCAGAAAAACTCAGCTGACTCAGCTGTTTCCACACCAGTCATCTCTGGGCTGGAGCTGGATGGCTGGGGAGAGTGGTGGTGAGAAGACAAGTTTTTCCACGGAGGTTGAAGAGGATCTGTTTATCAGTCAGGCTTTTTGGCAGCCAGCCCCACACTTCGATCAAGCTTATTAACCTCCACTGATGGTTGCCGCAGAGTCGTAGCCAGCACGGCTCATTAACTGACCCTGCAAGCCCTGGCAAAGCGCCGCTTCAAAACAAACCAGCGAACCTGTATAATTAAACAACTCGGCCATAATGTTCTCATCACAGGGTCTCTGTTTTCCTCTGAAACTTGTTACTGTGGGAGATTTATCGCTGGGAGTTTTTGTTAGCCCTTTGCTGAGGCTGTCTAGACAAAGGGGGAACACACACAGGCAGCGAAGGCAGCGAGTGAATTAACTCTTGGATGCTTTCACCGTGGAGAAGTTCTTTGGCTGTGTTTGCACTGCAGGGTTGGTTTTGAACTAGCAACTTTCTGCAACAGGAGGACGGGCTTAAAGGCAGTGATCTAGAAAAGTAGTGCCCGTCCCTAAGAATCTTGCCTATCCTAGGTTGTGAGCTTTGCAGAAATGATTGGGTGATCGTACTGACTCAGTAGGAAACCTAAATTTAAATAGAATCATAGAATTGTTCTGGTTGTCTGAGACCTTTAAGATCGTCAAGTCCAACCATTAAGCTAGCACTGCCAAGTCCACAACTAAACCATGTCCCTCCGCACTATAGATAAATGTCTTTTAAATGCCTCCGGGGATGGTGACTCCACCACTTCCCTGGGCACCCATGTGCAGATGTTTCCAGGAGTGTTAGGGAGCCTGCACTCACTTTGTGGTCAGTGGAGATCTGGTGGACATGTAAACGGACCCTGGACAGTTGCTCAGGTGGAGGACTGGAAAGGCTCACCCAGTTCAGTTGACTGCATTGACTTGGCCTCCACCAACTACAGCAGAAGCTCAGCTACCTATATTTGTACTTTGAATCAAATCCTCCTGAGTGAGGTCTGGTTTTTGACAAGAACCACTTTTTTGTGTCCTTGCAATGCCTATTACAGCAGGGGCTTTGATTCTTACTGAGATTTGAGTGCTGCTGTCATGTCGTCACCACAAGATGAAGAGAGGCGATGCCATGTGAGTTCGTGTTTTCTCAGGGAAAGCTCTTACTGAAGCATGAATTAAAATGTCTCCAATTAGATCCTTTTTTATGCACACATTAAAGACCAGTTAGGTAAGCGTTAGGACCTTGACACCGTAGTATCAACAGTGTCCTTACAGTTGTGCTATCAAACTGCCTACAGACTAGACCCTGAAAAAACGGCCTCTAGTGGATATAGCTCCTCCTGAAGAGCTTGAACCAAATTAGCAAGTATTGATAAGGATGGGAATTTAATTAGAAGAAATTCTGAGGGGCGGTGTCTTATCCAAGGCCGCACCATTAAATCATCTTTACTTGACCTCCAGCAGTCCCTGCATGCTGTGTTTGACCCAGACATGCTGTTTAAGTCCTTGTAACATTTTTGGTATGAAATATTCTCCCTCTTCTTTTTTTTCTTTTTTTTTTTTTAATCTTTAAGCAAGTGATGCTCCGTCAGGCAGGAGTTAAATTCCATCTAACCTCTCAGCTTGCATCCTCTGTAAATTATATTGAAATCCTGTTACTTGGACTCTGCAGCAACAATTTTTCAGAGGTCACAGCAACAGGGGTTCTTGCAAAGTTGCCCATAGCTTTCAGCTATGGAGTTTCAGTGTCCTGATGTATATGAATACTATATGAAGAATCATTTTTTGTAACTAAGGCAGCTAAAATCACAGTAAAATTACATTGTCTTAAACCAAGTAACCGATCACTTATAAATTAGGCTGCAATTATTATTACTATTATTATGACTGCTATTATTACTATTTTAAAACTTCTTAACCTACAACCTTTCATATTAGGAAAAACTTTATCTATAGCATAATTTCAGATACTATTGATGTACTACTTTCACGTCTCTTGTAACCTGGCATGGGAAAAGACTTCCTAGATGTCAGCTTTGTTAAATCTTAATCCAGAAGGATCATGAACTTGAAAAGGCAGGCGGAGCCTGAAAAGACATATAACATACATACACCGAATGCAAAATACAAAGAGGTCTGTCTTTTCTCTGCAGGAAGCCCCGCACCTCCTTACATTTCTGAGAACATTGTCTTTTTTCTTTTTTTTTAACTTTTTAGTTTGGTTTGGTTTTTTCTTTTTTTTTTTTTTTTTTGCATTTATTTTGCAAGCCTGATGTTTTAAATTGTGGGTGATGAAATTTAGCAATTCATCCCTCAGAGCACAGTCCAAACATTAGCTAACCCGAGTGCCCCAGATGACAGTTGTCTGTGCTGTTTGCCTGCCACACATTTTGTCTCCGTGTGTGTGCGTGTTGGTGTGAATCCTGCACGCATACCTCTCCCTGAGAACTTGGCACTGGTTCTTTGGGAGCTAGTTTGGAAGGGAGTGGATCTCATCTAAAGAATGAGAGAGAGGAAAAAATAAACAGTCTTTGGCTAGACAGAAGAGCTAATGATGTCTTCCTTTCCAAGGAGGGGAACACAAGGAGGGGACACAGGGTGGTCCAGCGTGCTGCCAGCATCCCTGGATGTCCAAGGGTGATTTTCAGTCCTGCTTCACCGGGACACAGGGCATGTTACAGGACCTTATTTTTTTCAGACGGAAAAGGAGGTCTTTTTACAATGAGATTTCAATAGTTCTTGAGATTCCATGAGCTCTGAAAAATTTGTCCCAGATGGTGGTGAACTGAGGTCCTACCACACAAGGCCTTTGTCAGGCATAAAACACTAATGCTTGATTTTTGATTGATTGTAGCAAGCACCAAGGCCAATAAGATCTTTAAAAATCCTGTATTCCCACATGGTTTTTCAATATCAGAGGAGAGGATGAGATTTGTCTGTCAGTGGGCCCCTTACTTTGTGCGGAACCTTCTGGATTATACAGATGACGTGTCTTTCAGGGCCTTGCGTGGCTGGCGTGGTGGGGCTCACCATGCCACGGTACTGCCTCTTTGGAGACACGGTGAACACGGCGTCACGAATGGAGTCCACGGGCCTGCGTGAGTATTTGGGACGGTCCCTGGGGTGGGTGGTTGACAAAGTTCTCAAGACAGACCAAGAAATGCGCATTTTTAATTATAAGCATTGCAACTGAATCGGCTCTGAAGAAAAGGGCAAGTCAAACAACAAAATTCAAAGCAGCCTGAAGAGGATGTCATCAGTTTTGCCATTGTAGGTCAGCTTTAAGACCCTGCCTTCCAGCTACAGTCCTCTGATTTGGATCCCATCAACCAAAAGGAATACGAATATTGCCCTTGATTCCTCCTACATGGGTTGGATCTTGCTTTCAATCATTGCTGAGGACCCTTAATTCAGACCTCTCGTTGCACAGTAAAATAATGCAGTTACCCGTCTTGGCCAGTGCAAGGGAAAGGTTGAAGCACATGTGGGCAACCAAAGGCAACAATGTCCTGCAACATGAAGGACATCATTTGTAATGGCTTCATTTATCAACAATAACAGCTCCACGAGTTGGCGGGTCCTAAGGAAATCCTTAAGCTTCCCTTCCCCTTTGGATTTTCTTGATGTCTTTCTTGATGGGTTGATGTTCATACTATTTTTCCCTCAAGTTCTTGCCTTTATTTTTCTGAGGCTTCCAGTTATAAAAGGTGAGTCTACGCACCCTGAATCAATAGCTGCAGCAGATAAGATGATACCATCCTATACATGTCTGGAGTCTTCCAGACATGTAAAAAAAGGTGGTAGAGAAGGAACATTTCCCTGTATTTCAGTCATATGTGTATCCAGATCTGCTTTTTCATGGTGTCCTTGGCTAAGACACAGATCTGTAAACCATAGGGGATGAACTGTGGATGACACAGTGGACAGCAGTGTCAGAGCCCTGGATGAATTTCAAATTTGCTTCTGATGTCCAGGTTATCAGTACAAGTTTATTTCCAAAGGCAATGTCTCATGCATTTTAATCCCTGATCTCTGGTCTCTCTTTTGATATTTTCAACAGCTATAAGAAATTACCCATTGTGGCTGGTTTACAAGCTACACGAAGTTTGTGATATTTAATATTGAAACCTTGAGGTCCTGCTAGGCTAGAAACACGCTGCAGTATATATGCTACATTGGAACTTTTTCACTCTTTCATACAATCCTCACATTTTCTAGCTTTAGTGGTTTTTATAAGACTAATTAAGACTAGCAGTTAGGCTAATCATTAATTAAGGAACATTGCCTTGCTTGTGATTATGGCTGGCTTATTTTAAGAGGCATGCGTTGCATTTGGAAAGCAGTGGAAAGGAGGAAATACTTTGATAGCAGATTTCTAATGGCAAGACAGATATTTGAAGAATCTCAAGGTTTAGGCCCTTGGAAGTGCAAAGTCCCACTGAGACTGGAGACAGCAGGAGCACTGCAGAAACAGGAGCATCATTATACATTAATTGAAATGTATATAGATACAGAGTAATAGGAAGATTGTATGTTAGTGTCTCAGGAAATGTAGCTCAAAGCTGTGTGGTCTTCCTCTGTATATTTGAACTGATGTTCTTCTTTCTGATTATTCTGCAAAAAAAAAAAATTAATTGGTTCATCCCCTGTCCTTCAAGGGGGAAGGGAATGCGATTGACAGATTTGAAACAAAAGTTCAACAAAAACAACAACAAAGAAAACTGGGGGGGGGGGAAATGTTTTAGGAACATTCCTTGAATTAGAAACATTCACACCAACAGAGCAGCAACAAATTTCAGTGATTTCTAGCAATGACTGTAAAACAAGCTGGTGGGAGATGGGAATTTGATAAAGATCTCCACCTTTGCCCTTTTTGTTCATAGGCTGTTAATGGCAGCTCTGGATGGAATCAATTACTGAAAACCCCAGATGGATCTAGATGCACAGCCACATTTTCATTATTTCCCCTTGCAAACTCCATCTCTCTGCTCTTCATCCCAACTTTCAAATGATGTTGGGTGTCTGGAACAAGACAAATGGTTATTTTTCTTTTCTTTCTTGCTGCCTAGTTATGCTGCGGCAATAGATGAAAATGGTATTCTTGATCCCAGTTGGCAACGGTGCTGAAAAAACATTAATTAAGAGCTGGACTTCTATACTTAGAGTGTTTCGTAACCTTCTCCGGGAAGTCCCCAGTGTAGATCTCCTCTCACCTTGTGCTCGTTACAGCCCTGCATGGAAGCATCCATCCATCAGCATCGTACTCTATGTAGAGGAGCACCACACAGCTACACCAGATACATGCCTGCATGCCTTGGAGAACTTTTCCTTGCCAGTATGAAGCAGTGGGGAATTTGCAATGTGTGTGCGCTGTATAATGATCCAGCTGTTTTGCTTTCCGTTCCCAGCTTACAGAATTCATGTCAGCCAAAGTACAGTGGATACGCTGCGGAGTCTAAACGAAGGCTATGAAATCATACCTAGGGGAAAAACAGAACTGAAGGTAAGAAGGCCAGGGCTGTGCGAAATGCTTCATAGGGGAATCCTCTTGCTTAAGGAATTTTCATATTAAGCTCTTATTTGGCCTTCATCCACCACTCTTCCACTGGATACTTCCCAATTGTCCCCATCAGTTGTTTCAGTACATGAGGTAATTCTTGAAGGACCATGGGATCAAACAATCAGCTGTATGTGCTGGATCTAGTTATTTATTTAGGACTCTGTTTAGTCCACCCTTGACAGAAGCTGCTACTTTTCACAGTGTCCAAACAAGACAATACTTTCTAATTCAACTAATTCAAGACATCACTTCTCCCTTTACATAGTCATTAGGCAGAGGTAGGAGCTTTGCTTGCCTTAAACACCTACCATAAGAGGTCTGCGTATGGCCCCAGGTCTCTCAACAATCTTTCATGACAAGTAGAATCATCTCACCCGGGTTCATATGTCTGCAAGTGGAGATCTGAGGTAATTATTCCAGGTTTAGTCAATGGAAAGAAACCTTTACATAGTTAGTGAAGATAAATTGGCACTTTAGGAAATTATTAACCTGACTTATTTTCAGGGGTCCAGTTTATGTGAAGATGAATGTTGCCTTATAGAAGTGCCTGTTTTCCTCCACTTCTCCAGTCAAGGGTGATTGACTCTGATTATAGATGCCTATATTTCATCAGGTGCATCTCACCTTAAAAGCTAAATCATCAGTGGTGGGAGAGAACATTATTAGTCTGATACTCAGCCCAGCAACAGTTGTGAAATCTCTCAATTAATGATGATAGTGCTGCCAAATAAGATGGTTAGAAAACCCGTAGTTTCTCATTTCTGCTAAGCTGTGTAGTTTCAACGACCCAGATCAATGAGGGTTGTTTGTAGATGACAGTTTGAACAAGATGTACTCTTCTAGGATAGGGAAATTCAAATCATCCCTGAACCATTGTGAAGGAGAGCCCAAGATTTCCAGCCATGCTCTGTCTCTGGGTGTATATGAAGCCCTCAGAAACCCAGTGAGAAAGTTCTGTATTAAGAAGAGGATGGTCAGAAAGCCGCTTCTTATCTGGATTTTTGTTTTTATTTTAGGGTAAAGGAGTAGAAGACACATATTGGTTAGTTGGGAAAAAAGGCTTCCTGAAGCCCTTACCTAAACCTCCTGAAATAAAACCAGGGTAAGTGTGACTTCATCGCTGTTCAATACATTCACTAGAAGGTCCTTGTTGGTGTTGACAGGATGAATAGCTCTCTTTCCATAGTACCTGTTTGCAAAGTCTGCATCATTTTCGGCAGGTGACTTACATTTTCAGGCATAGTACTGGGACTCAGAAGTGGTGTGGTTTCTTCAACTCCTCTCCGTAACGCCAGTTCCCAAGAAGTGGCAGGGAAACTTGCTGCTTCCCCCCTATAGTCCCTTGGAGATGGAGCACCGGGGAGTTCCTTCCTGAACCTCCTTCCTACTCCATGTGCATGTGGGACATGCACAGGCAGGGACATTTTCATAACTCTGGTGTTGTTAGTGTATGGGTGACACTCAAATTTTTCTCTCCTTCCATCAACCTCCTGCAGAAAACACCAGCCTCATGCACCATATAAACATGTTTCTTCCCTGTAGCACTGTTCATTCGAACAGAACAATAAAGAGATTTTGTGTTGTAAAAACATGGCAGCATTATGTAATTACAGACTTAATGATGTTGCCACCATGCAAGTGGTGGTGAGCAAAGACTGAAATTCATTAGGCCATTTTGTAGCTTTGCAATGCCTGATTTTGCAAATGGAGTACTCCCTGTTCGGTTGTTGTATGCTGTGTGCCTGGAAAGGACACTGTGGTCAGGACATAAAAACCAGGAGAAGGATTTGTTTGACAAGAACAGTGTAGTCACCCAGATTAAAGCTAGTCAACCTTGACTCCCTTTATAGTCAACAAAGAGAAATACATGCTCAGGGGTCTGATTCAACTGGCCTGCTTGGATGTCTGTATTAGAAGATTAATCCTTCTTGCAAGATGCCTGTTTTATTGACTGTATAGATGTCCTGCAGTGACTAGCTGAGAGACAGATGTCTGACAGCAAACAGGGTCTGGTTTTACTTTGGCTCTGACTTCCTCTGCAACCAAGGAAGCCCCAAGACTTCTACCTTGAGAGTAGGTTCTTCTCATCCTGGTTTTACCATCTAAAAGTATGCGTTAGGCCTCTGTTGGCTGCTGAGGTTCGTTCCACAATCCTCAAAGAGCCTGTCCTCTGCTCATGTGTGCCAAAGTTGGACTTACGCAGGCCCAAGCTGTTTCTAAACATGGATTGTAAGTGATAGAAAATACATCAGGTCCAAGGGGACAATAAGAGGAGGCAAAAAATTTTCCCACTGCAGAGAGGGAGGTGACCTTCTGCTCTTGTCCCAAGGCCCTGATCTTCACTGTTCCTTTGCGGTATTTCTGTCCACATAGATTGTCGTACAGTAGTTGAACGATTATGAAAGTAATCAGAGGAAAAAGAAAAGTTACATGAAACTGAATCTTTCCTAGTGAAGGGTCAAAATCAAAGCTATGCCCTGTAGAAGTCAAATGTCAAATGGGAGGAAGAAATAACTGGATGTTCAAGAGAAGCAAATATTTGGAGAACTGCCTCATGCATAGGCTGTGACATTATCAGATAGGTATCCGACATTATATCCCATTTTTCCAGCCTTATCTTGATGATTCAGTTTTGTACCAGTTTATGAGAGGCTGAAAGTTGTTTCTCTCTTATTGGCCAATATGATGGTTTCAAGTCACTGCCTCATACACTTCCATAAGGATTTCCTCATCTGTAGGCTTTTGAGCTGAAGGAGGAGGTACTGAATAAATTCCTCCTCTGCTCATGTTTTCACCCTGTCCTGGAGCAACTCATCTTCTATTTAGGTTTTTCCTTTCCATGAGCATTTGCTTTTATCTCATGCTTTATTTTGTGACTTTGGTGGCAGTTGTTGTGGTCTTGCTGAGAAGTGGTACTTATTAAGAGAAGATTAATAAATT
The DNA here is from genome assembly GCF_963924245.1 of Chroicocephalus ridibundus. NCBI lineage: Eukaryota > Metazoa > Chordata > Aves > Charadriiformes > Laridae > Chroicocephalus > Chroicocephalus ridibundus. The sequence goes on from NC_086284.1 coordinate 7,219,831, forward strand.
GTGCTTGGCTTCATGTCTGTGCTATGGAAATGCAAACCTGTGGGCCAAGGATTTAAGGGTCAGATCCTAGAGGTGGAAGTTCTATGTGAAGAAAGGGCTCAAAGTAACCCTAAAAAAATGATTTCATCTTCTTAAAATCTCTGGATCTGTGTTTGACCCCACGAGTTATCTCCTGGAATTCGTACAGACCCAGATAACTTGATGCGCTTGGTTTCACTCGTGGTCTGTTAGTGCTTCTTACTGCCATGACAAGTCATGTCCCTTGAGATATGGAGTATTTCAGGCCTGCACTGCAGTGGTTTGTGGAAAAGACAGCAGGTGACATAAAAAAAAAATAGAATTGCTATCTTCCTATTATTTACCATGACATAAAACCCATCAGCCAATCAAAGCTGTAAGCACAGTCCTTGGCAGGATTTCTTGACAAGAGAAGGCGCTTTTTCATCTGTGGTAGGCGGTCATGAGCAGATCTACCATCAAGTACCTCACAGAGCTGTTCACAGATATCTAGGGACAAATCAAGCTTCGTTATCCTACTGTGCTCGCAGTTGTCTTGGCACCGGAGACCTGGACAATGGTCCTTGACCTTACAAAGCTGAGTTTATATTGAGGTTAGAAGCCAAACTTCATTAATCTTAAAAATATGGAAGAATATTTAATTATGTGATTGGATTAATACTAACGGTCCAGCAAAATACTGTGATAACAACTGCTTCTGGTATTGCTGAAATTGATGAGAGAATACGTCAGTTTGTCTAGTAATAAACCTCAAGCCACCACCAAATGACTAACAAAGGAACAATCATTGCACCTACATAATTTGAATTTAATTGATATTCACCGACCTCTCTGTTTAATCCCAATTACAGACTTATTGGAAGCATTAGTTGGAACATTCTCATTGATTTCCACTCTCCGTACCAGGATTTCATACCTTTACAGCTGCGTAAGGAAGTTCAGATAAATGCACTTGTAAAATGCAAGTGCTGTGGGTGACACGGCTCATGCAGGATACAAAACATTTTAATTAAGAAGAAACATAATTCCATTAAAAGACCTAATATGCTTCTTACCGTCCCTACTTTCTTCCAACCATGAATAAAATCAAAGGAACTAAAAGACTATTCTTAAAATTAGCCTTAAGTCCAGCTGCTCCGGGTCTGTATATCTGTTTTCAGAAGCAAAAAGCTTACTGGGAATCAAGTAAGACGCCCCTTCACAAGCTCTTTTTATGGGATACAGGGAAAGTGCAAGTTTAATGTCCAGATTGCAGGCTCCTGCCCCAGAGAATTTTCCTTTTTGAAGGATAACCTCCTTCTTTCTAGGTCTGGTCACATCTCAATTTTACCTGCTTTATATGGGAGCTTTAGGTTAACTTTGCATCATGAAGAACAGGACAGGCAGTTCAATAGGATCCTTGGTCCTTTCCTTGCTCCAAGGCAAATTTCTACGCCTTCCCTGGCAGATGTTTGCCTTGTAATGAATATTATTTCTCCTTCTTCCTTGCAGCTTGTTAGGATTTGTATTACTGTATCTCAGGATCTTGTGGGTTGGGGCTCCGTTGTGCAATCGCTACAGAAGGCAAAGAAAAAAGCTTTCTGCAAAAGCCTGGTACTGCCACAAGAAATAAGAGCAGATTGGGGTGGACATAGAGAAGGTGTAACAAAATGACAATATAGCAAAAAAGAGCATATTGAGCAGTGGAGCAGCAGCCTACCTGTAGGATAAATTTTTTTTGTTTTTTTGAAATTTCACAGTCAGATAGGTTTAAAGGAAGGCTGGGAGGTTTCTTTAAGGATACACCAGGAGACTAGTTTTGGGGCTGCAGAGCAGTCATGGAAAAAGCGCAAAGCCGCTAGGTTATAAATGTGGGATATTGGAATTTGGCATCCAGCGATGCTCTGGCACGGGCAGCACCTCGTCATCACTGTTGGAGTGCTCCTCTTGTCCAAAACACCAGAAAAGATATATGATTCCATGAAAAGATATGATGTTATACAAATCTAGGAGATACAAGCCTGACCTGAACTAAATCACAGATGCATTTGGCGAAGCACTGAAAAAATATCTAGCACTAGGAAAAAATTCAATAGCTAAAGAAATTCAGATAAACCGCCCCAAGAGCCAGGATCATGTTCATTTGCAGTTCCAAGGAGATGAGTGACATACTCAGTTTTCTGACTTTCCAACTTTTACCATCCTGTTTCAGAAATCCTTTGCTCTACTACTGAATACAGCGCTTTCAAGCAGTAGGAGCCCTACTACCCAGGGGGTAGTTTTATCTAGAAACTTTCCCTTTCTAACTCTATTTTAAATTAGCTAGGAAAGTAAACTGGAGGGAAAAAAAAAAAAGAAAGAAAGAAAAGAAAGAATACAATTCAGTGAAGAAAGATACAGATCGTGGGTCCTCTCAAGGGTTTTTAACCATGAATCCAGTGCCCAGGGAAAGAACATACGAGAGTTTTGGATTTTTATCATCAAACCCAGATCCCTTCTCTTGTATCAAAACATACAGGTTCTCAAGTCCAGGAGGGCAAATAAAGCATCTAGGCCACCACCATCCACAATGATAAGTACAACCTGACTTGAGAAATCACTAAAAACTTAAGATGCAGACAGGGACAGGAGGAAGTTTTGGGGCTCTCCCATCCTCATATACACGCGTATCAGCCCTCGAGGAAGCACCAAGATCCTTGTTTGAAGGTGAAATGGGTGAGAAGCAGAGAAGGATGCTCAAAGAATCCATCTCCCAACACCAGATGAGAAGCATCTTTGTACAAGCCAGGAAAATGACACCCATTAGGACAACACGACAACTTCTTCTGCCCAGTACAAGGCTCTCATTGCTTTGTCCGTGTTGAGGCACCCTGGCAGGATGGGAGATGATCAACAGAGAGGACCTAGTGCTGCATTGCTGTTGATGTGTTTTTTCTGGGGGCGATAAGCAAAAGGATTTCCATTCAGGCTCCTATTTGAAGTTTTTCACCCAATGTGCTTCTAAATCAGAAATAAAAGAGCTTGTGAAGCAAACAGCAGTGAAAAACTATTGCTGTCCTTACATAGCTGGAATTATACAACAGCAGCACAACATTTCATAAATAAACTTTATATAACATGTAACAAGAGTTATTTGGGGAAATCAAAACATCCTCTGGCTCATAGGCTTGATCACCCAACGTCAGGACAGATGTTTTTTCCTTCACAATCAATGCTTTCTTTTCAAATTATTTCTGAACTCCTAACACAACAGCAAAATGAAGAAAAAGGAATATTCTGGTCATGGCTATGGTATAATGCAGGTGAGAAAAAAGACTTTTTCTCTGAAATCTGGTTGAAGGGAGAAAGGGAATGAAAGCCAGTGACTTAGCTGCCTTTGAAGAAGGCTCTCTGACTTGGAATGCTGTTACTTCAGCTGATATATTTTAAAAAGCTCTTTTTGAGCAAGCTGAGGTTTCTGGGAGAACTGGCTGGAATATTAGATTAGATAATAACTGCCAATAACAAGAAACCCTAAATGCACTGAAAGGAAGCAAAGTCAGGTCGTGGCATTGTTTGGTTGGAAGATGGGATTCAATGTGTTACCTTTAAAGATCATCTAGTCCAACCCTCCTGCCATCAGCAGGGACATCTTCAACATAGAGCCCCATCCAACCTGGCCTTGAATGCTTCCAGGGATGGGGCATCTACCACCTCTCTGGGCAACCTGGGCCAGTGTTTCACCACCCACATTGTAAAAAATTTCTTCCTTAGGTCTAGTCTAAATCTTCCCCCCTTTAGTTTAAAGCTAGAGATGTCAGTGCTGTTTGCACTGGATCTTTTTTCTTGTTATTGTGCTGTGTATGAAAGTCAAGTCATTATCAAAGGGTTATTTGATATTTGTGTGAGCAGTGTTTGGAGGTGGCGCACAGGCAACATGATACTGCACTTCACCCCCAAATATTCTGGTCAGGTCTTCACCTTCTGTGGGTCACAACCTGCTGCACAGGCAGAATGTTTCTGCCTCACAGAAACAGTCAGCAACCTCCTCTACTCCCCTGTGGATGAAGTCCTGCTGGTTGGAGTCAAAGAATAAGCCCCTCATGCATGGCTGAATTTTGCATAAAGGCGCTGGAGATGGCCCCTTCCAATGGGTAGGATTTCATCTTATTAAAAGCTATATACCTCTAGCACAGAGTCCTCCATCCGAGCTGGTCATCTTACACTCCTTTTAGAGTCAATGCAGAGAAACAGGCACTTCTAGATGCACCTCTTCTGCTCCACAGAGGACATCCACTTTGGGATACACCCCCACTGTGGTCCAGTACAGCCTGCTTCCCTCTACTGGCTCGGAATAGAGGCAAAGATATTTGGCTTGGATGGAGACATCTCTGTTGCAGATACCTAAATTTCAGGGAGAGGAATCCTACCTGAGTTGTAGATTCCCAGAAGAAGCCATTCCTCATTCAGCCCATCAGGGTTGTATCTTCCTGGCTTCACTGTCCCTGGGACGTAGCCCTAAAGGCTCCAGCACTCATGGGGGGGTTTATAAACAAGGATCATTGTTTCTGTAAAAAGGAAAGATGTCTCCAGAGCTGAGGATTTAGGTAAGGCATAGAAGGACAGCTTGGCTGGACGTTTCCATTTGTAGGACAGAATTGGCAAAAGCGCTGAAACTTGACTCCGATCTCCCTCGGGAAAGGCTGTTAAATTTGTGCTAAGCTTTCAGGGAAAACTGGCTGCCTCTAGGGACAGCTAAATAGGATTTCCATTTGGAAGTGTGCCCATGGCTTTAAGAGCTGAGACTTTCTGAAAGCAACAACCCTGGAAGACCAAAAGGCACTGAGGCAGGAGCTGAACTAACAGAAGACAATGCCTTCACAGCAGTTTTGTTCTGCTCTTCCCTTTGATGAATGAGGGGGAGGATCAGATGAATAATGCAATAATTCTCCCAGGATTCATCTTGTCTAATAGATTCTGGATACAGCCATGATAGATACCTCGTTTGTGCTCCTCAATCAACAAAGTCATTCATCTCATCCAAGGAGAAGGGTCTAAGATGTGTCAAGAGCCTTCTGGAAGTGCTGGGCTATACAGATTACAAAAGATGCCTTTCTCAGAGCAGGCATCTAACTTTGGGACATTTAAAATTAAATTAGCTAACCTCTCCCTTTGCAATAAGTCAAGTGGAAGCGATACAAGAGGGGAATAAATAAAATCGGAACCAGGTCCAATACTTGTTTTCCTTTTTCGCCCCAGAAGACACTTGCCTTTCCCTTGGTCTCTGTTACGGTCTGTTCTTTATTGCAGATGAAACTGAACTGGTTCTTTCTCTAATGGCCTACATGTTCACTGCAGGTGTAGAGCTCATGGGTTACCCCCGGAAGAAATTGCAGAGTTCAAAAGGAGGAAAGCTGAAAAACTCCTTGGCAAAAGGGCCTAGATCTGAGGTAGTAGCTGTAGGACAGTCCCAACGTAGCTGTGCTGTTTAGTGTCTGCTTATGTGTTATTTGTCTGCACTTTGCTGGTTTTAGTGTCATGCTTTTTTTCTTTTTTTTTTTTTTTTTTTTTTGTGGTCAAAAATATGTATTACTCTTTTAAAGAGTCTCATTCAAGGTGCTCGGAAGAGCAGCAAAGCTGTGTAGAGATAGCAGTAGCCTTGTTGGGCGATTTCCTAGCAAATTCTTGACCTCCTGTTATCACATTCGTTCCTGAAAGACATACAGTATTACTGTGCTTACCTGCAGTGTATTATCGATCCACTGGATGTCGATGTGCACTGTACCAGGAGGAGCCCAGTCCATGGTAAACGCAGAGATAAAGCTGGAGTTCAAGCCTGGAAGAATCCAAATTGCCTATCGTTGCTTTCCTGAAACGTGTATCTCCTGCCTAGTATAATTCCATATCTCATGACATGGAAGAGGATCCAGCTCTGTTACTCAACATTATGGTACCTGCTGGTACAAAAAATAAATGTGGATTTAGGAGGATTTGTTTGGAATTCAGAAGCTGCATGGGGTATCACAGCATGACCTGAGGTGCCTGATCAAATAGGTGCTACCAGAGCAAGTCTGGCATATAAGCACGTGCACCCACGCATGCACATAGAGGGTCTGATGTCCTGTGAAAACGCTGTATGGTTGTGGGTTTTTTTTAAATAATAGCTCTGAAAGCAGCAATAATGCTTCTATTCAGTGCCTCTGAACTAACTTTTACTTAATTTCCACTTTCTTAGGAAAAGGTGCCTAGATACAGGCTGGTTAAAAACCCCTAAAATACGCCGTATCAAGCTGATAGATTACTGTAGAGACTAAAGCTCCATCCAATTTTCTCACAAGGATAAACCCCAGCAGAAGACTTTTGGCTGCATTACTCTTTCCCAACCACAACTTTTAAAGATTCAGGGAGTGTTACTAAGCTGCTTTATCTCCCTTCAGAGATTTTTAATTTTTTATCTGAGGCTCTCCCTATTCTAGGAGCTGGGCAGAAATTCCTCGTTTAAAAAAAGAAAAAGATTTAAATATGGGACATACTGTGCAGAGACCTGCATAAGCACTACCATATGTGAACACTCACTGCTAAATATAAGCTCCAAGGCACAGAGGATTGCTTTGCTGATCTGCACCTATGAGGACAAGCTAATCCTCCAAGGCCAGAGACAAAGAGGATCTCTCACTTGGGTTAGCCCTGCTTGACAAAAACTGCACATATACTGATAGTAAAATATTTAGCACATATATCACCCACAGACTTAATCTTCTGCACTGAAGCAAGGCTGATTAGCAGTGTATTATGGAGAACAGAAGGTCCTCATTAGCCCACTTGGCTCAATCCATGGGAAACAGCAGAAAAATCAATAAGGCATTTATACCTGGAGCTTTTCAGCAGTCCTAGTTCAATCCTTCTTGTGTGCGTGAAGCTTTCAATGGAGGCAATTATGTCCTCAACAGCCACTTATTCACACGTGCCTGCTTGGTGGCTTAGTGATGTTTCCAGCTAATCTATTTAGACATTTATGATGAAAGGGATCATGCCATAATAAGCTTGTTTTTTCCTTGATAGCAATAAAAGGACGCTCTACAAGGGTCTCAGATGCACTGATCTACAGTTCATTCACTGAGCTTACAGTCCCATTAGTCTGGGACTGTAAACTGCTAACAGTCTCACAGAGTCCTTGCTGTGATGATAGGGATCCCCATCTCAGGGCTTTTGGAGCATTCATCTGGCCTGGAGTCTAGAAGAAGGCCAAAACTGTACTCCTTGTGCTCAGAAAGCGAATCCTTTAACCTTGAAAGACTGACTGTCGACTCTGTTTTCCTTGGTGGACATCTGTTTTTGAAGACGAGTGATGGTTCTGGCCAGATCTTGATAAAAACATACAACAAAGCATGAGGAATACCAAAGTGCATCTCCAGTAACCTGGAGATAAACCTCTTGTCTATACCGTTAGTGATCCTTCTACTTTCTCCTGCAGTAGGATATTAGATCTTAACGTGGACCTACCAACCCACCCATGCAAGTGGGATTCAGGCCAGAGCACCATGGTTGTCAAAGACACCTTTGCAAGGCTGGTAGATGAAACAGCAGCTGAAGACCAAGCAGGATAAAACATGGCATCTCAAATACTGCTAGACCGTATCCTCAGGCAGCTGAATCCCACCCCTAGCATCTTACGGAGAAAGGGATTTTTCTTTTTCCCTCAAGGACCAGCAGACAACTGTCCCACAGGGAGGTCAATGACTCCCTGTGATCCTGAGATTGATCTCACTTTAGAGATGAGACTCAGACCCCGTGCAAGTCAGTCAGAGTTCATTGTGGAGTTCAAAGGGGCGAGATTTCACCCCAATGTGGTTGGTCGCTGCTGTATTTATGGAGGGATCCATGGTGTATAAATCTTAGTGCCACCTGTATTGATCTTTGCTGACCTTTAGATGTATAAGCATACGGGTAGTGTGTCCTGCATAGGCAAAGAAACAGTCTGAGATCACCTAAAAGTACCGAGGCTCAATTTTTTAAGTTATTTTCTCTCCTTTTTTTTTTTTTTTTTTCCTCAAGACTTTGCCTCTCCCTCTATTCTGACCTCTCGTCCCATGAACTCAGCTTAGTGACAGGAGATCCCCCAAGGTTCTTTCTCATTCAGGAAATACAGTAAACACCCAAATTATTGCATTTTGCTGGCCAAGCCATAGACTAGCAAGGTGTGGCTGACCAGCCGTAAAGATCTGAAAGCTCATTCAGAACAGGGTTTTTGATAAATATTCTCCCTGTCCTCAAAGGTGAAACCCACGCCTACCCAGAAACCCATACAATTACAGCCCCACTGCAGGGCTAATCTCTGATCATTTTGCCTGCCTGATCCCTCCAAAGATTAAAACCAGAACTGCAGAAATCAAACACTCATTTCTATTGATATTTTTTTTCCTATCGCACCATCACATCATTCTTCTCTTTCTCTTTCTTCCACTCTGCATCAGCTCCTTCTTCTCTCTTGCTATGCAGGGACATTTCCTGGCAACACACTGGAAGGCCTATCTTCTTCATTCAACACCAGAAAGGTGTTGGAAAGGTGTTGAAAAGGACATTTATTTTCCTTGTCTCCTTAGTGGTTACAAAACATTTGGGATCATCTTTGACAAGGGCATCAGCTCTTTCTCATAAAGTTCAATGAGTGAATGTTCAGGGTCGATCCTCCACTGGATCCTAAATCGTATTGGGTTGATACATTTGGGTGATTTCTTAAGATTCAGCAATTTGCCTTCAGATCCCTTTCCTGGTTTTTGCCCTTGGTTGTCCTTGGCTGCCCTTGGTCTCCCGCTGAGTGAAGGGACCATGATGTGTGCTGAGTTTGGAGGTCCTGGTTCTTCTCTTGTTGCATCCAGATTTAATAGCCAGTCCTCAAGCACAGGTAATCAGACCATCAGACACCATCTGCAGAACTTTAGGTCGAATAATACAATACAATTCCCTTGAATGATAATAAAAACCATTAGATACGCGGTGTTACACTACAAAGTGTCTGAGTGGTCAACCCTGCATACCTGGTTCTGGTGCCAGTGCTATTAGCTGACTTTGCTATAGTCTTATACGTACTTTAAAGTATATGTATATACTTTATAGATGCTTAATAGATGCTTTAAAGACAGCTTATCTTGGGCTGTCATTGAGGGCAGTTTCATTAGGCTGCTTAACAATTCTATATTAATAATCTGTCACTAGTGTGAATAGTCCTTGGGCCTAATAACATTCATTCCCTGCCTGTCAAGACCTCACATCTTACACTCTTGGGATCCCTGCTTCATGTAGTCAGTTTTACATATATTTCTATTCTAAAGTAATAGCTTGTTCATTGTACACAACAATGGTGTGTACAATTTAAAACCATACATATATGTATACACACAACAATTTCTCAACTAGTTCTTTTTAATACCTATATAATCACAAGGGTGTTATTGGTATGGGTTAGAATTTGGTTCTTTTTGGTTTACAACAGCTGGAATGATACTTTCTTCTATTATAAATGGTAAATTTCATTTCATGAGGTGCTTTATGCAGGACAGGACAGCTGCAGAGTTGAGACCTACCTTAATCCCTCAGCTCCTGGCCTTCTACAAGTCCTTGATGTTTGTTTTGTCTCTGAAATCCCCATTCTGTTACAATAAATCTGTCCCTACCGACAGATGGTAGAACCAGGGCACCAGGGACATTTAGAGAATCATAGCAAATGATCGTCTTCAGCTCCATCACATCGGTTTAGTAGCCTGGATCTAGAGGTAGTCTCTCAGGTAGGCCAGCTCTAAAGTCCTAGTACTCAGCATAGCATATTCTCTCAGGAACAGTGCCAGGCTAAGCCAGTGAAACAACACCTGGGTCTGAGATGGATGGCAGGGCTTTCTGGTTCTCTGTCCATCCCATCTTGGCCTTGGTGAGATCACGGGGCTGTCAGAGCGGCTGGACCTTCAGATTTCTCATTGGTGGCAGTGAATGCCATCAAACCCAGAGAAACCCAGCTGATGAACAGGGAATCTCTGTTAATACCAGCAAGGGGCTTTATGAGGTTTGTGATGTGCAGTTAGGAATGTTTTTCATGAGCAGCTGAAGCCCTCTGGTTGTTTTTATGTAAATATAATTTACATTTGTAAAGCGGGTATCCTTGGATGAAAGCTCTATGTGTCTCATTAAACCATGCAACAGCTGCAGCGGTTGTATGGTCTACTGGGACCACGAGGTCCCTGCAGTTCTCAACCAGCATCCCTCCTTGCCTGGTGCTTCTTCATGGCTTTGAGAACATCTAATGTTTCTGCTTTGTCTGACACAAAATGATGCAAAATGAAAGACTATTCCTTATCAAGCAGGGTTGCTAACTCCTTCTCTCTTCCCTGTTTTACAGCTTCAACTGGACAGATGTACTGACCAGGAAACTCAAATTTGTCCTGAGGGGCACAAAGAAGACACTGACAAAAGCAACCTTTAAAGAGCTGGGGAGCATGAAGGAGGCCGGAATAAGCATTGAAGAGGATGAACTCTGAGAAGAACTAGTAAGATCAGGACGGACTCCTTGAAGCCAACCCAGCAGAGGAGCTCACACCCTCCATTTCATTCCCTTCCAGCCAAAAGCAGTATAATTGATGAAGCCTCTTAGCTCTTGCAGAGGGTGAACCTGAGCAGGCAGATGAATCCTGACCATCACCTCTTGTGAAATGGGACACCAGCTCAGAGCTGTATGTATGTGTTTTTGGCAGGGATCCATTGGGGAAGAAAGTAATGGGGATGGTGATGGTGATGCCAGCTCTTCATCAGCATCTGTCACAAGGATGAGCCCAGAAAACCTTTTAGCTAGGTCTGCATGGCAGCACAACCACGTCCGGCTGCACTTGGGCCTGGACTTGAACAATAATGCCAAGTGCTAAAATGGTTTAACTGTTTTGCATTAAATAGGTTTGTTGTTGTTGTTGTAGGAAACTCTGGTTTCATGAAAATCAGTGCAATTGAGAAGAAAATGATTTTCACAACAACAAAAAATATTTTTTACTCCCCCACAAGGGGAAATTTTGAATCAAAATGTTTTGTTCCTGTATGTCAATTTAAGCTGAAACATTTTCTTTTAAATTGACATTTCAGCTGCAAATGCCATTTTAATGCTATTTTCAAACTGAAATGACAGTTTTGAAATGAAACAGTTTGGTATGAATCAATATTTGTTTCCAAATGCCAAAATGTGATTCTGCCCAAAATGTCAAAATATGTCGTCTTCGCAATTCCAGATCTAAACTGGAAGAACATTTTGTTTTGCTTTATACACACACTCATAGAGCATATCTAAAACGTTTTACGCTTTTCATCCCAAAGCAGAATGCCAAGCTATTGTAAAACTGAGATGCAGAGAATGACATTCTGCAGTTCCTTTAGCTGAGTAATACTAATGAGATATGAATTTTCTTTCCTGCAAAAGTGGGGCTGAGGGAATGAAAAGTACATCACTTAAGCAGTGCAAAGTCTAGGACGCATCACTCTTTTTTCTTCCCCGTCTCCAAGCGGTCTCAAAAGCACTTGTCTTCAAAGCAAGCCTCCCAGTGGGTAAAAATACCTTTCTGCAAAGGCACAGCATTTGGCCTGTAGGCACTTCTCACAGAGCACACTTCATCAAGGCCAAATAATTTTCTTCTTGGCCATTTCTTCTTCCAGGTTTTTTACTCCTGTTCAACATCTGGCTTCTAACAAACTTCTGGGAATTGTTGTTCTCTCTTCTGCAAGGCTGAAGAGAACAGCAGATATGGTAATTTAATCAATATTACCACCAGAAGGTGCTCATTGAAAACACGAAGGCCTTCCTCAAGCTCAGTCTGAGCTCTTCTCACCGGAGCAATCAGAGCAGATTTTTATCATTCAGATGATAAATAAGAGTCAACAACCACTGACCAAACCTTCTTTGGTTATGGCAAATATCTTTATGAAATGAGGCAAGCCAGGCTCCACAAAGCTAAGGAAGATACAATTTTCACACCTAATTCACCGTAGCAAGTGTAAAACGCATGTACTCTCAAAGTAAGAGCAGTTTGGGGTACGAAACTCTGAAAAGTGAAAACAGAAGGGAAAATCATTAATGTTCTTCAATAATGAGATTGCACTCTGTGGCACCTGGTTTTGTGAAAGAAGTTTTTGCCTACTCAGTGATGAGAGTAGGTATTCCATGTGGAAGAATTTGGCCCTTGAAAGCCATCTGTCAAAGGGCTCATACGACACTTGAGCTGTCAAGCAGGGCTTAGGAAAGCTTTCGCCTTCTGCTCTGTGCTCGCCCTCTGTTTGCAAATTAATTCAGGAATAAAGTCCTGTGGAAGAGACATGGGCCAGGCAATTCTGACACAACGTGCCTCAATATTCAGTTCCAGGGAGGGACATTATCTGGACTGGTCTGTGCAAACGTGAGTTTAAAATGAGGAAAAAAACCCAACCAAAACGAACACCACACCTCTTCAAACTACCACTATGCATACGTTCTCCCTTTCAACATCTACACATATGTAAAGAGATATATATATATATATATTTGAGTTTGGGGATACCCAGCTTTTTATCTCATGATTACCCACTAAGAGCTAATCTTTTGAGTGTGTGTTTTTGTTAATGCAATAAGAGACAATTTTATGAAAATGTTGGGTAGCCAAAACCTGAATTTTCCAGCTGAAGATGATTTAAACAAGGGGATTTCAATCTGCCCTTCTGCACACAGTTTTTGGATTCTTTCTTCAGCCTGTAGTCTTCAAAAATAAACAACATTCTTTGAATTTATTTAAAAAAAATAAAATAGTAAATCTGTGGGAAAGGGTAGCAGAGAAGCAAAGTTCTGATCACTGACGACTTTAGTAATCCCAGGATAATTCTTAATTCTCTTTGAAGCCAGTGGTATTTTTTTTCTCTTAATTTCAACAGGAAGAGGCCAAGGACTCATCCCTGAGTGTGATAACCTCTGCTGTTAGAGAGCCATAAAATATATTTATATTTTCCTGGCGTTGTTCTGTTTAGACAGGTTTAGGTTTACTCATGAGATTTCTTCCCATATTAACTGTGATTACTGTATCAGGCTCTTTTCTTGTTATTTTGCTCCTAAAACTAGTCTTTGGATGTTGTAACAAGGAAGATGGGGGCTGGAAGCAGCATATGTGAATTTTGTAGCTCTGCAGCAGACTTCTCAGGTGATTGTGGACAAGTCACTTGGTGGATTTCTCGGATAGTGAAGCGCACACTCTAGAAACCACTATCAACAGGAACCTACCATGTGATTGCCAGAGGTTTTACCACTAATGTTATAGGGTGAATTTTAATGCAATCATGCAAACACGCTGAAAGCTCTAGAAGATGTATTTATGCACAACATACAGTGTCTGAATAGAGTTCATATTTCATACAGTATTTTTAACAGTGAATTAAAACCAAATGCCAATAAAGATCCTTGGAGACTTATCCCTCCACCTGTAAGTCTTTTTTCTTTGTATATTTATCCTCATCTCAGCTTACTTTTCAGCTCTCAGTGCAGATGAGGTACCTATGGAGACCCCTGTTCACGTATTCACTCCATTATTCAGTAATTTAGAGGCAGATCCCCAAAAGATCTCCAAATACATAAACGAGCAGCAGGACAGTCAAGTAGAGGAGGTATGAGGAGATGCAGAAGAACCCAAGGAAGGTATGGAGTAGCCATGGCGTGGATGGTTATCAAAACAGTTGTAAGGAAAGTTTCCCATGACAGGGGACACTAAAGAGGGAAGGGGGCAATACCACTCCCCACAGCACATTTCTCATTGGAAAATGTCAAGGTCCTTCTCTGAGGTTTGGAGCTGCAGCCGGGTGAAGGCAGGAATAAGGCTGAGGATAAGTCTTCTGCAGCCTTACCTCTCTTTGAACTCATGAAACTATGTTGTCTCTGTCCTGACATCCTCATGCAAAAACATCAACATGTCCGCCTTCCCTGACATTCTGGTTATTTACCTTGGCATTGTAGGGACATGTCCTTCAGTGGTGAGGTCAGGGACAGCTCCACGGTCACTACACGGTCAACTGTCTGTCCTCACACCAGCAATGGATTTGTCCCTTTGTTGAATGCATGGGAGACATCAGGGCAATCTGCTCCCTTCTGTCCATGTAACGGAGAACATGGTCTGGCAAGGTCCTATGCACAGGGAAACGCTTCCCCCCCCTTCACCCGCCTACTCACACACTGTAACAGTGGTCATCAGCTGGATGCAAGTCCATGGGCATCTCTGGTGAAGGTGGGATAAGGATTTCCTACTGTTGTAGCCACACATCCTTGCATTTCCCTTCAGTCGTGCCACAAAGTCCTAGTGTGACTCTCATCACTGACCTCATTTGTATTAAAAATAACTGTTTGAATAAAAGGACAGAATCATAGAACCATCTAGGTTGGAAGGGACCTTTCAGATCCTTGAGTCCAACCATCAACTTAACTCTGACAAAAACCATGACTAAACCACATCCCTCAGCACCACGTCTGCTCTCCTTTTAAATACCTCCAGGGATGGTGCCTCAACCACTTCCCTGGGCAGCCTGTTCCAATGCTTAATAACCCTTTCAGTGTAAAAATTTCTCCTAATATCCAGTCTAAACCTCCCCTGGTGCAACTTGAGGCCATTTCCTCTTGTCCTATCTCTTGTTCCTTGTGAGAAAAGACTGACCCCCACCTCTCTACAACCTCTTTTCAAGTAGTTGTAGAGGTGGGAGGAGGCAGAGGAACTACAACTCTCCATGCTCATGCTGAAGCACTGTGAAATGGTGGCCTTGGATATAGCTCTTGCAGGCAAAACTCAGCCTGATGAAGAGCTATGGGGTTGCTGTGTCAGCTTGTGGGGACAGCGCGGTAGCATATAGAGAGCTGATGTAAGGGGAGATTGAGTTAGCACACAGGGTTGGACCAGATCTCCCAAAATGCACTGAAAGCTATTGCATCCAGGATGATTTCCAGACCCTGGGTATAGGAATCCTCTCCTCCAGCATCCTGCAGCTGGTGGGTGGGCAGCAGCACGCAGGAATCCTGGGCCAGTGACTGCTGGAACAGGCAGGCACATGAAGCTTTTCAGTATTCGTCCCACACCAGGGTACTCCCCCCAGTCTTCTTGCAATGACCAAAAGGGAGAGTTCCTGAGCTGATGAAACCAGCTCCATGCTCTGTGCAGTGTAAGAAGCACCTAACTCTTTTTCTCTGGTGCTTGTGCCTTTACAGTTCTTGGTATTAAATTTCATTCACCATCCTTTTCCTCACTCACTCGAGTTCCTCACAATCCTCCCCAAGCCTGGCCTCATGATTTCTACAGATGTCAGTCTCCCTTGGTTCTCCTCCTTTCCTTGATGGATGTCTCTGAGACATTCTGAATCACAGAATCACAGAATGGTAGGGGTTGGAAGGGATCTCTGGAGATCATCTAGTCCAACCCCCTGCCAGAGCAGGGTCACCCACAGCAGGTTGCACAGGAATGTGTCCAGGCGGGTTTGGAATGTCTCCAGAGACGGAGACTCCACCACCTCTCTGGGCAGCCTGTGCCAGGGCTCTGCCACCCTCACAGGAAAGAAGTTGCTCCTCATGTTTAGGTGGAACTTCCTATGCTCAAGTTTGTGCCCGTTACCCCTTGTCCTGTCCCTGGGCACCACTGAGAAGAGCCTGGCCCCATCCTCCTGACACCCACCCTTTCAGTATTTCTGAGCTTTGATAAGATTCCCCCTCAGTCGTCTTTTTTCCAGACTGAAGAGACCCAAATCCCTCAGCCTTTCTTCATGAGAGAGCTGTTCCAGTCCCCTCAGCATCTTGGTAGCCCTTTGCTGTCCCCTCTCCAGCAGTTCCCTGTCCTTCTGGAACTGGGGAGCCCAGAACTGGACCCAGTGCTCCAGGTGCGGCCTCACCAAGGCAGAGCAGAGGGGGAGGATGACCTCCCTCCACCTGCTGGCCACTCTCTTCTTGATGAACCCCAGGATGCCATTGGCTTTCTTGGCCATGAGGGCATGTTGCTGGCTCATGGTCATCCTGTTGCCCACCAGGACTCCCAGGTCTCTTTCAGCTGAGGTGCTCTCCAGCAGGTCAGCCCCAACCTGGACTGGTGCATGGGGTTATTCCTCCCCAGGTGCAGCACCCTACACTTGCCCTTATTGAATTGCCTAAGCATCTCTAAATTCTGTTAAACAGCACAGGACCCAGTGGGGGACTGCAAGGACCACCCACAAAGTCATTGCACAATGAGTCCTGATCATGTAATTCTCCTCTTTGCTTCCTGCCTCCACATCAGTCTTGATCCATAGCATTTGCCTTTCGCTTTGTCATTACTCGGTGCAATACATTCTCCTTTCCTCCATGGGACCTGCTTAAGATCTCCTGAAAGTCAAGAAAAATTTTATCAGCTGGTTCTCTTTTATTGACTGCTTCATTGGCGCATTAAAATAATTCTATTCAAAGGAACTAAATCTCCCTTCTGCCACTATCTCTTTGCAACTTGGGGCTGTCCAGGAGCCAAACTAGGTAATACAGACTGCAGGCGCAGTTAAAAAAAAACGTACAACAGACTGAAAATAAATACTCTAATTTTCACAAAGCTAGATGTCTGGAACATTTTTCATGAACATATGCAGAGAAGCTCAGGGAAAGTCGCTATAGGGCCAAGGACCAAAGCTGAAGTATGTTATATCTGCATAGGACTGATGTCCAAATGAAAACCACAATACGATGCATGAGATTCCAGTTGGTCTTGAACAGAAGGCATTTATTAGCGCTGAAGCTTTTTTTGCTATTGTTGTTAAGGTTTGCCAAGTTGCAAATGTTCTGCAGTTTTCAAATGGAAAAGGGTCTGGTTTTCTAGCAGTTTGTTTGCCAGAGAGCTCAGCTGCCCGTCTGCTGGGCCATCTCCGTTACCCGTTCCAGCCTCTCGCTGCAAAGCAACCCTGGAGGCAGATGTCTCGGATCCAACCTCCACATCCAATTTCCTTCTTTATTTATTTTCTCGCTCAGAAGCTGGAACTGAAATAACATTTCAAAATATTGAAATCCTGCAGGAAACCAACTGACCTCTCTCCACGCTTGCCAGAAAACTGTGGGGAGGAATAGAGGGCAGCAAACAGACTCTGCGTGGATGAAGCTCCGGTCTTGAGGTCTTTGCTCACCAGGAGCAGTGCACCGTCCAAACGCAGCATAGCACAGAATAATATCTGACGGCAGATGTACTGCAATTAACTGCTTTAAAAACCATGGCTTATTGAATATGTCTTCTGTTGTAGCACCAGAGGGTTTTAACTATGTATGAGAGTCTGGTGGTGTAGAAACTCCTTACGCCTCTCTGCATGTGAGCTTTGCTCTAGCACATTATTGCTTTAAAGAATAAAGCTGAAAATTTTTAATCTGAACACTTCTTATTTTAAAGGAAGTTCAGGCTTGGCTCTGAACATGCATTGTGTGACTCAGGGCTGTTTGCAATAAGAAAGCATCACAGGAGCAGCACATTGCTTGCCAATCCTTGTTTTGAGCCGTCTGTGAAATCTTGGCACCGTGTCCCGAGAATGCAGTGTGGAAATAAAGCTTTTGTTTAACCTACTTGTGTGGGCTCCCTGCGGAGGTGATTGTCTGCCCGGCCAAATCTGTAACTCTAGCTCCCCAGACACCATCATCGCGTAGAAAGCACCAGAGGGAATAATCCCAGGTTGTTATCCAAATAATGTGCCAAAGTTTATTCGTGGAGAGATGTCATCGAGGTTGCTCTGGTTGACTGCACCTGTCAGGGCTGCAACACGGCCAGGTCAAGAGGGAAATATGACCCAATACTCATGGTAGGTCCAAGCCTCAGGTCCAATCTGCAGGGTGACCCAGTGAACGCTGCTTCTTGGTCTACGGGGAGGAGGGATCAGCCTGGAAACCTTTTCCTCTCTACCCCTACTGCTTTAGCTTTGTACTGGTGGCTGAGCATTGGGAAAAGTGCAGACTGTCCAACACTCGTGTGTGTGGAACGAGACAGGAGATACAAGACCAGGCAAGGTTAGAATACAAAGGTGTTTGTTCAGGTGGGATGAACCTGCCTTGGTTGTAAGTTCAGGCACTATTGTCCACATGTGCCCAGCCAGCAGAAGATAAGGCAGGTGGAAAGGATTTGGGTGAAGAACCTCCCTAGCTGAGGAGTCCTCTGGCCGTGGTGGGAAGCAGGTTTCACATCCTGAGAGGTCTCCAGCAAATCATACCCCCATATCTAGAACACCAGAAGGCCCTGAGCATTGGGAGAAAACTACCTTGCGTGAGACTTCTGTGGCCTTAAAAATGGAAAAGGACAAAGGGATGCTCCACAGAAAGCAATGGTGACACCCGCATGATTAAATTACACCCTTCCCTGGCACTGGAACCAGCTAGTAAACTTCCCTCTCCTCCCGAACACCCGAACTACATGGTGGAAATACCCCTGGCCCCGGACATGCCCTGGGATTGTTTGAAGTGGTGCTTGTTGGCCAAGGGACCACTGGTGGTAGCAATTTAACAGTTGAATCCAGCACCCAGGAACTGGTCACTGGTTCAGATGGAGCTACTGTGAGACAGAAAGGAAGATGAGTACTGCCACAGTCACTGGACGATGTGCTATAAATGCTGTGTTTGGACACTATGGACACCACCTCCATGTTGCCTAAGGCTACCTGGGACATGGTGTGCTCATCCCTGGGCATGGTTTTGAAACACAATCCAAAGCAACTGTGAAATTGGGATAACACTCTACAGAAGGGCTTGCAAATCTCAAGGTTGCCAAGGGCTGAGGGTTCTTTTCCCAAAAGGGAAAGACTGTAGTTTTATTTGGAAATGCTGAGTGGTGAATGAAAATGTTGAAACAAGAAGTTTCTCTAGTTCTCTTCCCTCTAGACAAAGATAAACCCTGTCAATATGAATAGAGCCTAAGAAGCCACCTTTGCTGCCCTTCCCACTGTAAAAGGTCACATCAAAGACAAAAGGCTAAGATACCAAGTTTAGGCAATACTTGTTATATTTATATAAGTCCTGAGAGCTGCAGTGTTGAACACACCTATCTTCACTACCTCATGCCCAGGTGCTGGACACAGTTGTAGGAAATATGGTGTTGAGCCCTTGGTGAACTGAAAATAAACGCCATTGAGGGGCTGAAGGAATATATCTCCTCCAAGCTTTCAGCCCAGGGCCACCTTTCTCTCTGTGTCCTCCTGCTAACCCAGGCCGGCATTGTGTAGGGGAAGGCACATCCATCCTGCAGCGGTTATTTTTATGCTGTCCTTTATTTTCTGCAAGAACTGGTCCTGGAAAAACATTTTGCTCTTGATTTCATACAGCTCACCCAGTTTCGCCAGAGTTTATTTATAGAGAGGAAAAGGACACACGAAGAGCTCACTGGTCTCTCCAAGCTGGAACAAACTTTCAACTATACTTTTATTATTTTCATGCTGAATTATTTTAACTTATCTAAGTGTTAGCACAATCGCAGTCAGGTGGAAAATCTTCAGCATTTAAAAAGACCAGCTACGGCCAAGGACAGCAATTAACTACCACTCACATCTGCAACATTCGGGTTCAAGGTACAATTCAGGTGAAAGCATTTTCCACCATATATGTCATTGCATATGCATAGGCACATACATATATATATATGTACATGTGCGTATGTGTGTATATATATACTATATATATAGGTAGCTATATATAAATAGCTACCTATACATACAATTAATCAGCAGCCATTCACCACCAGAGGGCAGGCAAAGTATATGTAAATCAGTTGTCCTATGTGTTCCCTGCACAAACCAATGAGCAAATTGTTCAGCGGCCAGAAAGGTATTGACAATGTTTTCTTTGACCATCTCCAATGACTTTCTTACCCTGAATCTCGAGCCTTAAGACAACCTGATGTTGCACAATGCGCTGGCTATTTTTTTTTTTGTTCATTTTTTTAGAAATTCTCTGCATTGTTCAAGGATGAGATGGGCTGAGCCGGGAGCAGGCCACCATGGGGTAACCGCAGGGAGTGTCACGTGTGGAAGGTGAGAAGCTTCCTCAGTGCTGCGAATGAAAGAGGAGTGGATATTGGCACGTGTGTGTCTGGAGAAAGGGTAAGGTCGGTGGGAGCTGTATGCCTCCACTTTTCAGTGGGCAGGTCCCTTCTGGGGTCTGTTAAACATCTCTCAAGACTGTGTTACCTGACAGCTGAAAACAGTTGAGATCTGAATCTAGCGATGTTGATGTGAACCAATAAGCAATGAGGCCACTCTCGTAGTCCTGAGTCCTAGGAACAGCTTATTTCATCCATTAAGATATGAGGTGTGCTAGCAGGAACGTGGACCCTCTGGACAGACTAGATATCAGACTAGATATCAGGAAGAAATTTTTTACGCTGAGGGTGGTGAAACACTGTCCCAGGTTGCCCAGAGAAGCTGTGGATGCCCCATCCCTGGACACATTCCAGGCCAGGTTGGACGGGGCTCTGAGCAACCTGGTCTAGTTGAAGAAGTCCCTGGTCATGGCAGGGGAGTTGGACTAGATGGCCTTTGAAGGTCCCTTCCCACGCAAATTATTCTGTGATTCTATGAGCAAATGAAGGTACAATGAGCAAAGAAGAGCTTCTGTTCTTTTCACTCATGCTCTGGAGGGTATAAAAATACAGGAGTCTTGACACCAGAAATTAAATCCTGAGAAGCATGCTCCTCCAACCAGGAGATGCTTATGATGTGGCAGAGACAGACCTTTTAGATATGGTGTCTCATGAGATCATTGTCTAAAATCCAGTGCGTTTGACCTGAGTAGGAAAAGGGATGTACAGTCTGACCCCAGAAGCTACATCCTAACTTGCTAACAAAGAATTTGCATTTGTGAATAAGGACATGCTTTATAGAGGTACAGACACTCCTCAGGGCAGGAATCCTGCTCCGGGCTTCGCTCAGCGGGGTGGTAGATGTCAGACCCTCAAAGCAACAGTAGAATGGCGGAATCACTTATAATATTTGTAACACATCCAGAAATACTATCACCAAGTGGCTTCTTCCAAGGAAATCTGGAAAGTATTTTAAGTGATTGGTATGTCCAACCTGGGCAGGAAAGCTGGGATTTGTACCAGCAGGAGGTATTCCCACAACCAGCAAGAAATCCAGTTCTCTGTTTCCTGACTGCAAGAGGGACTCATTTCCTTTGATTTTGAATCTGTGTCTGCGTTAGTCACTCACCACTCCCTTCGCGTTCACAGGAGAAAGTAGGAGCTCCTTGTGGGTGACTCATCTGCTGGAGAATGAGATGAATCATCAGCAAGAAGGGCTTCCATTTCCCTCCATGAGCTGCGAAGGATATCAAGATCAGTGGTTTATTTGATAGATGCCAACCTTGCAGATGTCTACATTTGATCAGAGATAGCTCATCTTTTTCACCCATGACATCATTCTGGGGTTACAAATTTGTATAAGAAAAAGGAGACCAGGAGTTTGCTCTGATCTTCAATGCTGCTCCTGTAGCTTCTTCTACTTGTGCTTGACAGGGGGCTGATGATACATGTTTGAGCACAGTTACCTCTGCTTCTTTATTCTCCATATTTCACCATTCCTGTGCACTATACTTCCTAGTGGAAATGCGGCCTGTGCAATGGATCCAAAGCTTTTGCCGAGTGCATCCCACCTCCAAAATCTAGAAGGAGATGTTCAGCATGAAATTAAATTTCCAGTCTTTTGAACAATCAGAGAGATTGTTCAATGAGCAGGACTAAAAACGCATTTTTTCAGGATGTTGCCCTATGTCTGCTTTCTCTCTCCACTGAAATAACTCTAATGTTCATTTCCCCATGTCTCCCAATGTACCCCCGCTTCATTATTTGGTGTGGAGGGGTTGTTAGATGGTGCGGGTACTTTTCTCCTTCAGGAGTATGTTCCACTCAAAGCACTGTGCACAGGGATGGCCATGATGTACTGTTTCAGCACAGCAAGGAGTACGTTCATGGATGAAGCTTGGGCTTAAATATTTTTCCCTCCATGCAGAAAAACCCAAAATACATCATTGGGGGTGGGAGCTAGATTACTCAAAAAAAGCCAACACACTGCGCAGGAAGCAAAGACATTTTGGAAATAACCCAGAATCCAGCTGTGGGCTATAAAAAAAAATGCTTTCAATAAGCGATGACGTAGTGATGGATCAAGGGGCTATGGGAAGGATCAAAGGGTTTAAGGAACATGACAAAAATAGAGTGTTTCTAAGTCATTTCTTCTCTCCCTAGGATACGATTGCAACTTTTTTTCAGTGTTTGCCTGAAAAATCAGCATAGAAGTAGCTAAAGAGAGGGCAAATCACACTCTCAACCAACTGTGGTGAAAGCCTTTTTCACGAGAGCTGAAAATTACCCGTTTCATGATCAGCCTCAAGGCCTTGCAGATATAATGCCAGTAATGGCTTCACTATAGCTTGCCCATGGTAAGACACCACCTACCCAAAGTAAACGCGGCAAAGAGGTGGAAAGAGAAGCAACAATAAAAAGGGAAAATTGATTATTTCAGTGGTGGTTGATAGCTTAAAGTAATTTTCACAAGTTCTGAGTCAATAGCAGGGACTAAAAAATCCGTGGCAGAGACCAGCTTTCCTTTTCATTCTCCCACTCAAAAGAAAAAGAAAAGAAGGAAGAAGAATGGATGATATTTCACATTTTGAATGGAGCAGGGGATCTAAAGAGAGAAACATGATCTTTAACCTCATTAACAGAGACGGCAGAGCAAACTGTTCTGCAGCTTGTTTGGCACCACCTGATTCATGGATCCTCCTGCTACTGCGGTGTCAGGCAGAGATATGAGAAGTATTTGCAAGAGAAACCACATCAGTCTCATCTGGTTTGCCATTTCAAGATAAACCAGATTTGTCACATAGAGCACAATTTCCTGAACCTGTTGATAAAACTTGGGATTTTTCAAGCACAGGCTAGAAGACATCCCTGGAGATGGTAGAGGGCGCAGACAAAGCCCAGAGACACTTGAAAAATCTATGTTGGATGCAGGCTGCCTCCAACCATCAGAGCCAGCAGGGCAAGTGCAAGGCAGAAGGTCTCCGCCTTTATTTTCATCTTCTCAAGACGTTCACCTGGCAACTTTGCCTGCAAGCCACACCTCGAAGTCTCACTGGGTAATGGTGTAAGTCTGAGGCCCACAGCCATCAGGAAATTAAAACAGAGGACCCTGGCGGCAGTTTTGGCCCTCCACAATACAAACACAAATTCCACTTGCACTGTTTTCTCCCCCCAAAAATGATGGGACTCTCTGCAGCTCCTGTGCTGGGCTTTTTCTTGCCTGGCAGTTTTGCCCACATGTTTTCCCTGTTCTTTCTCTCTTACTGTCTCACTGCTTCATGTCCCATCAACCCCCACATCTGTCCATCATTTCCTCTCCAGCTGTACTTTTGTTATCTTACGGAATCATAGAATGGTTTGCTTTGGAAGGGACCTTTAAAGGTCTTGTAGTCCCACCCCCCGGCCATGACCAGGGACATCTTCAACTAGATCAGGTTGCTCAAAGTCACATCCAACCTGGCCTTGAACACGTCCAGCTTCTCTGGGCAACCTGGGACAGTATCTCATCACCCTCAGAGTGAAAAATATCTTCCTAATATCTAATCTAAATCTCCCCTCTTCCAGTTTAAAACCTTTACCCCTTGTCCTATCACTACAGGCACTGCTAAAAAGTATGTCCCTGTCTTTCTTATAAGCCCCCTTTAAGTACTGAAAAACCACAGTAGTGTTTCCCCTGGAGCCTTCTCTTCTCCAGGCTGAACCCCCCCAACTCTCTCAGCCCGTCCTCCCAGCAGAGGGGCTCCAGCCCTCCCAGCATCTCCGGGGCCTCCTCTGGCCCCGCTCCAACAGCTCCGTGTCTCTCCTGTGCTGAGGCCCCAGAGCTGGAGGCAGCACTGCAGGGGGGTCTCCCCCGAGCAGAGCAGAGGGGCAGAATCCCCCCGCTCAATCTGCTGGCCACGCTTCTTTTGATGCAGGATACGGTTGGCCTTCTGGGCTGCCAGTGTACATTGTTGGCTCATGCCCAGCTTTTCACCCCCCAGTACCCCCAAATTCTTCTTGACAGGGCTGCTCTCCATCCCTTCATCCCCCAGCCTGTATGGATTCTGGGGGTTGCCCTGACCCAGGTGCAGGACCCTGTACCAGCAGAACCTCATGAGGTTCACATGGGCTCGGTTCTTGAGTCTTGTCCGGGTCCCTCTGGATGGCATCCCCTCCCTCAGGTGTGTCAACCGCACCACTCAGCTTGGTATCATCCACAAACTTGCTGAGGGTACACTTGATTCTACAGTCTATGTCGTTGATCATAGAATCATAGAATCACAGAATGGTTCAGGTTGGAATGGAAGGTGTTAAAATGTACTCGTCCAAATATGGATCCTTGAGGGACACCGATCTGCATCTGGACATTGCGCCATTGACCACTACCCTCTGGATGTGACCATTCAACCATTTCCTCATCTACTGAACAGTCCACCCACCAAATCCATAGTGCTCTAATTTAGAGAGAAGAATGTTGGGGGTGGGGTGTCAAAGGCCTTACAGAAGTCCAGATAGACAACATCTGTAGCTCTTCAGATCTTCTGCAGTCTCTCACTCTGCAGAAGAGTCATCTTATCACCAAAGTCACCTCATCTAAATCCTATGGTGGTACCTGCTCACACTGGGAGTTTCAACAATATCTGCGATGCCAAGGGATGTACAATGTCCCTCAAGCACTCCACAAATTTCTCGAGTACTGTTATGTGCATTTTGCTTTCTTGTTCAATTTTGTAGCACTGCCTGCCTAGGCATCAAGAAGTGCCTGGGAACAGGCAGCCACCCAAGTGACAAGATGAGCCAGGACTTTGTCCATCCTGCAAATCGCTGCATCATAGCATGAACACAGCTGACCCCTTCATAGCTAGTCGTATCTGGGTGGGTGATTGTGGAACGTCCCGGGGGAACTGGACATGAGTTTTTTACCCTACTTTTTGGCTTAATTTCACAGCTACTTTGGTTACTGCTAGATGGTTTGGAGCTAGCTAAGGCATGCCTGCTTTGCAGTTGTAAGTGGAGCTGTCTGCACCTTGCAATTCAATGTCTTTATGGGCCAAGGCCAGGTAGATCTGAGGAAGGTTATGGTTGGTACCAGAGGGTACTAAGCCAGGCCTAGTCCAGAGAGATATCAAGAGCAGCATCTTCCTCCAGGATAACTAAAGACACAGGGCCTGAGAGATGCAGGCAACATATTGATGAGTCTGAGATGGGACAGGAGACACAGCTAACCTGGTGACAAGGAGGACATCTCCCTGTCCAGCTTACCACCAGCGTCAGCACAAAGGCAAGCCGAAACCCCAGTGTGCAAAGCATCATCATGTGGCAAACTTCCCTGAACACCAGCAGGAACAGAAAAAGAGAGTCCAGAACAAAGTTCTTGGCCCTCTTCTTCCTCATGTATTTTTTTTAAAAGAACAGCCTATAATTGGAGCCGGAGGAAATGGAGCATAAATATCAAACTTTGTTTAGTCTGGGGAAATATCATTTGTAATTAGAGATGGGCATCCTGTTGACATGATACAGCCTATTTTAAGCGTGAGGTGAGCACGTGTTCAACCTCTAATCTTTTGCAAGTCATTAAAAACTGCCAGATCATCTCTGCCCGGTTGGTTTCTTTTCTTTTCTTTTAGTGTAATTTCTGAAAAGCAACTGGGTTAATGTCAGCTCAAGATAATGATGCTTATACTGGCAGTGATGTCTTGGAGCACCTCAGTAGCTGGGTGTTTTGCTTTCTGTTTATGTGCTTCTGCTTGTCTCCATGCCAGCCCCAACAGCCAAGCCTGCTCACCTCTCCCATGTAAGAGTGGGAAGCCCATGAGACTTGGAGGGGTTGAGCCTACAGCAGGACATGGCCCGGGGTTGATCTTGTGTGACCAGCACTGACATGTGGCCCTTTTTTCTGAAGTGGGATTTGCTGCTTACCACATCCTGCTGCCCCAGTGTGGAGGCGTGAAGGATTTTTGCATGGCAGATACCAGCAGAAATCATTGCAGGATTGGTGCTTGTAAGCAATTTTGGAGGCATGATGCTACAAGTCTTCAGGGTGTGGCGTCCCTCCTGGTGTCCTCAGGTTCTTTCATGGGGTTTGCATGGGTACATCAGCACTGTCAGATAACCTGGCTCCCCACAGTCAACCACATTGCGGGTTAGCTCTCTCATGGGTGCCCTTCCCCACCAAACCAGCTTGTTCCCTCCAAACTGGGTGTAGTTCTGGGGTTTCCTTCAGGGCCTGCATCAGGTTTGGCTTCTTCTGCTTCACAAAGTCCTCCTTCACTATCCCAACAGGCTTTGCACGCTGTCTCTACATTATTCAAGGTACTCTGAAAGAAATGTAACAGTGAAAAAATGACCTTCAGGGCTGTGAGGACACCATCCAGAGCTAGATATCTGAGTGCTGCATACCTGGACATAGCCAACTTGCTCTAGAGAAGACCCAAGTCAGTGCGGATCAGGCCAGGGATCACTCCCTGGGAGACGCATCTTTAACGGGATAGATGTAACTGGAGAAACATCAGCATTCAAGTGTTACTGGGAATTAGCCATAGGTTGACCCAAGTCTTCTGCGTCCCACACACCAGAGATGGAGGTCTAACAACAGCAGGATGTGTGGGAATAATTCCTTCCGCTTGCTTGTAAGTTTGAAATTTATTGTCAGGAGACTTCTTTTTCTTTCTGTGATAGGCCATTTTCCTATTATCTAGCCATGCATCACTTGGAAAATATAATTGGACCCCTGTCTCTAAACAGCAGGTCCACAGCTGTCCTCCAGGCTTGGCTGCTGTGACATCAAGCTGGCCATCAGGTTGGCCTGGCATGGTGACTGGAGGGGACAGAATATGTCCTTGTGCCTCAGTGACATCTCTTTGTGGGTCAGCCCCAGCCAAATAAGCCAGGAGGGAGTAATAGGCGAGTTTTGGCTTGGGTGGGAGGTGTGTGCATCAACACATCAATGTCGAGCTCGTGTCAAACCCAACAGCGCGGACGTATTGACTAGGCATGGTGCCACAAGATGAAGTGATAGTGGACAGTTAGTTTAGGCATTGTATGGAGGGGGCAAACACAACTTTGAGATCACAAGCTCACTCCTTGGCGCTGTGCAAAGTACCTTGAAAGTGCCAATCTGGGGACATCAATGAGGTTTTAGGACTGCTGCACACAAGCAAGCGTCTCCATAGGATCTGCTGCTGTTGCCGAGACAAGTCAATAAGAGATAGTTTACTTAGTAATTCTTAAGCCATTTGGCCTCTAATAAATACTTATATACAGCTATACATGTACACAGGCAACGGCGATTGCAGCAATAAAATCATTATTGTTTACTTCTTGATCATTAGGTGCACGTTACTATTAAATTTATTACCCTTGTTACATACTTATTGCAACAACATGTGCAAAATATATTTACTGCAACATTTAACAAACCACAACTTTCACATCTGTAGATGTTTTCGTCTTGGGTCTCCTAGTATGCTGCAGCATCTGAAGTAACTCTGACTCACAGGAGCTGGTGTGCTACAGAAAATGAGCAGTAACCTGTTGCAGAGAAGCAAAGGCTGGGAGACAGCACACGTTTAGCAGAATCCACAAGGCTGCTTGGCACATGGTATAAAAGGACATGGCTTTTATGTGATTTTAATAAGTAGAAGCAGGAAAGTGGAACAGAATTGATATTGTCCAGAAGAAGGGAGTCAGCACCCCGTTTTTTTTGGTGAAAATTGCCCATCATTGCACATCACAGTGCAAAAGGGGGAAAACACCCAATGCTGAAGCCAAACGTCTCCTCCAAGGGGGAGGTCACTCAGTGAAGGTGTTCCTCATGCACCTGGGGGAGAAGGTGGGAAGTTTGCAGTGGTCCCTGGTGGGGCTCCCTGGTGGGGTGGCCCTGGGGAGATTGGGTCCCGGCTGGTGAAGCCAAGACTCAGTTTGGTCCTAAGACACCCACTCAGGAGCTGGTGAAACCCTATTAGAGGTTTGTACTCCTCAAACCAACTTGTGGAGACAGTGGACACCTGCCCAGTCACTTCTGAGCAGAAGATGACATGGGCAGTGTGCAGGTCTCCTACTGATCTACATGAGAGCAACTCTTCTGAAGTAAAAGGGGGTTTCACACCCAAGGAAAAGAAATAAAGCTCTGTCCCTTTGCCCTTTCTATGAGGTATTTCCATTAGTACCCATTCAAGTGTTAAATTGAATTTATCCTTTCCCCCGAGGGTGCATTTGGCCGTCCCACCGCTGTGCCACAGAGACACACCTGAGCTGTCAGGACACCAAAGGCGATGTGTTTGCCCTGCTACAGTGCTTCCCTTCGATACACCATTTTCCTCTGCGCCCCATCCTGCAGGAACTTGGAGTTTAGGGTTTGCAGCCAGCAATTTACCCCAGCCCCGGTGAGAGACGTCCCCGAGCACCTGCAGGTCCCTGTAGCTGAAAGCCACGCGCTCACATCCGTGGGACAGGCACGGCGAACTTCAGAGACAAGCATGTGTCCCCGAAGCCCACGGAGGGGATTTTTTGTGGTATTCACAGACTTGTTTCATGTGTCAATACGAGAGGAGCGTAATTACCAGCTGAGGAACAGCAGGAAATAAGCCAAGGTTGAATGAACGAAATGGAAAATAAAGAGAAGCGCAGAGGACACACACATTTTAAAACTATTACGGAGGTATGTATTCACGTGCTCGTGGGAGCCTGGGAATATATAAGAGCTCATGACTGCGAAGGAATGAATTCAAGGACCAGTCTATGGGGAGTATTTTTTTTTTTTTTTCCCTGTGACTTCAAACTTCTCTCGGAGCTCGCAGAGTTTTAGTCAGCTGGCATGCAACAGAGGTACGACTTCCCCAAGGAAACTCTTCCTCGGCTTGCGCTGGAAAGGCTGCTGGGAGAGTCCGGGAGGCAGAAGGCTGCAAGCAGAGGCGAATCCTCCTCCTCCTCCTCCTCCTC
Source organism: Chroicocephalus ridibundus (assembly GCF_963924245.1). Classification (NCBI taxonomy): domain Eukaryota; kingdom Metazoa; phylum Chordata; class Aves; order Charadriiformes; family Laridae; genus Chroicocephalus; species Chroicocephalus ridibundus. Next base: position 7,248,804 of record NC_086284.1, read on the forward strand.
CTTCTCTTCCTCCTCCTCCTCCAGGCACAGAGCAGGTACGTGGAGACGCGTGCGAAACCGGGAGCCTGCTGGAAAGTTGAGCTTTCGCCGGCAGGAGAGACGGGGGCTCCGCTGACTTAGAGCTGCAGCCTTTAAAAATAACACAGATGAGGAAGGTACTGTATAAATAAAATATGTTGTGTTTATGAATAGGCTGAGGAACGGACTAAACACCCTGTGTAGATGGCTCTAATGCACACAGCTGTATATTTAATCCATCAGGGACTTGCACTGCAGCGAGTGAGATCCTTCACGTTAAGGAGGCACTGGTTAGTTTATAACAATACAGTTGTCATATGCCTGATTTGTTATTATTCTCTGTGTTTACAGTAACGGAAGAAGGGGAGATGTGGTGGGGTTTGGTTTTTGGGTTGGTTTTTTTTTTGTTTTTTCTTTCTTTCTTTCTTTCTTTCTTCACAGGACTTTAGTCTATTTATGGTGTTACTGCATTGTAGCGCTCTGAACCAGGAGTGCTGCAGAGCCCAGCACTGTGCGCTGATTAAGCGCTGGCTCGCCCAGCTCTCCGACACCGAACCCTGATATAGCCTTGGGCAAATCACACCGGTCCCCGGGCAAAATGGGCAAAATGCTGTTTTAGCTCCTCTGCTCTTCTTACTCTCCGCTCTGTCATTGAACTCTGCCTCGCGGAGCACAAGGTGTGAGACGGCAGGGTTATTTTTCTACTCTTTAAGATCCTGACAGCTTGAATGTCACCTTGGGTGAGCGGTGACTTTACTGAGAGGGCTTTGCTGCACCTGGACTGTTAGGACAAGGAATTCATGTTTAGACAATATTTGGAAACAGTAAAGTTTCAGAAAATCCTAGTTTATCTAAAAGTCACAGATAATTTTCTAAAGCCAAACCCCGTTGTATTTTTGATAAAAGTACAAACATGTTTCCCTTAAATAGAAGCCAAAGTTTGGCTTTCCGCAGCAGTGTAAATTTGTTTTTTTACTAAGATGTCATCATTTCAACCTTAAAATCATCTTATTATTCCAAAATGCTGAAATCCTTTAGTTTTCAGTGACAGAAATTCACTATCGGGCACCTCTTTCTAAAGCAGATGGTTACAGCTCAGTAACTCTATCAGTGCTTGGCCTTTTACTGGTACAAGGATGGATGGCTTCGAGGGGGTGTATCAGTATCGTGCAAGTCAAATCTATCAGAAATAGTTTTCCTCCTTTCGTTTTATCTCCTGTTGGATCAAATAAATTGAGTGCTCCTTTCCTCAAACACTGACTCCACCATCAGTAAAAGAAAAATTGCTGAATTTTAAACTAATTTCTCTCTTTCTTTGCTGCGCTTAGATTAAAGCTGGTGAAAAGAGGTTCTAGTCTGGTTCCTGGATTTGAGTTTCTCCAGGAATTTGGTTCTCCAGGGAGAGCATTTCATGTTCAAATAGTTTAATCTTCAAATGCCAGTTCACGTCAGTTTTTGTTGACGGGAGTGTTTTCATTTTCCCATCTACTGCTGTCCCTTCATCCAGCCCCTTGCCCACAAAGTCTCCAGGCTGGTGGGCTTCATGTGATTGTCGTTCATTTTCATTTTCTCTCCTGGAGAAAGGAGCAGACAAAAAGGCGAATAACGGAGGGGAAGTGGCTAAACCCTGTGTGTCCAATTAATTAGAAAAGGTTAATTTTTGGTGGGGAAATGCTGTTGGCTGCACACCTGGTGGAGGTGCACATGGAGAGAGGACACAGAGAGAGAGAAGGCAGGCAGGCAGCAGCTTCAAGAGGCAGGAGAAAAGCCATGTTGGGATTCCAGGAGATGTAGGAGTCCCTATTTTGGTGTGTGGACTTGACAGCAGAGAGGCAGGAGGCTGCGTCTGCCCATGAGAGACCAAGCACAGTGCAGAAGGCATGAGCAAACCAAAGCAGGAGAAGCATCTCGTAGGGTCTCAGCAGCTGGAGCTGTGCCTCCTTCTCAGAGGCTGTGGCTGAGGATGGCATGGGCTATTCATTGTTTAATAGGATTAATATTAATATTACCTCCAGCTCCCTGGTGGGATGAATCACCGGGGAGCTATTCCAGTCGAAAGGGAGCAAGACTTGTCCCACTCCTGCCCTTGCAGTTCAGACCCACTTTCTAAGGCGGGAGCTTGTTTTGTTTACTTCTCTGGAGAGTTTGATTCATGCGGCTCGACGCAGGACTCAACCCAAAAGCAGTGCCTTAGAAAGCAGCAGCCTAATGGATGGACAGGCTCCAAAAGGTCTGGAAGTTCAAGACACATAATCGTCAAGACATATTCTTGTTTACCCAAAACCCTTGGGAACCTGCAGCAGATTATGGACTGGCTGGTGAGAGCCAGTGGCTGGGATTCGCTTTTCCTTCTTGCTCTGGGAGAGGCCAGGAATAGGGTTTGGAGGGCAGGAGAGGTCTGACAAGGTGCCCACCAGCCCTCATCCCCATGCTGTGCTGGCTTCGGGTGACATGGGGTGAAATCTTACTGATGTTAGCAGAAACTGAGCAGGCAGCGATTACTGAGGAGACCACAGGAAAATCAGGAAGGGCCTGATTTCACCGAGTAGCAGGTGCAACCCCTTTGGCAACAGTGGGGTGGGACAACCCTTGCTATCTTGTAAGGGTGGGCAAAAGAGCTTGATTCTCCAATCTGACTGATGGAGATGACCCAACCTCTCCAACAGAGAAGACCCAACCTCTCCGATGGAGAGGACCCTTGCTCTGCAGACGTGGCTGCCGAGCACACACCATGTTAACATTTCAACACCACCATAGGGAGTAACCTGCTGGGTAGCCCGTAGCATGAAAATATTGAAAATGGGAAGTCAGCCACATGCTTCAGGGTCTTTGAAACTATTTGCTGTCAGATCCCCTTTAGGAAAGGGCAAAGATGGTAAGGACACCGCTGATCTTTCCCGGCGCGGTTGGTGTGCCTCCAAGGCCGTGGTTTTAATGAAGCAAAGTCCCGAGCAGCAGAATCAGTGCATGCCCTTCCCTCCTGTTTTGGCATTTGTTGCCGTCCAGGCTTTTCTTCACAGTTCGGCTGGCACAGCTGCTCGGCCACTCAGTAAAACAGCTTGAGGAACAGAGCTGGCTTTTTAAAAAACACATCCAACAAAAACCCTGCTATTTTTTCCCCTCTAAGTGCAAACTTCCCACAGTGCTCTGAGCATACAGGTGTAGGAAAATGTGAAGTCACAATCATCCAGGGCACGCGCTGCTCTTCGTTACGGGCATGATATTTGTATTCCTTCTCTGAATCAAATTGAAACATCCTATTCAAAAATAAAATCATTAAAAAAAAGTATTTTTCTTTTCTTGAAGACCTCAAATACTTGAGGTTTTCCTTACGAAAGTGGCTGTGCATCGCAAGTGCTGTTGCATGCTGCTGATGAGGCAAACCCTAAACCCAGAGCATCCCAAAGGCATTTAAACCTCTGGACACCGCAGCGGTCCCCAGGTTGAACTGAGGGGATTGCAGACGGAGGGAGCGTGCCAAAGGCATCAAGCTGCAGCCAGCTCCGGCCAAGGGAAGCTCAAGACACTACGTGCTTGGGGGAAGGTGATCAAAACCAGTGTGACGAGAGCCCAGTCGAGGGGAGCCTGTCCAGGGTTGTGATAATCTCGCTGGCAGGCTGTTCCCACGAGAGCGAAACATGGATTTTTCAATGCATTGCACCTAACCGTGCCCCTCCCCTGCCCGCATGCGTACGGCTGCCTCTTCATTCCATTTATGCCGCTCATTTCAGGGCACATCGCAAAGCTAACGAGATGATAAAAGCCCAGCTCTTTGGCATAGTATTTCAACCATGGGGAAAGTGCATCGCAACAGCTCAGGCTCGTGAGGCTGGGAGAGAGCAGCGGGGAAATCTGTGTAAAGGCAGGTTTTCCAGAAGCAGGTCTTAATTAGCAAAAGGAAGTGGGGAAACCAGCAATTAGACAGCTGCTCCAGCCCTAGAGGGCAGCACAAAATAATAAATAAAAAGCTGAACTCACAGGCAACCTGAAATCATCTTCTGCAGGGGAAAAGCAGCCTTTTTGCAATGGGAATGTTTCCTAGCAGGTCCGGTAGATTCAGCACTATGTATTCGCTGCCAAAGATTCAGCAGCTCACCCGGACATTTGGACTCCCCCTGCCTTTATCCCTAATTCCTGCCTCGTGTCATGAAAACCCACCAAGTCAGGTGCGTTGTAGCTGACTCTGAACCCCCGTCCTGCCCACAGACTGCTACCACACTCTGATTGGTGTGACCGCTGTGAAGAGAAAGAGTTATTTCTTCCAGGACAGGTTTTCAGGTTCTGGGCTTTTATATTTATCAGCCGTGAATTTAAAGCCTTTAGTCCTCAAGCGCTGCTTTCCTAACGATGCAGAGAGTGATTTAGGTGCAGGGGTAGGAGGCTCCAACCCTCCAGGAATGTAACCCGCAGACACAAAACCCTAAAGTAAACACACCGCCTTGCACCACGCATGCAGCTAAACAATGGCATCGGCAGCGATAAGTCACTTATTCCCCTCAGCAAACTCGTGGCCCGATCCTGATAGTTTCTCTGGAAAAAAAAAATAAAAAAATACCCCTTGTTTCTCAACGCCTGCCCCTGAGCAAGGGCTTCAGGATGTCGCACAGTAGCTGACTCCGTCCGGAGCACAGCGGTGGCTAGGACCCAGCAAGAGCCCGGAGAGGAGTCCGGAGGAAGACAAGCAACATAATTTAAAGCAGACATTGTCCCAAATAAGGCTACTTCCCTTGAAAATGCCTTCGTTACGAAGTTATGAGTTGAGCCTCTTGGCGTCCCGAATGGGTGAACGTGAAGCTTGAAGAACAATTTCATCGGTACCGGGACTGAGGTGGTTTCGAAGAGCTGGATATGCTTTTTAAAGACATGATAAGCAGTGTTTGGGGATGCGAGACACCCTTGAAAGAAGGTAAATGTGAAATATTCCCTCTTTTTAACCCTGAAGGCTCTAATTTAGCAGCAAAGAGTTTGTGTGAAAAAGGATCACACCCTGGAGAGTTTGGTTTGTGTTTTGTGTATTCTCTTGAATTTAACCTCTCTGGCACAGGAAAACGTCTCTGTTAATTGTCTAAGCAGTAACAAAAGTTACCTTGGGGGGAAATTTGGAATGTGCTGCAGTTGTTAGCTACAAGCAATATCTATGAAGTGGTTTCAGGGTTAATATTGTAACAGAGATGGAGGCAAACGCTGCTCTGGAGTGGGAACTGGGCAAACTGGGATAAAACCCTGATTTCTTCCATGGTTTCAAATGTGTCTTGGGGCAAATCAGTGCTCTTCTCTGCCTTTTCCCTCCCATTTGTTAAGTGGATATGCTGACGTGGTTTGGGTACCATGGTTTTTCTAAATGCGAAATTATTTGACCCACTTAAGAAGATTCCTTGGGGGTGTTACGCACAGAAATCACCTATATTTTTCAGCTGTGGATGGGGCTGGGTAATTGTGAAGTACGGTGATGGAAAGCTGTGACACTGAATGCGGTTCAGAGCTCAGTGCCGCTCTGAGGTATGCTGGGATTTTCATCACGGCTGCCAGCAGGAGCAAACTGGCACCGAGCACGAAGCTGCCTCAACTCTAGGAAAACCTCAAAGCAAGAAAAAATCCTTTAGGTGGAGTTGCTGCTACTGCTGCTCCCAGACTGTTTTTGGGAGCTGTGGTTAGAGACCCCGGTGCCGGTGCCAGCAGGCAGGGTTTAGCGGTGATGCTCTGTGAATCCAGGTCAATGGGGATCCTGTGAGCCCTGAGCTCTGCACTGGGAGAGGGTGGTGGGCACCTGAGACCTGCCCAGAGGGCAGAGAGGAGGGGGATGCAGTGCTGACTCATGCTAGGCAGAATCATGGAATCATAGAACTGCCCAGGTTGAAAGGGACTTTTCAGATCATCGAGTCATCCATCAACCCAACACTGCTAAAACCACCACTACCCCATGTCCCTCAGCACCACGTCTGCCCGGCTTTTAAATGCCTCCAGGGATGGTGATTCCACCACTTCCCTGGGCAGCCTCTTCCAGTGCTTGACAACCCTTTCTGTGAAGAAATTTTTCCTAATATCCATCCTAAACCTCCCCTGGTGCAACTTGAGGCCATTTCCTCTTGCCCTATAGCCTGTTCCTTGGGAGAAGAGACCGACCCCCCCTGGCTACCCCCTCCTTTCAGGGAGTTGCAGCGAGCGAGAAGGTCTCCCCTCAGCCTCCTCTTCTCCAGGCTGAACACCCCCAGCTCCCTCAGCCGCTCCTCACAAGACTTGTGCTCCAGACCCCTCACCAGCTCCGTTGTCCTTCTCTGGACACACTCCAGCACCTCAATGTCTTTCCTGTAGTGAGGGGCCCAAAACTGGAGGTGTTTCTGAGGATAGTCTAAGGGTTGTCCAGAGAAAAGCCAGGCAGGGAAAAGCTCCTCATCTGGACAGCTGAACTGAAAACCTCCTTGGGAAGGGAATCTCCATAAGCAAGGAGGCTGTACTCTACCATGAGGAGGGGCTTACCCTCCTCTGGATGGAGTCCATGTGGTCTTGTATGGAAGAGACCATCGCGTCCTAATGCTTCAGCATGTGACAGCCTCCTTTGAAGCACCTTGAGGGACAGCATCCTTGCTTACTACAGATCTGTCTTGCACAGCAAGCCATTCAATCACGTTTTTGTGCTCAAATACATCAATTTCCCAGTTGCTTTATAAAATTACACTTTAGGAAGTTTCAAAGCATGTTAAGACCTTGGATTGTGTCAGGTTTATTATTTAAGAAGCAAAGAGACCATGTTTTGCACTGGCAAAGACAAGAGAAAACATTGCAGACCACACGGGACACGTGCTGTCCATCAGGGTGGTGCCATGTTGTGGGTAACATCCATGGAGATTTCCTCAGCTTAATTCATTGGATTTGAAGAGAAACAATTTCCATTTGAGGGCTCAGAGTAAAGCCTTGTAATCATCGGTAGGTTTGTCTTTTCTCTCAGTTCCAGCAAAGTAATACCCAAACGATAAAACTCATTATCTCCTCCTTAGAGGAGACATCCACTACTCTAAGCCTGGGGAATGCGGAACAGACGGGGAATGACAGAGACATTATAGATGGTGATATCAGCAATTCCTCCTTCCACAGGATGATTTCAGTGTATTTTGCAAACAATAATTAAAAGGGTTTGGAATTAACACCCTTGGTCTTCTTTTAGGAGGGGGAAACAGATTTCTGTTCCTGCTGCTGAGCCCCAAAGACAGGCTCCAAGCTCTTTCACCTTGTGGTCCCAGTTCATCATCCATCACTAGTTGTTGCCCTGCACTGAAAGGAATGTGCAATCTGAAAATAGAGCAGTGGTGGTCAAAGCCTCCCCAGTTTCTCTCTTCCTTCTTTCTCTTCTTCTACACAACTCTTTCTCTGGTTGGGAAATGGAGGGATGGGCAGGTTACCGTACTGAACCTGTTGGCGTTGCGGTTCAGCAATTGCCATTGCTGCGTGGAAGTGCGGCCATCAGCCACGTCCCTCAAACACTGACTAAGCGGAGGGATCTCCACCAGCTGGGAATGATCCCATCTCTTTTGTTTCCAGCCTCCTGATGCTCTGCGGGTGGAAGCCGCTGAGTAATGGTACGTTGATGCCGGTTTTTGGCGGCATATGTGCATGGGATCGGCGTGCATTTGGAGTTTACCAGATGCAGGCTTGCTCCTGGAAAGACTTAAGAGCAGTGCTAGCTAAGCACTGCTGCGTGGCTTCCAGTGGGGAGCTGGTGCCTCTCTCACTGGCTCTGGATGTGGGCAGGACCAGCTCAGATCTGCCTGCAAGAAACCATACAAATACAGACAGATTCGTCATGTTTACAACAGAGACTGTCATAAAGAAGTGGCATCTGGAGCTCACGTCAGTGGTGACCACAGCCAGAGACCTCATTACTGTCCATCTAGAAACGAGCTGTTTGAAGGATGAATGCTTTCCCCAGCCCCGTTTGCGTTTTTCTCCTATTGCCCAGTGACAGGCGTCCCAGTGTTTGGCTCCTTTTGCAGTTATTTCTATGCCTTTTTCCTGGAGTGCTTTCCAAGCAGTTAAATTCTGATGAATCCTTTGTTTCATGCAAATCCACATCGATTGTATCTGACTCTTTTTAAGGCATTTGCTTTCAAATGTATGTAAAAGCCTGCCCATACCTGGGGTATATAAAACGGAAAACTAACATTTGGACAAAAAGTTCTTAGTCCATTCTTTAAGCTGTTTATATTAACTCAACAAATTTGGATGAGTCTGTAAAAGCTCTTTGACACTCTGGGATGAGAGGAGTGGGAAATGCTGTGGGTGGAAATGGAAACTGTTCCCAACGCTTGGTGTTTCTGAGTGGCATCCGTTACCTTCGGTCAGGACTTGGCACCCCAAAACTCCAGCCCAGTTGAAAGTATCTGAGCTGCTTCTATGGACAGAGTGAGGTGGTTCTGGAAGGTTACTCAGTCTTTGGTGGTTGTCTTCCTCAGTGATGCCAGACACAGTGCTCAGTTTGAGCATCTGGGGTTCATTGTGTGGCCTGGGTATCATCTAGGTAGCAGCTGAAATCACACCGGGGCAATCCCATGAAATGTCTTGGTTTTCCCTTTCAAGTCCTCATATAAATATCTTTTTCCCACGAGGCTCAAAGGGATTTAAAGGTAATAGGTAGGTTGTAAGTGCTGTAGGCTCAGAGGTGGGTTAATTTATTGCACTGCATGTGTGCTTTTCCATGTTAAACGATGATCTGGTTCCAGCTTTCACATGCGTTGACTGCCGTGTCACATTTGAAATCTAACCACAATTACTTTTTCCTGCAGAACCATGAAACTGTACATCGTCTTCTTCCTGGCAGTGGTGAACAGAGGAACCTCTAACAATCAGCCCACAGAGGGGATGTCCTGTGAAATGGTAAGGCTGTCACCCTACTCGGGCCCCTTGACATCCTGCATGAGGTTGGGACACCCTTGTTATAGGCACGGCACAAATAGCTGTGGTCTCTGAGAAGGGAAACCCTCCCAGGACCAGACTCTCCGTGATGGCAGAGGTGGGCTTTGTTGGGTTGGTGGATGCTCTTCAGACTCTTCTTGGGCTCTGTCCTTGCTGTACTGACAGCACATAAAAGCGGGTAACAAAGAAGGGTCATTATCTCCATTTTTTAATAAGAGAGAGCTAGTTGAAAGAAATTTGACCTGATTTCCCCGAGACTACAGGGACTCTGTGGCTGACATAGTGAAAGAACTTAGACCTAAAATCAACTCCTTTATATCAGGCCTCAGTTCTTTGTGCTTTAAATAAAGCACCTTCTGTGAAATGCATCTATACCGGCCCTTTTGTAACAAGAGGGAGAATGACCTCCTCTGCCCTGACACAGCACTGCGGCCAGGGGACTTGTACCTGACTTCTGCTGGAGGTACAAAAAGTGACAAAGCCTCTTGTTCCTGTACAAAGTTTGCTCCTTGAATTTTTGCAAGCACCTGGTGCAATATCATAAGTGTTGTCAGCTGAACTTGCTCCCTTCCCTATCCAACTGCTGCTGACCGTAACAGGCCATTTAAAAATACTTATCTTTTTTTTTTTTTTTTTCTGAACGTTGAAGCTGTTCAGCACACATCCTCAAGAACTTCCAAAATAGGGAAAAAAAATAATTTGCTAGCTGTACACATCTCCCTTATGGGACTCATTCCATTCCGGCCCACCCTGCTGTATTGCTGCACTTCCTGAATTCCAGAGAAATTAAGACCTAGTATATATAAAAAGATCTTGGGAAGGTGACTGGGTAGCTCAATTCATTGGCTGGAGAGGGAAGACTGATGAAGCCACTGTAAACATGACAGTTTGGGACCCGTGTATCACAGTCATATGAAGGCTGGGCGAGACACGCAATAATCCAAGCAGATTCGCCCCGTCCCGTTTCTTGACAGGTCACAGATCAGGCCAATTGCTGAAAAGTAAACACATGCTTGTTTCCACCACTCCACTGTAAACTGCTTTCATCAAGCCAACAACCCCAGGCTCTACGCAATGAGGCTGGGATAAATTCATCCCCGACAGAAAACACGCTGCAGTCGGGGGCTGGGATTCTCATCTGGTATAAATTAACAGCTCAGCATCGCTAATGTCATTGTTGATTATCTTCCTTTGCTGGGTGCTTGGTCCAATGGAAAGAGAAGGGTGTAAATCCAAACACAGTTTAAAGAAAGAGGAGCTACTGTATTAGCTGATTGGTCCATTGAGAGTCCTGCTTACTTCACATGGTAATTCTTCATCGCAGCCTCGCTGTTTCATGTGGTACTTTCCCTGTGGTGACACCTTTAGAATAGCAAAAGCTCAGAAACAGACACTTTCATCCCAAATCCCATGGAAGAGGCATGAGTCAGAAACCCGTACCCCACTCTGACTCACCACTGGTGCTTCTGTCGTTGAACCAAAGTCTTGTAAAAGAGGTTTTAGGAAGTCAACAGTCCCTACCAGACCCCTGATATGGGAGTGAGCTGCACTGGTTATACAAGTTACTGCACATCTGCCTGCTAGCAAGACATCGAGGCACAGCTGAAATGTCAGGAGGTTCTTCCTAACTTATGTTCCCTTCCAAAGAGAGGGTTTTCAACTAGTTCATGTTTTACCTCACAAAAAAAGATGTTTCTGCTAATTTTTGTTAACTGGTAAAGAAGGATTTTTCAAATAATTTATAGAAGGGAAGGGTTTCTTAGTATCTTACCTTGCATTGAGGTGATGCAAGAACATGAGCATGACCGGTTATCATAGGTCAGCTGGTATGTGGTACCTGGGGAAATTTCTAAGGTTTGGTTGTAGCTGAGCCTCCACTTGGGCAACTCCTCTAGAGAATGGGCATGCACACCGTGCAGGTGCAAGTCAGCGCCAAGTGGCTCCAGCCCAAATTTTTTGTTTCAAACGCTCGTGAGTTGCTACAGGAGAACACGAGTGGAGGCTTGGATCCAGCTGCTTTGCTTGTAGGGCTCTTAACAAGGTGGGTGACCACTTCCACCCAGTGCTGAGCAGTGAAGAACTGGAATCAGAATCCAAACGATGCTCAGGTTTTGAGCTTTGGGGTCATTTTTTCACCAGCACCTGAATGCGACCAGACACTGAAGGAACCAAGTGCTCCCCACCCTGCAGTACTTCTTAACAATGGACTTCAAACAAACTGGTGGCAGCACCAGCAGAGATGATGAAGTCAGAATGTGAGACTGGCAAAAATCTCTTTTCCAGCCGCAGGCTGACAACCCATTGGGCTATGGGGTGGGAGGATGGGACATACATGCAAACAGATGCTGTTTGTTCCATCCCACTGAGACGTGCATCATCTTTTCTTCCTTAGCGCTGATGAGAACGAAATCCGTGCAGTTTGAGCCTCAGGGAAGAAAAGATGGTACAGAACAGACTAGATAAGAAATTCAGCGAGGATCAGAATAGTCAGTGAAAAGGAATGAATGTTTTAAAAAAAAAAATGGGAGGGGAAAAGTTATAGGAACAAATGGCAGACAGTGGGAGGTATAGATTTTATCGGTCCCTTTTATCACAGGGAGGGTTCAGTAGATGCAGATTAAAGGCCCAATCCTGCAAGATACACAGTGAACTGGGACTGACCTCTCCCCCATCGACTTCAGTAAAAACCAGCTGGCTGGCGTCGACGGGAGTTGGATCAGGACTTTGCTAAGATGCTGGGTGCCCAGAGGGAGCGGAGGGTGCTCAACCCTTGTTGAGATCTGGCTCAAAGTGTGGGAAGAAACCTGGCATCTGCCTTTGGCTGCAAAGCGGCTACTGCTTTTTCACTCTGGATTTTTGCATCTTTCTGGCTTCTCCCTCTTCCACAAAACAAAGAGGAGGAGACTTCCTGCTCTGTTATTTGGGCCTCAAAGCTGAGACCAATGTTGTGCACAGTTAAACTCAAAACAAGCAATTCTACAGTGTCTTTTCAGTAAAGAAATAAAGTCAGGAGGAAGCCAGGAAATTCCCTTCTTTTCTTTTATTTAGCTGGGGTTTGTGTGAGTGAGTTGGAGGGAAAAAAAGGATGGGACTCCGGTTTTAGTAAGCCATCTGATGGTTGGACTAGATGATCTGAAAGGTCCCTTCCAACCTAGGCAATTCTATGATTCTATGATTTACTTGGGATCTTTGAGAAAGATGTATCACGGGAAGGACTGTGGAGCAGCCTGTGTATATCTAGCGTTTGGATGAGCACTTGCACTTCTCTGGCACATTTTTGTGCAGCCTCCAAAACTCACATGATGCAAAAGAGATTCACAAAACGCTGACTATTGCCCCACTTCTCCTAAACAGACCTGCCGCCTCATTCACCTGAAAGTCCACATGAAACAGATGGGTTTTAATATATTTTTACTTTTAATGTTTCTTTCATGCCTGAAAAACTTTGCGTCATGGAATCTGGATTCTGCTTCTCCACAGAAATTAATATTCGACAGGGTTTTTTTTCTTTCTTTCCTTTCTGATCTTTCTACAAACAGTCTATGACCCAGTCACCCAAATACATTCATAACAAGAGTTTTCCTACAGTAGATTAAATGCTGCCTCAGCCTTTCACATTCCTCTTCCTCCCGCTGCTGTATGTTCTCCGTAATAGCAAAATACAGCTTGACATTTATGCAAGGTTGAGCATGTTCATGTTTCCAATGTTCCTTATGAGCACGCACTCCAGATTTTGGACACAGATTCAGTCCTAGCTGCAATTAAACAGCCACGCATCTAGAAGATGAATTTGCCTTTGATACTCGGGTTTTTTCTCTACCCTGCTGCTGAGAACTGGACTGAGAAGGCATGGCCCTCACTGCACATCACAGCTTTTTCTTCATCTTAAAAGTTAGCTTTACATAATTTTTCTTTTCCATATTGTATCATGGGAGTCTTGTGTGGGTGGTTTCATAAGGCGTGCTCCACATACAATAAGAAGGGAACTGTTGCCTTAGGAAGAGGATAAACAAGGATAGTAAAAGAAGGAGGAGTTTGGAGGCTTCCATCAGAAACGTTTCAGTAGTTGAATGACCCATTTGGTTAAAAATGCAGTGTTTAACTAAGCCCTGGCTAAAGGAAGACACACTTAAATATCCAAGGGGTGTGACTAAGAAGGAGAGAGATGGTTTTTGTGCCATAGGATCCTTATATATTTCTCCACCTCCTTGCTTTGGGAGCTATGCTACCAACAGAGCGGAGCTCTTGTGAGTACTACTTACTATTGCAAGTAGAGTTTGCAAAATCAAATACAGCGGTGAAGCTGAGAAAATTAACTATCAGAACAAAAGTGAGGAAACAGTGTTTGACTGAAACGGAAAGAGGGCAAAACTCCTTCACTTAGGACTGTTAAAATGAGACTGGGAAAAAGGTACAAAATGGAAAACTTTTAGTAGGTATCACATGCAGATAAAAGTCTCTATTGTTGCAAGTCAGATGTCTGGGACTCTTTAGCCTGGAGAAGAGAAGGCTGAGGTGGGACCTTATTAATGTTTACAAGTATCTAAAGGGTGGGTTGAAGGAGGATGGAACCAGACTCTTTTCAGTGGTTCCCAGTGACAGGACGAGGGGTAATGGGCACAAGCTGGAACATAGGAAGTTCCGTTCAAATACGAGAAAAAACTTCTTTACGGTGAGGGTGAGAGCGCCCTGGAAGAGGCTGCCCAGGGAGGGTGTGGAGTCCCCTTCTCTGGAGACTTTCAAGACTCGCCTGGATGCAGCCCTGAGTAACGTGCTCTGGGCAATCCTGCTTCAGCAGGAGAGTGGGACTAGATGATCTCTAGAGGTCCCTTCCAACTCTGAAAAATTACGTGATTCCGTGATTCCATCTTTAAATGTCTTTAAAATTAAATGAGTGCTGTTAGCTGCAAAGAAGTGTTAGGATTGTTGTTCTTGCTGTCTGGATGCTCAGAGAAAATAGTGTGATCAGTGTTTCAGAAGAAGGATCTGATTGGATGCTGAATGTTATTTTCTTTATATTTCATGCAAAGACGTTTTTCGTTTGTCACGTGGCAACCCCTTTTCTCTCTTTTTCTGGCAGGCAAATTCACAGGCATTTTGCCACAACAAAGACCTTCACCAAATCCCTCCCGGGCTCCATCTGAATGTAAACAAAATAGATCTGTCTGGAAATCTGATTCAAAGCATCCCTGAAATGCCGTTACCATTTTACACCTCCCTCCAGTGCCTGGATTTAAGCTCTAACCAGATAAGCTTCATCACGCCTGGAGTCTTTGCACACATGACAAGTTTGCTGGAAATAAATTTAGCCAACAATCGCTTATATGAGCTTGCTCAGAATGGGACAGAGGGGATTGGACTTTTACCCAAAGTGGAAATACTGGACTTGTCCCACAACAGTCTGTACAATGGGATGGCTGAGTATTTCATTAAACAAGCTCCAGCACTGCGGTATCTTTCCTTGGCAGACAACAGTATTATAATGATATCACACAAGATGTTTCAGGGATCTCCCAATCTTGTGGAGATAGATCTTCAGAGTAATATCATCATGGAAATAGAAGAAGGTGCTTTTGAGACTCTAGTGAACCTTTCCAAACTCAATCTCTCCATGAATTCAATTACTTGCATCTCTGATTTCAACCTCAGGCAGCTGGAGATACTTGACCTTAGCAGGAATAGCATTGAGACCTTCCACACCGCAAAGTCAGATGATGAATATAGCTTAAGATGTTTGGATCTGAGTGAAAACAAACTGCTTCACTTCCCAATCTTCCCCCAGGTAAATAAACTAGTAACTCTGAATTTATCGAAGAACTTAATCCAGCTCACTGCTGAATCCCCTCATAATAAAATGGACTATATGGAAAACGAATGGCTGGATGCTTCTTTTCATCTTCTTGATCAGAAGCAAAGTAGAAACAAAAGTTCTCTTTATTTATCCCAGCTTGTATATTTAGACTTAAGTTATAATGAAATCAAATCCATTCCGGATGAGTTCTTTGAGTCAATGTTGTCCCTTCACACCCTGAATCTCAGTAAAAACTGTCTTCAGGCATTTGCAGTAACTTATGACAGTGCATTGGTCTCCCTAACTGTCCTCGACTTGAGCTACAATGCTTTGCAGAGCCTGCTCCTAGATGCTGGCACGTTGTCAAATTTGAAGGAGCTCTACATTCAAAACAACCATCTTCAGACCCTGCAATTTGATATCTTCTCAAGTCTTCCTAGCCTCAGACTGCTTAATCTACAGAGCAATAATATCAGCCTTTGCAGCATGTACTCAGGATTAGCTAAGCAAAGACTTCCTGGAGAGGAAAGTGGTTGCGTATCATTTGTTGATTCTCCTACTCTTCAGTACTTGTACCTAGCCGACAACATGCTGAACATCCTACCAGCATACACTTTCTACAAGACTTCTCTGATTGTCTTGGATCTCTCCATGAACCCCGGACTGAAAATAGAAGTTAAAGCATTATCAGGACTGGAAAAGTCTCTGGAATATTTGTATTTACATGGCAATAGCCTGATAGATTTAAATATTGCCTTGCCTTGTTTTAGTCACCTTAAACATTTAAACCTCTCTGAAAACCAGCTGAACTGGCTGCCTAAGTGGGGTACTGACTCTCCACTGGAAGTTCTGGACCTACGGAACAATAGATTTAGCACATTACAGAACAGCAATATTTTAGCATTAGAAAATTCCCTTAAAAACTTGTATCTCACTGGGAACCCACTCAACTGCTGCGGAAATATCTGGCTCTCATCAATGATCCAGAACAAAAATGTCCATATCTCCAACGTGGAGCACTTAACGTGCCACTACACTCAGAACTTTGGGTACCAGGAAGAAATGCACATTGGGAACCTTAGACCAGAAGACTGTGAAAAAGAGGATCTGAAGAAAATCAACTTCCTTATTATATTAACATTTGTGTTGGTTTTATCCGTGCTCATCATTGGCGTGGGTTCATTTTTTTGCTTCCGCAGGCAAAACTTTAGCCATCAGTTTAAAGCATAGGAACACAAATTGCCTTGAAAACCGAAGAAATCAGGTGCTACACTGCCGGTGTGTAGAAATGAAGGGTAAAATTCTCATCTTTGATTTTTAACTGTGGATTTTAAGATGGTTTCAAAGTGCCCCTGAACTGCACCACTATAGTGCTTTGGGTTGCAGGGACTGAAAGGAGAATTTGTCGTGTTTTGCACTTGCTTCATTCACAAGCAGATCTTCTTTAAAAGCTTATACAGTGGTAGAAGAGGCCACTGTAAACCCCTGATGTTGTTTTGAGGGATGTGTAATTTAAACCAGACCAAAGGAAAAATCCCTCTTAGGTCTTGAGATTTTTCAGAAAGTTCAGAGATACTTGGTGATGTCGCCTTCACAGAAAGACTTTATGAAAATTGAGCATTGTAACTGCATCACCTTTTTATGACAGTCACAGATGACACCAATTGAGGAAGAAAGACCTTCTCGAAGTTATGTGCCTCCATGAGATATTTTGATTTGGTCTGAGCTTTGTTTTTCCTAACCAGTTAGCTCCTAACCCTTCTTAAACTGAAATCACACAAACCTACATCAGGGAAGGCCAAAATACAATCTTTCACTCCTTGGAGTTGGTTGCAAATCTCCTAATCATTCCAAAATAGTGAAAATTTAGCTAAAAAGGGAAATTACATTTTGTGTCTGTTGTCTTGTGGCTGCCATTTAGAAAATACACGGCTGACCATGGGAAACCAAAGACCTTGGAGGTAGGAACCTCTTCGGATGCCTCTCTTTGCTTGTAGTACATTGCTCCAGCCACTGGGGCCAGATACGTGGGGTAGATGAGGTCAATTAGTCTTTGCACTTAATACCCATGAGGGACGGAAGAGAAATCTCAGGTGTGAAACAGCTGCACTATATAATACTCAGATCTGCCCAGAAGGTCACAGGTCCACAGTTCAACTCAAAGAGGAGAAATTTGTCCCTCGCGTGCAATACATATTTAACTGGGTTTAATGTGAAGAAATTCATCTCTGGGGTGAACACTTTTAAAAAGAAAAAAGCTTGGAGAATGAATTTCAACCAGCTAACATTGGACTGAAATGTTTATATTTCTAAGGAAAACCGTTGGGAAGTCACTGCATACAGTTGCATTTCAATGCAAAAGAATAATATATCTATTTTTAAAGGTGACAGGTTAGACAGCAAAAAGGTGTTTTAAAGATACAGGTGAAAAAAAAATACACAGGGAATCTAGTCCTGGGCCATTATTCAGATCAGATGTCCACTGTTTCTCCCTAAAAAAAAAGATGTTATGGACTAGAGGACTGGCTGTAAGAAAAGTTATGTAGATTCTGTGCTGGGTTTAACATGGCCAACCTGTTGTGTTGCTAAAAGCTGACACTGACATATGTTATGTCCCATGCTCTGACAGCAGATTCACCCTTTTGAAGTGAAAAGTGGGAGCCTGACCTACTAACAGGGTTCAATGGCTTCGAAAGGAGCCGTATCAGGTTTTCTGTTAATGCCAGAAACTGTACTTTAAAAGAAATAGAAGTCAAACCAAAACCTGCCCGGGTAAATGCTCAGAGTCTAATTGCTGCTCCACTTCTGTTTCTTCCAGGTAGTGAATATCAAAATTAACACACTACAAAAAGGTGTATAATTCTATTTTTAAAGTGGTTATGTAAGAAACTGGCTGGTAGTTTTCATTGTGGAGTTTTGTACAATAAAAACACCTTTGAGTTTTGTAAAAAGCACAGGGTTGTGAATATATTAAAGCACCGGCTTGGAATGCTCCACAGATGCAAAGCTATGTCTTCCTATTTTTCTATGGTGTTCAGACTCCACCTTAGACAATTACCTTCTGGTCCTGAAGCAGGGGCAGCTGCTCCATATCTTAGAGTGAATACTTAGAGCCATACAACCAACAGAGAACAAGGAGATCTACTGAAGACGTAGGCAAGCATGTGCACCAGCAGCAGCAACAGGGCCTGATCTAACATCTACGAAACTCAACGCTACCCATTGGATCAAGCTCTTATTCTGTAGGAGAAAGTTTGCACAGGCAGCAGACCCAAGGATTAGAGGGAAGCCCGATGTTGAAGTCGGTGAGCTTTTCCTTTGGTGTGAACACAAGCGGAGCTCTGTGCCCAGATGAGGGCTAATTTACCCACACGCTGAGTTCATGCCTTTTGTGTCGAGCACGGCAAGATTATATCTCCTTCTGAGAGCCAGTATTAGCTTGGCTGCCATGACTGGAATTAGTTAATAACCTGATGACAGAGCCAAACCCATTTAATTAATGGTTTTAACACTGCTTTTGTTTGGCTGTACCAAAAGGAAGTGCTTGTTATTACTAAACATCTGGGACTAATTAGACTTCCATTGACTTCCCTGGGAGCAGAAACAGCTTTCTCGAGGAATAAGCCTCAGGAGTAAAGTGCAGCATGGCTCATTTGCATTTCTCTGTTAGCAGCATAAGCAACTGAGAAGTGACATGATCCTGCTCCAGCCAATTCTGTTATTCTGGATGGGATGTGGAGGATGAGGGAAAGAAAATATGAATAAAAGAGCAAAGAGAGGGAAAACAGGGAGAAATGAGAGCTCTCCGTAATATTACTCCTCAAAATCCTGGGCTGCATCCCCAGCAGCGTGGGCAGCAGGGCGAGGGGGGGGATTCTGCCCCCCTGCTCCGCTCAGGGGAGACCCCCCTGCAGTGCTGCCTCCAGCTCTGGGGCCTCAGCACAGGAGAGACACGGAGCTGCTGGAGCGGGGCCAGAGGAGGCCCCGGAGATGCTGGGAGGGCTGGAGCCCCTCTGCTGGGAGGACGGGCTGAGAGAGCTGGGGGGGTTCAGCCTGGAGAAGAGAAGGCTCCGGGGAGACCTTGGAGCCCCTTCCAGTCCCTCAAGGGGCTCCAGGAAAGCTGGGGAGGGACTCTGGATCAGGGAGGGGAGCCACAGGATGAAGGGTAATGGTTTTGAACTGGAAGAGGGGAGATTTAGATGAGATATCAGGAAGAAATTCTTTGCTGTGAGGGTGGTGAGCCCCTGGCCCAGGTTGCCCAGAGAAGCTGTGGCTGCCCCATCCCTGGAGGGGTTCAAGGCCAGGTTGGACGGGGCTTGGAGCAACCTGGTCTGGTGGGAGGTGTCCCTGCCCAGGGCAGGGGGCTGGAACTGGATGATCTTTAAGGTGCCTTCCAACCCAAACCATTCTGTGATTCTACGAAAATATAGGTACACAGATGACAGCCCAACTCTTGCATCCTCTCTCTACTTTTATGACTGCAAGAAGCTCAAATGCCAAAGTACCTGATCCTGCATCAAACGTAGCCATTACTCACACGTTACACATCTTTCTGCCACTTAGCTCCATTGTCCTAATAGGTTGGCACGATACAGGCTGTTTTGACTGGTATTTTGTAGCCAAAAATTACACCCTCATTCACTGCTTTTTCATAAAGTCCTTGCAAAGGCCTCTGCAATAAGAGCTCATGCTGTTTATCTAGGGAATATCTTTCTAGGATATGTAGTAGATCATGTGGGATATACACAGCCAATACGAACTTTTTGTTTTAAATTGTTGCAGGCTTCCTCTCTGCAGATATATTCCTGGGGCGGGGCAATAGATGTCCTTCAAATATTTGCTACCTCATTTTGCTGCGGGTTGTTCCCCAGAACAATCCTCTGCAGTAGGGTCTGGTAGACTTAAGTACTGGAAGCACTAGAAACACTCCCAGAGAGAGTCCCTAAACGCACAGCAAGTCATGACTCATGTTGGCCATCCATGGAAAGTCCACTCTCAGTTTCCAAAGGCGTTGGCTTTTCCTGCAAACCCAAGACCAAACAATACCCCAGTGGAGTACCAGAGCCTCTGGCTACAGACCTGTCTGCATGGACCCTGTGGTGGATTAGTATCAAACCCTGTAAGTGCCTTCTAATATTTCAGGAGCCCAGAGCATTTGTTTTCCTGTTCCTACGTATTCTTATGTAATACATTCCTACGTATTACTTGTCTGGGAAGGAAAAAAGCAAAACCACAGCCTGAATCCCCTGTATCTCCACATCTTGAGAAAAACATATCTTACCTTGCATGGTGAGGTATCCTCTGGCCATATCTATTATTTTCCATAAAAAATGGCCTATTCTGTTCATGCACACATGTGCAAAGGCACAGCCGCATGCAGGCTAGCGTAAGAAATACATCGCTTCAGGATTAGCTTTGTTTAACCTAAATTAGAACAGCCTGTACTAAATGATCTTCTATAATAACAACCAGCCCGTGGTGCTGGTGCCTGTGGATTCCGATTTCATGCCTGTCTGCATGAAGCAATTTGATCAAGATTTTCAAAAGCGATCAGTGATTCATTTCAGATGCCAAAATTTGCAGCCCGCATCTCACCAATCCTGAAACAAGTCTGATTTTCCAGAAAACTGGGTCCGTCTCTTCTCAAAACCGAGGCTCTGTAGTATGTCTTACACAAGCCCCCGCAAAAAACTGAGATTGTCCAGATGTATATATAATTCTTTCACTTACTGCTTTCTAATGATTGTTGCCTGCTCTGTCAGAGCTGTGTTGAGCATCTGAAGAGCTGAAATACAGCAAAGCTACCCACCAACACCTCATCTGCCCTGCTGTCTGCTCTCAGAAGGACCAAGTTAAATATATCCTCACTCACAGAGCAATCATTCACCTGCTGTTGTGACTTAATTTAAGTGAAAGAGGGAAATTATCCATAAGGAAAAAACAGAAATTAAGTCTAGGGTCTGTAGCTTTCTGAAAACGCTGCAACAATGCAGCCAGAACAGAGTTTGGTCTCACGGGTCACGGATTGGTGAGGATCCAAACAGATTTTGCCAAGAAACAAGAGGAAAGGGGGATGAGAGGAGTTGAGAGCCATCAGAGACCTCAGGGTGAGTGATGGGTAAAGGAGAAAACAAAATGTTGGAGAAATTCCCTCCAAGCAGTGGAGAGATGAAAATACTCCAGAGGAACAGGTAGTAATGGGTACCTACCCACCAAGAGCTTGGAGGAGATCTGTGAAGCTTCAGCCCATCTCTTGTAGCTTAAAGGTGAGAAGAGAGTCTAGATGACAGATAAGAGAGGAGCAGAAACGAGGGATGATAGAAGTGAAAGGTGGAAGGGATATGGAGTAGGTAAGAGGGGGTTTGTACAGTTCATCTCTTCATGATGGGTAACCATGAAGTGTAACTGGAAACTGAAGAGCGTACAAGAGAGAGGGGTGGGAAAAGCTTTGCAGAGAGGCAGAGCTGAGCCGTGGGGAGCAGGGGAGACACGGGCACCTTGGCTGGGTGACATGCTAGCTGCCTGCAAATAAGTGATGCATGTAGACAGAGGAGGACATCAGCTCACGAGGGGTGACAAACAGAAGTATATAGTAACCAGGAAAATGGGGCGAAACAGAAACGGGAGGGAAAAGAGACTGAATAAGCGCAGAAGAACTTTCCGAGGAGGGCCCATTGGGCCATGCAACATTCTTTCACATGCAAAGACATTTGGCGGCTGATGCAACATGATACTAAACAAAATTTTGGCAAATATAAGGGAACAGTCCTGCAACACTGGGAGAGTCACTTTTCTCCCAAGCTATTGATCCTGGCTGTTCTGTCACGTTGCAGAGCCAAGTTAGTTCCACAGATTTCCTCCTCCTGTCCATTTCTAGCAGTCATTGCACCAAAGACACACATTTTCCAGTTCATAAGCAGTATTCTTTATGAAGAATCATTCAAGAAGGTGACAACAGAAGAGATTCCTCTTTATTGTTTCTAACTTTCCCAGAAAACAAAGTGGAGAGGGGAGTCCAGGGTCCCAGAGACAAGACCAGAGAGGGAGAGAAACCCATTTTCAATCAGGAAACCCATGAAGGAGAAGAAAGTTTGGGACAGGCAACTGGGCAGGAGGTATGGGGTGGGGAGAACAGAAGGGGAATAAGCACAGCTAAACCAGGAATTTGGAAGACAAATGGGAAAGGAACGGTCAGGATGAAATCAGAAGCAGAAGCAGAGAGTGTAGCACTAGAGGGCAGACATAAAGGAAAGGAAAGCTGTCAACCACTTTAAGCTACATTTTTGTATTTAAGCTGATGGGACAAAGCCTTTACCATATTTGTGGATGACACCAAATGGAGCAGTGGTTGATATGTCAGGGCAGAGCTCCTATTTAGAGGGGCCTTCCACGTCAAAGCAATGGTCTGAGAGAAACTTCATCATATTCAGCAAAGACCTACACCTTGAACAGAACAAGCTCATGCAACACTCCAGCCTAGGGACAAGATGACTGGAGAGTAGCTTTGCAGAAGAGGACCTGAGTTGTCCATGAATCAACATCTTGTCTTAGTGACAACAAAATCCAGCTGCACGCTGAGTTGTATTTGCAAAAGCTTAGTTAGAAAGTCAAGAGATGCTGTTACTCCTCTCTATTTGGCACATCTAATACCACATCTGGATGCTGTGTCCAGCTGTGGCCTCCCAGTGCAAGAGAGAGACTGAAAAACTGGAGCAAGTCCAGCAGAGGTCACCAAGATGGTCAGGCCACTGGAGCATATGATATCTGAGAAAGAGATGGAGGGAACTTGGCTGGTTCAGCCTGGAAAAGAGAAAGTCTTGGGGGGAAATCTGTTATCGATACTGGAAGGGCAGTTACAAAGAAGACAGCATCAGCTCCTCCCAGAAGCATTCAGTTAAAGGACAAGATGCAACTGCTGAGAGTTGCAACTGGGGAAGTTCAGATTGAACATAAGGAAAAAATTCTTCATAATGAGAGATTTAAGACTCTGGAAAATCCTTGGAGATTTTCAAAACTCGTCAGGGCAAGGCCCTGAGCAGCCAATTTTGACACTGAAGTTGGTTCTGCTTTGATCAGGGAGCTGGGCTGGAGCTCTCCAGAGGCCCCTTCCAACCTGAATTATTCTCTGAGTCTTGCAAAACAAGAAGAATGGGTCACGCACTCAGGTGAGGAGTAGAGTAGCAGAGAAACTTCCGAGCAATAGTCTGTTAGCGGTATCTACTCCCTGCACTGAAGCTGTGGAAGGGATTTGGCAGCAGAATTGTCCAGAGAGGTGGCAAAAGTGGATGATGATGTCGGATGTGGGCGAGTTAGTCAGATCATGAAAGTCTGAGTTCGCATAAAGTTTCCTTCTTTTTTTTTTTTCATTTTTATTGCTCAAATTTAAAATCAATGTTTTCAAAATTTTCCATGAGAATACTGAAAAATGGGAAGTCGGGAACCGTTTACTTTGTAAGGACAGAGTTTCAGTTTGCATTAGGTTATTCCTACTGCAGCAAGCACATTCTCATACACTCATAAAAAAAAATAATAACCACTGGAACATTCAGTTTGCTTTTATTATCTTTGTTGTAGAGAAGATGAGGAAATGTTTCAATTGCCTAATGCTAAATAACATCCCCCCCAAGTATCACTAAAACAAAACAAGGCAAAGCAAAACAAAATAAAATAAAAACAAAATGTTAAGCTGTTGAAACTATACAAATCTTTTCATGTTTTAACACATCAAGAAGTGCGGGGACACAGAAAGAATGTAAAATAAAATAAAATAACGGCGGTAACCTTTTGAAATTCCAGAAGAGACCTTGAGGTAAGATTTTAATTCAAAAATGTTTTTTATTGTAAAATTTCTTTCCATCATGAGTACTTATATCATACTTGATGCTTTTTTATAATATTTACAAGTTTTATGGCGCCGCTGCCTTTCACTTTAAAATGTTGAAACAAAAAATTCTGGCAACAGTCGTAGATTGAAGAGTTTCAAAACCCCAGCTTCATTAATTGTTGCTTACTCTCAGAAAAAACCCCCCTCTTTGTAGCAGACCTTAGCATATGTTTCTTGCCTTACATATGTGATTCAGGACTGTATGTTTCCTCTAATCTGTCCCTCATGTTTCACTACAGACATCGGGCAAGTTATTGCATTGCTGAACTGGACCCGTCACCCCTAAATCGAGCTCCTTTCCTGTTTGGGAAGAATGATGCCCAGTGAGGTGAAGGGCCAGAAAAGGAGAAGATTTGGGTACTTTAATTGCCACTTTAGGTATTTAAGTCCAAAATTTAAATCTTTGCAGTACTTGTTCAGCTGCTGATTCTTCCATCTGGTGCCTAAAGTCTGTAGAGGACTATGATGTTGAAATTCCCTGTGCTTTTAACAGTCTGCTCCTTGGCATATTCAGAAATGCCGCAGACAGCACAAACCCATTCATATCTGTGTGAGCCCCAACAGGGCTCTCATGTTGAGCATCCCTCTGCCAAGTCTCCTAAGCGGGTCGATATCGCTGAAGCATCGCTGCTAGATATAGCTCTGTACAATGTGTGGCTGGGAACAGAGCTGCCATCATAACTCTTAGACTCCCAGTTCAATTCTATTGGGTATTTTCTACTCCTCAAGCAATGCCCTCCTTACTAGTCGAAGGGGATCGCTAGGTGGACCTTATCAATTTATCCTCCATTTTGTCCCAATTTATAGAATGTCGTGCCCCTTAAGGAAGACTTGAGTAATCCCTGGAGGAGGAAACTGTGCCCTTAACACAATTAATTGGCTGCAGAAGTTAAAGGGCAAGAGCCTGACCGAGGCACTTGGGAAGTACCATGCTCCCATATTGCTTGAGGTACTGATTAAAGCAACCCCTTCCTGCAGAGGAGAAAATTGAGACACAATGTGTACATGGTGCTTTAACCACTATGTTATAGGAAAAACAGAAAGAAAAGCTACCTCATCCTCCAGTCAATGTGTTTCATGAGGAAGGTGTAGGGTTGTGAACCACCAGTAGTCAGTGCTGTCTCCCCCTATAGCCCAGATTGAAGTATTTAAATCACACAGGAAGGCTAAAATACAGGTGCTATCATGAAGGATTATGACATCTGAGTCCCCTGACAGACATTTAAATTCTCCTAGGGCATCTACATCTACATGGGCTGGAGGCTGTGACTCAGGTCTTCTGGGAGGCCCAGAGTCCTGCTACATAGTGAGGTGAACCTCTCTTCATCCTCCATCAACTCTGTTTACATCTCCACTAGTTGCAAAAGGAGCATTGACCACCAGCTCACATGGTGATGTCTACATCTACACTTACATTTAAGTATCTTGGAATCATAGAATCATTTAGGTTGGAAAAGACCTTTCAGATCATTGAGTCCACCTGTTCACCTAGCACTGCCAACTCCACCACTAAACCATGTCCCTCAGCACCACGTCTACCTGGCTTTTAAATACCTCCAGGGATGGAGCCTCAACCACTTCCCTGGGCAGCCTGTTCCAATGCTTGACAACCCTTTCAGGGAAGAATTTTTTTCCTAATATCCATGCTAAACCTCCCCTGATGCAACTTGATGCTGTTTCGTCTTGTCCTATCACCTGTTCCTTGGGAGAAGAGACCGACCCCCCCTGGCTACCCCCTCCTTTCAGGGAGTTGCAGAGAGCGAGAAGGTCTCCCCTCAGCCTCCTTTTCTCCAGGCTGAACACCCCCAGCTCCCTCAGCGGCTCCTCACAAGACTTGTGCTCCAGACCTCTCACCAGTTCCGTTGCCCTTCTCTGGACACGCTCCAGCACCTCAATGGCTTTTTGTGTGGTGAGGGGCCCAAAACTGGACACTGCACTCGAGGTGTGGCCTCACTAGTGCCAAATTCAAGAGGATGATCACTTCCCTAGTCCTGCTGGCCACACTATTCCTGATACAAGCCAGAGATTAATCCTTACCCAGAACTAAAGACTTGAGTCAATTGTCTAAACATAGACAGCTAGTTCAGTCTATGGCAAGAAAATAGTGCCATTTGGGATGTTCCTGGGGTTTGGGCTACATCAATACAGAGTCTGCAGGTATGATCCAGGATAGAAAAGAAACCTAGCTATTCTTGAGTATCAGCTGGAGGCCAGACAGCATACCCCAGGGTATCTCAAAAGCAACTGAACACCAGTTTGTGGGCATCCAGGCAAACCCACTGTTGAAGTCAGAATTAGTTTGAAAAACCGGCACTCTGAGGGCTTTGCTTTAACTGGTTGATATGTTAGATCTGCTTTCTGAAGTCTAATGTCAGTTTGCCCTCTTAAACAGTAATCAAAACCAGAAATCAAGACCAGCTTTCAGCCAGGAACGTTTTGCACAACTCTCTGCCTGTGCACATTCAATGTCATGTTATCTGTGTTTCTTCTTTTCCCACGGTGTAATTGCTTTTCCAACCTCCTGCTTCCTTAGACTACTCACGCGGAGGCTTTCGAGTAAATGCAATAAAAGTGCAATGACATCACGTGTTTGTGCACTACAGAATGTGTCACTTCATTTAGTTTGCATCATGCACTTCCTACTGCTCTTCAGGAGACCTCTGGGCTCACCCACACAAAGTATTCTCAGATGTCTCCCAGCAGAGTACCTGAGTGCTGCAGAGTTAAACAAACCACTTACTGCGGTCCGTGGAGCAATGTTTTCAGGATCTCATGGCTCAAATGTTGTTTTTTTTTTCCCTTACCACTTCTTATTTCACAACTCGCCTGTTGGGATTTTGGTCTTGTGCAAGAGTTGTTATGGGAATAAAGTCTTATCTCAAAGAAAGATCTTGCATTGTTTGGATCAAATAAGTAGATCTTCCTAACTTTCCTCCTCCAATAATAATAAAAAAAGCTTTATTCAATTAATAAAGGCCTGAAAAATATAGCTGAGACATAGCTAAATTTTGCATACAAACATTCAAAACTCCCCTGCTTTTCCACTGCACTGTTTCAGATACCCCCACAAATTAGAAATGAAGACACAACATACTGTCTGCGTTGGGAAAGAATGGCAATCATTTTTCTGGTTAAGTCAGAGCAGTTTTTGAAGTTGTCTCAGCCATAAGTGAATGAGCTTGAGTTACAATCTGTTCACCAGCCAAGCCCTCACAACTCCCCGTACCTCTCCCTGCTTGTGAAGTAGTTTAAACCATCTTCACGTTTCACTTGACAAATGGGACAGGCTAAGACGATGTCCAGTATCATTTACATCCTGACTAGGGATAATTTATTAGGTCACAAGACTCGGCTCCATGGCAGCTGCTCCTAACCCCTTTCTGCTGCCTTGTTTTGCAGAGCTCCCAGATGCGCTCCTCAAGATCCCTGGTACTTTCTCTTAAGAAAGAGGTTACGAAACCTGGCAAAGTTTTCCAGCCAGACACCGTGAGAGAGTTCAGAGGGGATGCAGCAGCCACTGGGAAAGGTGTGAAAAATGGGACCTTTGCAGAAAGGTTATGAGAATTGGTTCACAGTGGAAGGGGGAGAATTAAAGCATATAAACAGAAAGGGATGTTTTAAACATTCTGAATCAGCAGGGAAGAAGGAAGAAACATATAGAAAATGTAAGTCAAATGTTGGGTGGATTTTTACAATCTCGGCGGTGGCGTAGATGTAAATGTGTGTTGGGATCAGTCCTGAAACCGGGAGACCCAGCAGAGACTACCTCCTGGAAGCAGATTTATGCATGGGGAAGGGAGCGAACATTTTCCCATCAGTTTGGACTTACAGATGTTGGAATGTGAATTATTCAGGACTTCTGAGACAACTCTAATTATCCTGGAGGGTTTTCAGATCAGCCTGAGTGCCTGAATCCTTCTTGTTCTGCAGATGAAAAATCCGCTTGTTTCTTCGAGGACAATTTAACTGGCATATCCAAGCTGCTGCTTGGGAGCAGCCCTTAGGTGGGATAGTTTCATTCACACCAGTGAAGATACTGCTGCTGTTGGCACCCACTTTTTGCTCTACAAATGGTACTAACACGACATATGGGACTGGCGATGGCATGAGGTGATGCTCAGCAGGTTTGATGCATCCAGCGACTTTTTGGGCTATGCTCAGAGGACAACCGGGGTGAAAACTGCTGGCACCTTCAGAAGTGAGGCTTTGTACCGAGTATGTGTTCTTTTAATGCATTTCTTGCTTCGTCATCCCCAGCTGCTCTGTTCTCCGTCCTGACCGCTGCCACCTTCTCCCTCTGTTCTTCACTGGATTCCTCTCATCTGTTTCAAGCTGTCTGTCCCAAACAGGACATGAACCCAACGAAGTTTGATCCTAAGCTGAACTTTTGAACTGTATTATGTTTGAGCGAACTGGAGATTAGGTCAAGGGAATTTATGCACCCATATTTCGTCAAGAGATGAGGCCTCTCTTCCTTGTTTGTTATTCCTAAAACATTTAAATTTTTAGAAATAATATTATTGATTAGAAAAAAAAATCTGCTCTAATTGGAACAGTAATTTCAATGCACCAAAATATTATAGTATCGGCCAAGTCTGTGCTCTAAAGGATGCAGGCAAGCATGAATTATGGGCTGGCACTTTGTCAAAAATGTAACTATTGTTCTCAAAAACAGGATGGAGACCAAGGGGAAACGGTGTCTAGTCTTGACTGTTCATAGTATAGGCATAAAAAAACCCCACACCCTATAGTCCAACTGGAAAGGTAGAAGGTCAAATTGTCATGGGAGAAATTTATTTTTTTTTAGTTTTCCTGTATCTGTTGATTTCCACCATGTAAGGGTCTGGATCACCAAGAATAGATAAAAGTATTTGTTTCATACATCAGCTTGTGTAGTGTATTATCCACAGCACACACAGAAGACTTCAAAGCAGCAACTGATACCTTATAAACCTGGAAAGTTCCCTTTTAAGCCAGATTTTTTCTATCTGAACTTAATAAAATTCACTTTAAAATCGATGCACTCTTTGGACCTAGGTGGAGAAAGAATAATTTTTCTGCATTCCTCAGGTGAACACTTCTTCACATTACAGTCACACTAAGAGTCCTGGAGGGATCAGGACTGTGCTAGCTGTGTGTGAAAAAAACGTCTGAAGAGCTTCCAGTCCAACGCAATCAAAAATGGGTGGAGAGAAGCACAACCTGGCGCCTTCCATAGATGGGGAGGGCCTGCGAAAGTCCCTCCGAGCACACAGAGAAACTACACAAGGTGACTCCATTTGGAGTATCTTTATGCAGTAAATATTTGCTTGCAGATAGCTTTCACCCTGCAGCGTGTGGCAGTAGCTCACACCCCGTTTTTTGCAACAAAATGCATTTTGCACTGGCCAAGGGTGAAAATGTGCACAGGGCAGGGGGCTCTGCACTAATCCCAAGGCACCTTTGCCGAATTGCCTTGCAATGGCCATTCCCCGTCTCTCCAGATCCCCTGGGGTAGGAGCTAAACTTGAGGCTTCCAGTTTAGCAATGAGACCAATCGGCTCCTCAGCCAAAGCTGGGCTGAATGGGGCTTCCCTGTATTGTTCTGCTGGCCAGATGGCTGCCCACCTCTCTCCCTTCAGCTGAGAAAACCCTTCGGTGGCTCCCAAAAGGGAGACGGACCCCTGGGATCTTATGAGAGAGCGCACTTTTTCTCTAGTTTAGCAATACTCGGGTAACATTTACGAGCAGCTCCTCATTGCTACGGAGGGAAGGAGAGAGGGATGGAGCAGTGAAAAAAAAAACCCAGGGGGCTTGGCAGAAGACTTGCTGCCTCTCCAGGGTGCTCTTGGATACAGCGGTAGGGAATAAATCATGTTTTCCCCAGGCCCGGGCTACTCGGTGCTACCGTTTTCCTTCCAGTCAGTAACGTGTGTCACAAATCATGTCTTTATAACACAATCCTATATCAGGCTATGAATACATTCCTCCATTAAGGAAACAGGCCCCCTGAGGAGAGTTCCTCCAGCCAAGTCTTGTGCCAGGGGAAATCCTTCTGGGGAAAGGCATTGGGCAATCCTCCCCAGCAGCTCCGTCTTTCTCTTTGACCGCCCCAGGGGTACGTCTCCACGGACGGGTGCAGACAGATGTATATTTGCTTCACCCGAGCGCCAAACTGGTCGGCCACAAGCCAGCTCTGTCTGGGATCTGCGTGGCTTCATGTGCCTGATCTCACAGCTTCCACCAAGGAGCTTTCATGGGCACACAGCCCCCAGACAGCGTTGTCTCATGCCCTACCAGTGTCTCGCTGCGTTGACAAGCCCAAAGTGAAGTCAAAGTCTGAAGAGCCAGGAGGTGACGTAGCTGTCCTACAGCACTCCCCACTATTTAATTAGGAAAACGCCTAATAAAACTGGAACCAGCCAATCCCTCAGTCCACTTGTGTTGGCAGCGATGACTCAGTAGCCAGACGGATCACTCTGATGTTTAGTGCTGTTTTTATCCAACATGAAGAAAGCCCAGAAAGGGCAGCACAACGTGCTAGCAGGGCTCGCCATGTCTGATTCGGGGAATGGTCCAAAGATTGTCGCTAACAACACAAACCCAGGACAGCTAAGCCCAGGCTACCTGCCCTGGACTGTGTGTGGGGTGGGATATGCTCCTATTCAGCCACAGTGGGTTGAGTCATGTTCTGGCCGTGCCCTGTGCTCGCAGGGAAGCTGCAGCAAGCTGAGGAGGGGTGTAGCTTGGTCTGTGTGTCTGCCTTAATCTTTGGCTTTGGCCCATGTTATGTTCACAAGCTTGCCCGATGGGCAGCTGGGATGTCCGGGATGAGTCTTTGCTATATAGCATGCAAGATGAGTCAACACAAGCGGCCCCATTTCCCTTTAAGGTCCTGGAGAAAGCTGTGGCTTTTTGCAGGATAGCAGTGCTCGGGTGAAGAATTAGGTTTGGTGACTGTTGATGAAGGAGCAAGTAATGATGGAGCCAGTTTTGCAGGCTATTCACACAAATCAGCGGGTGTCCCGCCTAAGGACGGCGTTGGGTGCGGTCCATTCCTTCCTGGTGAGGAAGAGTGACCCGGACCTCGCCGGGCTTTTCATTGCCTCTGCAATATTATGGTTACACTCCAGCAAAGCCAAGAGGTAGATGGGACAGGGCTGAGGCTCAAGTGCTCCCTGGAAGCAGACCACAGCCCTTTGCTCACTGTGTCCTGGGGAGGGGAGATAGGCTGGGAGGGGTGCAGAGAGGCCGTTCTGCAGCCCAGGGGAAGGCTTTTTGGCTGATTCAGCAACGTTACTCATGCAGACTCTTTGGCTGCCCGCTCCTGACTGGGGCTGTTTAACAGATAAGCAGTTCCCTGATTATCAGCTGCAGAAGTGACAGTCGATTTAACGAGCCAAATATTACATTTTTCTCACAGTGGGAGGATTGTCCCTGTTGGTGAGGCTTGGAAAATTGCCAAAGGGGCATGAGAAATCAGCCGGGGTGCGGGCAGAGGTGATGCAAGGTAGCAGACACTCTTTTCCTGAGGTACTTTCAGGTCTTCAGCCTCCACTTGCAAAGTGCCAGGCAGTTGAGGGACAACCTAACTGGTCTGCTTGTGGACGTAGGGTGCAAGATGGTGGGTTTTATTGTTTTTTTCTGTTGTCACTGTTTTCTCTCTACCTAATTATTGATGGTGATGACAAGGCAAAACAAATACCCTTCCTTCTGGCATAGCTTCCTTTGGCTGCACCCTCACTCCCCGTTCAGGTGGCTCTGGCTCGCTGCAGAGCCAGTGGGATCTCTTGTTCAATTTTCCCATAAATTCTGGCCCGAATCACAGTTCACATGAATTGTATCGCCGGGAGGGCAGAGGTCTGGAGGAGAACAAGTAGCTGTCATCACTAGGTAAATAATGGAAATTACAGCCAATTAATCATTATTATTCATTGATTTACAGCGTTCAAATTAATTATCAGTGTTTGAATATCTAAGCCCCTTTCATCTATAGGTTTCCCAAAACACTGCACTTCTATGTAATTACTGGACTCTTGTAAAATATTGAAACTCAGCCTTGGAGGAGTTAATTGAGTGGAGAAGTGTAGGTGGAAATTGAATGTAGGAGCTGTGACTCACAGTCACTTGCTCGTATCCCTGTATTGTTTGCATTGCTTGTACTGTTTGTAGAGCTCCGATTTCTGAAAACTGGCAGCTTTAGCCAGCCCAGTAGAAATAAACATCAATCTAGAATTAACATCAGAGAAATAAATACCCTAAAGACTAACCGATAGATATAAATAACAGTTACCCGACATCCCGAGTATGAAAGGTTGTGCATGTTGGAGAGGTTGCTCTTCACAATAAGGTTAATTGATGGCATAACCAAAAAAGGGCCACTTGGGGTTTTGGTTGTGTATCCAAACAGAGGGCGGCAAGACTCCAGCTAGGGCACCACTGCCAAGTCAGACGGGAAATTTGAGAACCCGTTAAGGAAGCTAAAGGAGCACAAAGGGAACTACAAATTAAAACCAGACAACAGGACACTGTTCATGCAGAAAGAAAAAATAAAAATCAGTGCTTGTACGTACACAGTATTTACTTAAGATCTCTTAAGCCACTCATGCTGCTATGGCATGAAAATATAGGACAAACTGTCACAGGGTCCATGGAATACAGATAGATATTTTTAGCCCATTCCATCTGAGATAGAAAAATCCAGTTTCAAAAGATTATCAGCCTGAACTCCAACTGCAGAAGTGTTTTCAGTAGGACAACAATAGTTATTGTATAGAAAGTTTTTGAACAAGACGTCATATACATTTGAGTTGCATATGGCCTTCGTTGAGCGTCTTCCATATGGGTAAAGTATCATCAGTTTGTGAGAGGTTACCATGGAAATGAGGAAAAATAAAACAACCTCAGTCATCAGGCCTGCTGACTTAACGCAATGTGCCATCATGATCCCAGAACCACATATGCGGGTCCATCTTATCTCATTCAGCAAAATTAAGGGAAGGGTCACTGTACATTATCCTACTCATCTGGGACAAGAGGAAGCAGAGTGGAGCTTTGATCACACACCCTTGCAGACTCAAGAGGCCTCACTGCACAGACACGTGTCTCTAACAAGACTGAGGAGATCTTATTCCTTTTTTCTAAAAAAACACATCAGGCTGACCTGAAATCATGGCTGCACCTGGGTTGTATGTCCTGCCAAATTTCGACATTAATATTTGCATGAATAACCATAGAAAGCCAGCATGAAGCTGTCGACATCACTGATGACTGATGATGACACATCTGACAGCTCCTCTGATGCCACTGAGGGAGGTGTTTTCATAGGGCAGCCTGGTCTAGGGGTCCAGATCCCATGCCAAGAGAAGCCAGAGGAAGGTAGACACAACAATTCAATGCCCACCTCCCACCTCACAAGCATGACCCAGACTGCTGTGCAATCAGGCACTCTAGAAAAGAGAAGGAAACTCCCGAAGGAGACCTCTCTGAAGGAGAAACAAGCTTCTCTGTCCCCAGTAATATTTTTAAAAAATCAAAGCAAAACTTGGACCTGTACTTTCATTCCAGAGCCACCTAACCTATGAACCTCTTAACCACAGTTACTCGATGGGGAAGAGGTTGTGATGCTGCCTGGGTCCTCCATCCAGCTTGGCACAGCAAATGTCACTTACCACTGTGGACACCCTGACAAGTTTGGAGTGAGGCTGCCTTCAGTAGAATAGATTTGAAGGGATTTGAATCCTTGGTCTCTATTCCAGGGACATTCTGAAAGGAGAACTTGAAAGGAGGTTTTAGTGAGGTGGGGGCTGATCTCTTCTCCCAAGGAACAGGCAATAGGACAAGAGGAAACAGCCTCAAGTTGCACCAGGGGAGGTTTAGATTGGATATTAGGAAAAGTTTCTTCACCAAAAGGGTTGTCAAGCATCGGAACAGGCTGCCCAGGGAAGTGGGTGAATCACTATCCCTGAAGTATTTAAAAAACCTGTAGATGTAGTGCTGAGGGACATGGTTTAGTGGTGGACTTGGTAGTGACAGGTTGGACTTGATGATCTTAAAGATCTCTTCCAACCAAACTGATTCTATGATTCTGTGATTCCTTTTCCCTGGGACTGATATTGAGCTGTTTCTGATTTTTCATTTCATGAATGGCACATAAACCTAGCCTTGGTTTCTGCTGATTTTTGGTCCAAATACATCAAATTGTATGGCTCAACCCAACTGTTTTATTTAACCATCCCAATAGAAAATGGTTTGAAAATTTAATTTCAAGTTGATCCAACCTACCGGTTTAGTTTCTTGTTTGGTAACTAAACCAACAATATGTATGACGGGTTTAATCTTCACCAACTATAGCTCCACCAGCTCTACAGAGGCAGTCACCCTTCAGAGTAGCACACAATGCATTAGCCGGGCCCACAAACTCTTCGTTTGCTAATAAGCTGCCACTTATGTCTTTCATTTTCTGAAAAAAAGTCACTGTAAATTTATAGCTGAAAGCAATTTTGCAGTAGTCCTGATAAAATACAAAGCAGATGACTTCAAGAAGCAGAAATAGAGCAGAGCTGACTGACGCCTCTGTGGTGCAGACAACTTTGATCCGTATTTCAAAGACCGAACTGAGAGCGGATCTGTGCTTCCAAACTTGGTTTGTGCTTCTTTCTTAAAGAAGTTGTCCGAAACATTGTATTTGGTATTTCTTTTCTTATAAACAATGTAAAAAAACCTATTTGTTTTTCCTTATAATCTCTTCTGTATATTTGACCTATTGTCTGTGTTTAGAAATGTTTGTTCCCAGTTTTGACTCTTAGCAGATACGTCTTCGATGTTTTGCGGAATGACTTCAGATTTATTATGTTCTAGTTTGGGGATTGCAGTCTCAAGATGTGCCATTTTACACTTGAAATATTTCCTTTACTTCTACAGCATTACTTGAGATTGGAAGGAGACCTGGGACCCGCATAAGCCCAGATAAAGCGTAAGTACAACTGGTTGAGCACATCAAAAGCATGAAGAGTTGGTCTTAAAAGGATCCAGTATAAATCATTGCATCATTGCTATTGGAAAATGTGCAGTTCAGCTCTCAGAGTTTCCAGAACATGTAGACAGCATTCTGACACCAAGAGAGATTACAAACATGTGTTCGAGCTTCGACAGAAAATGAGAAAATATCAGAAAAAAAAGTTATTGGGAAAATTAGTTTGATTCTCAAAATAATACTTCCCATTACAGCAAAGTGATGCCTGTTTCATGATGTGTTGAGCTGGGAAAAACATCAAAAAGGAAAAAAACTTCATAGGTCACTAATGAGTGCAATAACAGCAAAAGTAATGATGCACTGACACTGGTAATTAGAAACATCACCAAGCGTAATAAAATGGACTATCATCAAAGGAATCTTATATTAGAAAAATATGCAATTATAAAGGGAGACTGTTAATGATATATAGAAATTGCATAATAATATAATGATTAACAAACAGTCATCTGAAATCCTGTCTTAGACACTTAAGTAATTCCCTTATTTACGTAATGGTTGTCCTCTTATTCCTTTCCACAATATTTACTTTCCTACTCTCTTATGCACTTTGCAAAGCTGGTGGCACTAACTTTGAGGTTTTGGACTGTATGTACACCTCTATTATTGAAAAATGCTGTAAAAAAGAGGAGTGGCTTGACCTGAGAGCACTGAAAGAATCAGAATGGGGAATTTACAGCAGGGGGACTGAGAAAAGTAGTACAACAATGCCTAGGAAAAGCCTTTCACTTCACTGTGTAGAAAAATGGTTTTTGTTGGTTTTTGGGTTTTTTTTCCCAATTTCATTTTTTTTACCAGAACTCAAAATGCTTTTCAAATGTAGAGAATTCAAGTTACCCAAGTAGTCCTTTTAAATGCCCATTAAAGGTTGTGATATGACAATAGCAGCACTTATAATCTTGAGCATCTAGAAAATATCCTGGTGTCAACTGCAAATGACAGAAACACTTTTCCTTATTGCCGTCAGAGGGGAGTGCCAAATTTTTAAGATGTACTTTATCCACCAGGCCCTGATGGAAGGATAATAACAGCAGTTGGGAGAGAAGACCGATGGTCTTCTGGTCATTTAGCTCTTCCTGTTTGGTTTCAGCCTTGTCAGAATTTTCATGTCACCTTTAAATCAAATTAAGCATTTAAGGAGGTCAGATTGTCACTGGCAGATATTTTTGTTATATATAGCCAAATCTCTTCCACCTAAGCTCTACGGGCCCACATTTTTCAGAAATACATTTTAAAGGCTTATTGAGTCTTCATTTTTGTAGAGGGGTAGAGGCTACTTTATCTTTTTTTTTTCCTTTTTTTTTTTTTTTTAAGCTGGCACCGGTTTGGTCTGCAATCTGAATACCTTCAAGGTCATCTCACAAACAAAATTTTTCACATCAAGGCTCTGAGTCCTGGCCTGACGATGGTCAGGTTCATCCCATCTCACTCCATCACACTTAAAACCGGGCAGATGGTGTTGGCCTATAGCCAACAGAGAGACAGAGGCACTTCCAGAAGAGTCATATCACCAAGAAGGGATGTTACGTATTTTCAGGCAGGAAGGATGTTCTTCAGAGATTCTTTTCTCTCTCCATGGCCAATAGTAGAACAGTAACTTAAAGCAGGTACATAACTTTTCAGAAGCTGAAACAAAAAGTGTCAGATCCAACCATTAACGCTTCATCAATTAGTGTAGGATTAAGGCATCTGTGCTTGTCTTTTCTACTGAAGTCAACATAGTACCTGGTCTTTTCCTTTTGTTATAAACAGCTCAGACAAACAACTGCTAAGGAAGGTCCAGAAGTGCTTGATCCACTCCAAGAGACTGAGTGGGGACACAGGTGACCTCTTCAGGATCTTCCAAACTTGTATGTCTATAAGATCGTATGGAATCAAGATCAGTTGCTGGGTCAGAGTCTTCTACAATCAGTCTCTAACAGTGCCTTTTTCTCTCCACTGGCAAAAAAGGGAGCCCAAAAGCAAACATCTACATCACATACATTTATATTTAATCTGGCAAATCCCACCAATATGGTTCAAATAGAAAGCACATCTTGTGTAATTTAGTCTCAAATATTTGCAGTTTTGATAGTGCAGCTGGGTATCTCCTGCTTACTAGCAAAGGGAAAAGATCTCCAAAGCCATTGCAATGCATATGATGTTTATTAGAAGTAAAGCGTCTCTGATATCTGCTATTGAGTGATAATGTGCGAGGTTGAAGAGCAACCTCACAGTTTATAATTCAGTACACTTTCTAGTTGTCTAAAGACCAGATGTTTCAGCAAGAAGATGATGAGTAGGCGGAAGGTTTGAGGACAGGATAATGTAGAAATTAAAATTGGACATTCTCCAGAATCTTATGTGATTATAAATCACGGTGGGCTTCTTCAAACTGTGTCAGGAGGCAAATTCCACGTACGTCCTCCATCAAAATGAAAATTTATAACAGTGAGAATAGTTAAGGTC
The DNA here is from genome assembly GCF_963924245.1 of Chroicocephalus ridibundus. Lineage (NCBI taxonomy): Eukaryota > Metazoa > Chordata > Aves > Charadriiformes > Laridae > Chroicocephalus > Chroicocephalus ridibundus. The sequence continues at coordinate 7,285,866 of NC_086284.1, forward strand.
TGGTTTTGAACAAGCCGGAGTTAATCAACTAGTGGGATGAAATCAAATGCATTTGCATTTCAAGGTAGCATGAATTAAAAAAAAAATTAACTGAAGATCGCCTTCTACCGTACTGTTATAATGAAATTGAATGGATAAACAAGTACGGCACATAATAGTCAACGCAATTCATAGAATTAGTCTTTGAAGGCGGCAAGGATTTCTTCCTGCGCGTATGGAAAAGAAATTAAAACCCTGACTACCCATTCATCAAAACGCCAAACCAGGGATTAAATAGAGATATCCTCTTCTCTCTCAGTCCTCCACAGTGTTATGCTAAATGAGCCTCTCCAACAGGAGCAGGGATGGGATAGATCAGTCTCGTCAGAAAATGAGTGACCATTTGCACGGTTTGAGGTGAATGGCTCCTCTTGGGTTACAAATCCCAGACATTTCTGGGAACAGCACCCTACACTTCAGTGTCGTTCAACAAAAACACAGCCCCTATTCCACCTCGTTTTTAAGCCTGATGCCATGCTAACTTTATACTAGAAGTTGGCAACTTGGCATACATTTTTTCTAACAAGCTCAAAGCCAAATGCCAGTGGTAAAATTCTGGCATTAGTAAGAGCAAGGGTTTTGATTTGAATGTGGCAAAATTTTCCCCCAGTGTCTGAACTCTGGACACTTCTCCCTTGCTCTGGACTTTTTGATCCATATTTAAAGGTTGTGGAAGGAACTTTACCTAGGACTGGCTGGCTCAAGACCCCACATGGTGTCCTCCAGCAGTGTTCGTGTCCCACAGCAGCGGTAATATCATTGGCCAATAGCAAAATGATGTGACAAGATGAGTTTTTCATAGAGACTGGATTTACAGACCATAGATTGTTTTCCTTTAGAGATAGGAAAGATATAAACAGGATCAAAGCTTCCTCCTCGCAAACATTGACATATGCGCTACGCTTCATTTATCAGAGTGGGCTAATTGACATCAGACACTTGTATACATAAAGTTAAATATGTGTATAAATACTACCAGCACAGGGGGTCAAAAAGTAAAAGAAAGCCCTTAGGCAAACAGTTATATATAATCAAGTGGGTTGTTAAGAAGTTACGGCGTGTCAGCTCAGCTCTGGTACTTGGCTTTTGCACGTTCTTAATGTGCAAGAGCACAACTCCGCTTTGGCACGAGGAGAGATTTAAACACGAGCGTTCCACTGGGGAGCCGAGGTAGGCTGAGAGCAGGACTATGTAGAGCGACGGCAGCTCAGCAGCGAGCAGCGATTTTGGTAAAGGTCAGCAGAGATGTGCTGCCAAACCTTCTTCAAACCCACTTTTCAAAGGTCACTCCTGCCAGTGATAGGAGGGGTCACACAGGGGATGAGGAGTGCCTTTCCATTTTAGCTCGGGGGGGCTGCACAAATCTTGCTGTAAGTCTGGGGAAAAGTCCTTGCAACCCCCTTGGAAAAGAAATCTTTACTTTATCTCAATACTGTCTCTTTCGAGAAGGAGCAACACTCTAAAGATTTGCACAACCAAAGTGATTACTGGCACTGCTCAGAAGCATTTACCTCAAACACAGTGATTCTTGACTAGCAGGAAAACCTAAAAGAGACATTTTAAGAACTTTTCCTTTTTAAATCACTTTTTTGTTGACTCTCTGCATTTGCAAATTGGAGAAATGGCATGCAAACGATCAAATCTGAGTGTAGGATGTATTACAAAAATGCGTCAGTTTGTCTGGGTCTACTTCATCTGTGCAGGTAAAACCAGTTATCTTCAGAAATGTGAGTAAGCCATGTGAAATTTTATATGACAAGTTATCGTGCAGAGAAAGGAGGGCTGTGTTACTCAGCGGTTTGTTGATACGAGAGGTGTACGTGGTGAAATAGCGGCTTTCTGTGATTTCCTATAAAAGGCCTGGAAGGGTGTAAAAGCAATAAACAACTCTGACAGCACTCCAGGTCTGACAGCGTGCTGAATAGACCTGAGTCATGTGAATTACAATAGCTCGTTCGTCAGAAACACAGGAGTGCGCTGGGAGAAAGGAAAACACTTACGGTTCTTGGCACCATCAGGGAGCGCACACCAGTCTGTGTCAGGATCAATCTCGTAACACATCTGTAAAAGGGCATTGCAAAGGGCAGGAGATTTAAAAAGAATTATTGCTGAAAAAAAACTCATAACCGATCTTGGGAAGGACTTACCCAGGTCTGAATTGCACAAGAGGATGTGATGCTCTAAGCCCACATCTAGCTGAACAGGAGGATGTGATGCACAGGCAAGCTGTGGCTGCCCCATCCCTGGAGGGGTTCAAGGCCAGGTTGGATGGGGCTTGGAGCAACCTGGTCTGGTGGGAGGTGTCCCTGCCCAGGGCAGGGGGTTGGAGCTAGATGATCTTTAGGGTTCCTTCTAACCTGAACCATTCTATGATTCATTCTATTACACTCTGAGCTTGGATCTGGTTTAGATTTTTAGAACAGGTTGCCCAGAGAAGTTGTGGACACCCCATCTCTGGAGGTATTCAAGGCCATGCTGGACGGGGCTTTGAGCAACCTGGTCTGGAGGAAGCAGTCCCTGCCCAGGGCAGGGCGTTGGATTAGATCTTTAAAGTCCCTTCCAACTCTAACCATTCTGTGATTCTATGCTTTCCACTCAGTTTTGCCAAGATCAGTTCTCTGATGTGATCTCCTTCCTTAAAGCTCAAAATCATGAATGGCTGGGCACCCTCAAAACCCCGCAAAATAGAGCTCAGCACCCCAAGTGCTGTTGGCTGCATCAGGATTGGGACATACCAGAGATCCCACAGGGTTTGACCCCAAACCAACCAAATTGCCAAATGTAAGTGAGAACCTGCGCTTTCTCATTGATCATTCCTAGAAAAACCCTTGCTTTGAGAGCAGAAGGGTGCTGGTGAGGAGGGTAAAAGCACCTGTCAAGAATGAGTTTGTCAAAATGTGCAACCTCCAGGAAGAGGTTGGTACTTTGCTGTTGAATTGAAGGGAACAGGATTTCCTCTTCTTGAGCAGTTTCACAATGATAAAGCTCAAAAGTTCTAATCCTGATTTCTGCTCCTTTTATTGAACAATTAATTTCACCCTATGTTCTCAGCCTCTATATTCCTAACACAAGGTGCAAGATTTTCAGAGAAAGTCTTATTGTATGTATGAATAGTGCCTGGAGGAAAATGATGATATTGTTATAGAAATAGTGAACCAGTGCTGAACCTGGTGGGTAACTTCTGCCTGTTCATCAAAGCTTTGAGGGTTGGATTGTTCAGCAAGAGGTTGCAAATTAAACCCTATGCGTTGAATTGCAAATGCTGCCAATGATGCTCACTGCTTATCTATTTTTGCTGTTGGCCCCCAAGATAAGAAGCTGAAATCTAAAATAAGAACCCAAACTTATATTCAAATTCAGGCTTCTTAGCTCTTGTGCTCTGGTTTGGATAAATTACAAAGCCTCCATAAGAGACAGTTGAGGTCTTATTAACCAAAATAGTCCAAGGGGTATTGTATACAGGCTGGGATGAACAAACAGGGATTATATTCCTTTGTCTGTGACTTTGGACCAGTTAATAATGGTGGGACATAAAAAAGGCTCTTAAAAACCCAAGTCCCTATTGCTTCAGAGGGCTGAGGCACCTGACTCCTTTTGTGCATGTGTCCCTCTTCTCTTTACATGTAAAATAACAACTGTCTCCTTCGTTCAGTGGTCTATTGTACTGTTATATGGAGTGATGATAATGTTTTGCTCAACACTATAGTAAAGATTGGCTGTATATTTACAAAACTTTGCCCCTCCCTTTTTTCACTGTTTCCTGAATTGAATATAGCATATAGTATACTGTGTGTATATATATACATACACATGTATATATACACACACGGTATATACATCTACAGTATAGTTTCTTCTTGCAGAAGAAACAAGCAGCAAGGCTGATATTGCATGCTTCATTAAACACTGTAAAGCAATGTCATTTTTGATTAAAAAATAAAATAATAAAAGCTGTTGTCCTGGATAAATATTTTTTCCCTTAAAAATAATTTTGATTAGTCACAGCTTGGATACATGAGAGGGAGATAGTTATCTTTGGCTGATTGCAAGTGATATTGGGAGCTATCTTAATATTTGAAAAGTGACTCAGAAGCCCTGACGCTCATCTTTGAACTTTTGACACAGTTCAGAGGGCCAACGCTATCCCCTCGGCAAGCATCGCTGGGCCGTACATCGCTCATTTTCTGTGAAAGAAAGGCTGTGGATGAGCAGAGGGGCAACACGGGTCTTCCAAATCAGCAATGGGTTTTCTTTCCATGGGGCCCAAAGCACCACAGCAAGTTACATCAGACGTGGAAGCACGCAATGCCTCTCCTGTGCACAGTAGTTTCCTACAGCTCAGTGTCATAACCCCGACCCTTAAGGGTTCCTTGGCGTTGGCAAAGGATCATCCACAGCTCCAGGACTTGGGAACATCTCAATCCTCTGGCACTGCAACACTTTCTAATAGAAGAGGGACAAAATACAGAGCATTCTCAGGGGCCAGGATGGGACAAGCTCCCACAAGAACAAAGAACCCCCACAAACATTGCAACTCTCCGTTCCAACTACAACACACACTTCTGACCTCCCTCCTCTAAAATAAGTACAGTACATGAAAATCTCCCAATAATCCTTCCAAAACAAAACAGCCCACTGCATCTCCTTCTCCCCCAGAGACAATGAGAGAACAAACACATGATACATTAGTCATAGGCTGTAAGATCAGAGGAGACCATGGTGATCGTCTTGTCTGACTTCTTGCGTAAGAGGCCATTAGGCTTCTGGCAGTTAATTCATGCTTGAAATGGAGAAAAATGTACTGTGGTGATTTGGAGAACTGCTAGCAATGGAAATTCAACCACATTCCCTGTTCCAAGCTGTTCCAATGACTTGTTGCACGCCTTTATTTTAAATCTCAGTTTGTCTAGATTCAACCTCCACCCTTTAGGTCTCGATCTACTTTTGTCTCTAAGACTTCAAATTCTTCTAAATCAGCTTCTGTATTAAGTACTGTAAGAATCAAGACATGTCTAGCTTTGACAGCTACACAGTCTGATCACCTTGTGACTTTTGCTACAAGGCAAAGTCTTCAACACATGAATTACCCTTGGTTCAGTTGCCTGAGTGTTTCCAGGCTTGGTTGTTTGTTTTGTTGTTTTTTAAATAGACACCGAAAATGAGTACCTCATTCTGGAGACAGTCGTTGTTGAATAGAAACAGGACAAAGCTCAAAGTTTCCCCACTTACTCATTCTGAGATGCCATCAGATGATTACATTCATCTGAGCAGCAACCTCCCAAGTCTCTTCCATCCTTCCTGTTTTCCTTAATCTTCCTCATCTTGTCAGTGTGGCTTTCAAATTTGATCCTGTATATATGATTTTACGTTTTCTTATGTTACAAATTTTCCCTTTTAACCTTTGCCATTTTCCCAGTGTTTGTGCCCTCTGTAAATAACTGATTATGATTTTTAGTGACATTGAGGCTTTGATAGGATTATGAAACTACATGTGGTCAAGAACATCTCTCCCCAAGACTTGGTGTTTATGAGTACAGAATGAGAAGAGAAGTAGCAGAACATGGAAAGCTTCCTTCCATTAAGCTTACTTATTTCTGATTATCTCTGGAAATTGATGCTGTTCTTCAAATCCAAACAGGGGTGCTTTGCTTAACTTTGTGTTATGCAGAACATAAGTTTCCATTAAGAGTACCTTATTTCAGTCTTGGATAGATCACCACTTGAAACATGACATGTTTCCTTCTCTGGGCCAAAGCCCAATGGTTTTTTCACAGTCCCGTCTTTGCACAAGGATTGTCCCTAGTCCTGTGGTTTCTTTTACCCATGGAGAACGCACTAAGTTTGGCTCCTCTGCTGGCTGTGCAGCTGTGTTGGAGACAATACAGTGCTGCCTCTTCCTTCCCTGCTGATTCTGGATCTCTTCCCAGCTGGACAGGAGTTTATGAGCTGATCTGAAGCTGGGCATGAGCCTGAGCCTGCCTAAACCAGACTTGTCATCTGGAAAGCTGAAGAGGCGATTCACCAAGGATGTGTGTTCCCAGGGGTACAGGCATCATGGGATGCTACTGCAGGCTCCCAAGCAAAGTCCTCAGTCCTCGGTCCACACTGCCCCAGGTGGGGACACAACTTTAGCACCCCATCAGCGGTAGGGGGAAGCAGCCTTTTTGATGCATAGCCCCCTTCTCCGGGGTCTTGGCCACTTGGTAGCAGACTCCCTGAAACTTTTAGGTGATTGTTGAGATCCCAGACCCACCTTGATGTTCTTTCAACCATCAACCACACCTGCAGCTCTTAGCGCCACCCAAGGCAAAACAGAGGCCTCTCCTCCTGCTATAGGACCTGACTCAGCTATTCCAGACACATGGCTTTATCGTCCCACAGCCTGCTTTAATGAGTTTATCAAGTTCGGCTGGCCCAAAGCAAGCCATTAACACTTACAGCATCGATTAGAAGCTGGCAAAAAAAAAAAAAAAAGAGTATGTCAAATACAGGAGCCTCGTATCCCTCACAAGCTCATTTCCAGCAAATGTCCATAGATTTTTCTCCAAGTTATTACAAACAACACCATTTTCTTTGATCCCAAACCAATAGAGATTTTGATATGAGTTGGCTTACCATTTTGATATGAGTTGGCTTACCATGAAGGCCTCTTGCACACACATAGCTTTGACCTCAAAACCAACCAACGGGTTTGGTCACTGAAGAGACAACTAACGTCAGCCCCTTCAAGCAGACGATCACATGGGAATGTCCCAAAATACAGACTTTCATGCTCTGAGCCTGGGGTCTGACCCAGCAGTGAAGCAGAACAGAACCCAAATTATCAGCCTCCCTGAAATACACTAAAAAGAAAAAAGAAAAAAATAAGGCTTAATTTGAAAACAATGTCACAGCTTTGAAAATGGGATAAACTTTGTTAAAAAAAATAAATAATCTCCAAGAGCAAATAGTGGCATGCTGCTCTTTGCATTCCTCTGTGGGTATAAATTAGTTAACCGAGGATCTGGTACGCATGTGTATGCATATAAATAACACAAGCAGATAGCTGAGCTCTGATAAAAACTTAAAGGCAGTTCCCAGCTGAAAAAAAGTATTGCAGGGAGCTTGAATGGTGGCCCTGAGGGTCTAGTATGCGAATTGCTTCTGTGAGCCAAAGTGAAGGCAATGTTTCTGCATTTGGAAACCAGACTGTTGTAGAGCTTGATTCAGAATGTTTAATTATTCTTGGCTTTAACTCCTGATTTTCCTCATTACAAGGAGAGACATCTAAGAAACATTCAGGTCAAATTTTACTCTCATTTATACCAGTTTCATCCCAAGAGGTCAGCAGGACCCTCCAGAAACTTCTCCATGGGCTTTCCAGGAATGGGGGTGTTGAGCATAACTAACCCTTACGGCACCAGACCCATCTGACTCATCTGCCTCTTCAGTTCCTTGAAATCCCAAATGCTGTGCCTAACGCCACGAGCAAGCCCATTGTGTAGTGCTCTTCTTCAGATCTACTTGCCTTTGCTGTCACAGCTTATTCTCCTCTGTTCCTTGCAGGACGGTGGGTTCCTGTGGAAGTTATACTTGGAAAACACCCACCGTTAGTCCACGGACTTCCCTGGCAATGCCATGAACTGAGGTTTCAGCAGAATTTCACCTTTGCATCATTGCCCTATTTTTTGTGAATGTTTTATTAGCTACATTAAGCAATGGTTGAAAGCAGACGGGCCACCTCTACTTTGCTCATCCAAGAGGAGTACTCTAACAGGCTGCAGAAAAGGACAGATCTCTGCTTACAGTCTGGTGAGGCTTGCTGTCCAGATACAACTTCTTTCTCAGTCACACTAATAAAACCAAATCTGATTCACAGGTTATAAGACCAGAATGGATAATTTTGATTTTTCAGCCTGGTTGCCTGTATAACTCAGAGAACAGGCTCCTCTGGGCAAGTTTCTATTTGCACGAGAGTATTTGTAAGAAAAACATGCAATTTTGACTTAAACATGGCCCTGATTAAACATGTTACACTAGATATGTTTTTTCCTGTTTTTTCCTGCATGCTGTTAATAATGTGTACTTCAATTAGTGCTATCATGGATAAAAGAATGGGTTAATAAGGAATGTTCAGATCTAAGATTACAACTTACAGTTTGTTCCTTCTGGGGAAAAACATGCTGCTAGCTCATGATCTGGGCCAAAATGTTTATCATGTTTGAATCAATAGAGAATTCGAGAATTTCAGAAGCAAGGACACCCCGGTCCACCTCATCCTTGAGTTTGTGGTGACCTTCCTCCAGGACCAGGAGCTAGGATCAGAATGGGTTCACAATTCCCCTTTCCAGATTTATGAATATGATTCACAGCATAAGATGCCTCGCTTGCATCTTAGCAGCTATTCACAGAAATATCGCATATCCCATACATTTGTCTGTCCTAGCAGTCATTCCTAGGTCAAAGTGAGCCAACTCGTGTATTTTGAAGTCAGCAGGATAGAGGAATCGGGAGGGGTTTGTGCTGGTTTTATTAGCTTCAAACATTTCCTTAGTACTTTATATCATTCATTTCATCTGGAGGCAAATACACTATAATTCTAACTGCCGTGAAAGGGTAAAAAAATTAATAAATCTGCTGCAATGAAGTTTGTAGAGCAGGGGGAGAATATCCCCTTCAAAGGCTGGAGCAGCCAGGGGCAGCGCTGGCAAAAAAAGCTGCTGTGTCAGAAGAGCCTGAGGGGGTCTGATGCCCTTGGTCAAAGCAGAGATTGAATTGCCGTTCTCGCATCCAGACTGAACCACTGGACAGTCCTGGGAAGGGCTGTTGGGGTGCTGCCTCCTCATCGTTACCTGCATCCCCTACCGCAAAGCTTCCCACTGAAGCTATCTGGCAAATTCTGTCAAAATTTTGCATGAGTTTGGAGATGAACAAAATAATTTTGTCTGGTGCTTAAAATTCTTGATAATAGTTTCCCCACTTCGTTGTTTGCAGCGCATAATAAGAATTCCACCTGTGGCTTGCCAGCAGGACCCAAGCTCAGGACTTGGAGCCTTGTTTCCAATATTATGTCAAAGGGACGGGTCTCTTACAGACCACCAAGAGACACATTTAGCCTTGAACGGCCTTTCAGCAGATGATATAACACACCCTTATGTATCTGCTCATCATCTCGTCTCCCCTCACTCCATAATATACTTATTTATCCACCTCATTGGTCCGTTATATCAACTGTAATCTCGTTGAGAGAAAGATTGTCACTGCTTACATCTTTCTACGGCACCTAGTGTAGCAGGATCCGATTTCAGTACATCTCTATGCAACACGGCGGCCGATGCAATTGTAGGACTGCCAGCAGGTTGCACACACACACGCACTCACACATCAAAGGGAACGTGACCTTCTGTCCTCTCTGCCATTTTAGGACTGCAAAAAATCAGGAACAACATGTGGGGGGGAGAAATTCAGAGCAAGGAGACTGCACGCGAAGAGTTTACATTAAAGCCTACAAATGTTCTTTAAAAGAAAACCCATAGTTTGGGGAGTTTTTATCTCGGCTTTGAACTGCGGAGCCAATGGTATTTCCCCTTCATGTTCCATATTCTCTGGGGATTACTGGGATTTTCTGCCAGACTCGAGACTATCTCAGATTCATTTCCCAAAGAGCAAATATTTTCTGTGAATTGTGGTTACCCAACAATGCTACTCTGAAAGCTCCTTCGGAAGAAAAAAGAAAGGCGTCATCTCTTCGCCAGATGAGTTCCTGCTCTTATCTGCTGCAGATCATTAGCTTGGAAGCACTTCACCTGCTCGGTCTTTGCCAGGGAACCTCCCAGCAGGCATTTTGAAGGCAAAGTTCCCAGCAGAGGACTATTGCTGTGAGAGCAAAAAAAAAGCACTGGTGTATTTATTGCTACTATCCCATCCTGCTCTTGTTTCATTTTTGGTTTGTTTCTAAAATTTCTCCGTTTGCTGGGAATTTTCTTTTAACATGCTGGAAGGTCGTTGCCTTGTTAGGTCTCAAGAAATTGGAAGAAGAAGCATTCAAAGATTAAATGCTAAATTTCACCAAAGGATTAAGCATCTAGTTGTTACTTCTGGCACCAGCATCATGCCAAAATCCTTCAATTAGCTGCTTGCTAACCTTAAAGATCCCTAAAATCTCCTTTGTCTGTGTTCCCAGGAGTAGCACTCCATAGCAGCCTACTGTAGTCTTTTGGTGGGATGAAAAGGACTGCCTAAGTCTTGGCATCAACCTTTCAATACCTGGCTTACTCCTAAAATCCAGTGGAGCTCATAAACCAGATGTTTCTCTCTCCTATTCAGAGTCTGGTCTGGTAAAGACATCCAGATGTTGCCCCACGCCACGACACAACAGTGGGGAAATGTGGAACTGGGATGTCCCTTAGCGTGCTGCAAAGGCACTCTTATTTTGGGGAAGGAGCTTTGTCTTCAAGTCACCCAAGGGAGAGGAGGGGCTTGGATCCAGCATGTAATGTCTTCCATGAACGCTTTATGGTCACCTTGAGTTAAAAGGGAGAAGCTTTATTCCTTCAACATATTGTATGAGAAAGGATTCCAGTAGCACAAAGGAGCAAGCTGATGAATTCTGAGAAGTGTCTTCCACCAGGTCAGCACTGGGTGGACTGTTACTCTTCAGAGCCTGAAGATAAAGCCCTGTCCTCCCATTACATTTTCTGTTTGCTATCTTAGGTAGTGCTCTGATCAGCAGCATAGACCTTGTCCTTGGTGCACAACATCTAATGATAAACCCAAATCCAGCATGAGCTGCCCAGGAGAGGTTAGGCATTTAAAACAACACTACACTGAGCAAACCTCCCTGTAAATCTGGCCCCGGTGAAGACTACTTACTGATGCTATTAAAGTAGCACCCAGAAAATAGTTCCCTCGGGGTAGGCATTGTAAAACTCAAAACAAGTCCCAAAAGTCTTTTCCCAAAGCAATTACAGTTTAATGAGGCAACAAGTGAAGGCAAGAAGCAGGTTTCCCAAGGCTGGCAAACAGATGAAAAAGACAGGGAGAGGATCCTGGCTCCCAGCTGCCAGGCTGCGGCTCTCTTCCGTGCTTTATCACCATTATCTCACATGATTCAGCATCTTATCTGATAACGCGCTGCTTATTTAATCCTCACTCCGGGCATCCTAAAAATGCATCCCGTTTCCCGAAAGCCAGACTGACGTTTTCTGTTGGGCCTCATCCCATTTGTGCTATTTCCTCTCGGCAAAGCTCAGTAAATAACCCCTCGCTTCCTTTTATGTTCACAGCCTTCACATCTCAGCTGACTCCTATCCTACGATCCTCCTCAGTCATCTCCGTGCCAAGCTTTACGTATCAACTTCTTTAATCCTTTCTCATGCATTTCTAGCTATCCAGGAACATGGTTCCCAGAAATGAATGACATGCTCACGTGGAGACCTACCACAGCTGAGGAGCACACCCATATCCACAGCTTGGGAAAGGGGTGTGAGTAAAGCTCTGCTTAAACCATCTTCATCCAGTCCCACCCTGGACCACATGAAGCATGAAGGACATCTGAAAAGCCTCCTTCTGTCCATCTTTCAGAGGCTAGAACAGATCGAAGTCTTTTGGACAAACTTCCCGTGAAGTTTCAAGCAGATTTTAGAGCTATTTCATAACAGTAGTGGCATAAAGGTAGTACCTCTGCCTTCAGGCAGGGTAGTTGCAATTCAAGATAGCGGTTGCAATTGCTTAAAACAGACTAGGTCCCTTACCTAGAGCGGACAAGGAATGGGAGGACTAAGGGGGGACCGCTACATGGTCCTTAAACAGAGGAGGGTACACCACTTACTCCTGAATTAACGCACTTGAACTTTGCATTGAATGTGAATTCAATTTTTCATAGAGGCAGAAAGGGTGAGATTGAGCTGACCCCATGCAGGTACCGGAGTTATCAACTGAGCCGATGATATCCATCTAAAGAGAAATACGCAGTGAAACCACCTCTTCCTCAAGAAGATATGTAAAATAAGGCAGAGGAGTCTCCAAAGTGCCTGTTTCTCTCCATTGACTATAAAATGAACCTGGGCAACCAGAAATCCCAGGGATGTGGGGATGCCTCCACTACATACACAGCAAAACCAGGGGATGTGAATCTCACCTAAAATGCTGCAGCAACATCAAAAGGCTAACTAGACAGCGGTGTGTTTCTAAAAAGCAGCGTGATAGCTATATTTCCACTGTCTGGCAACCAGACAGTGGAAAACTAACCTCAAATGAGAGCTGTAGATATGTTCTTAAATTAAAACCCAGCTTTTGGTTCACTTTGAATTGCAAGGTCTTGTTATTGGTTATGGGAGGATTATGAGAATGAGCTTGGGAATCCTGAAATTAACCGTAACATTTATTCACTTTAAAATTATCACTGAAACTGCATTTTGGAGTTGTCATCCTTCTATTTAAGTTGTGTGCAATCAAGGAGCTTAAATGAAACCATATGAGCTATATGTAAAAAAACAAAACAACCCAAAAGCAGAAACAGAAGCAGAGGCCAGTACAGACCCAAATGAACAGTACAAAACAAACCACGCATCCAGCAGTAGCTCCCAACTGAGAGGTCAATAAATTCATGAACAAGGTTATGAGACTGGTGGAAATTCAATTATTCCTGAACTGAGGACATCAGGCTGATGAAAATAGAGCTAAATTTCTGACATCGGGCTGATGAAACTGGAGCCACAAGAGGAGAAATTGGAAACTCTTGCCACAGAACAAAAGCTTTTCAGTGAAACTCTTTTCTTACAAAAAAATAACAGAGTCTCAGAAATTTCAGCTGATTCAGGAACAATATTTCAACTAACAAGGATTGATTTGTAACAACTTTATTTGATATAAGCACATAGTTCCTCTTAGAAATAGCTAAATCCTCTTTTGGCAACAGTTCGATAGAAGTTTCCATATTTTCTACAACTCTGGATGAGTTAAATTAGAGTCTTCCTAGGAGTCAGACAGTGAACATCTGGTTTGCATCACTCAGATCTAAAGTGTGTGTTTGCATGTGTGCAAAATAACTTCATTACTAACCTCCCCCTTCATCGCTTGTCTTCTGTCTCTGCTTTGAGATCAGAAGAAGAAAAAAAGAAAAAGGGGAAAAAAAAAATCACATGCCCTGTGATCTCAACACTTCACTGAGAACAAGACCTCGGTTTCTCACAGGTTCCCTCTGAACAAACAACCTAACGGAATCAGCAAGGATTAAAAAAATGCGATAGTGATGAAATTAGTCATAGCTGTACATTTTCCGTCCCCAAAAGATGTCAAGTTTGGATTGTATTTTCCAGCTGAAGATTTGTTTCAGGGGGTTAAAAAAATCTTATCAGAACTAAGACTGTCCCTTTCTCCCAGACTCTCCAGCTGTATCCAGCTAAGTTGGTCTCAGAGGTCCCCAGGCTGGCTGGGCTGTTTTCTAGTAGACGCCCCTTTGCTTCAGATGTTTATCTGCTTTATCAGGAGGAGAGTCTGTGAACTTAGTGCTTGGAAGAAAAAGCTTTCAAGTCTCAGAAACTTTGACAAAAATGTCCAGACATGCTGACAATAAAAATGAGGAAGGGGAATCAAATCAGAAGACAGAACTGAAAATAAACACTGGCAAGGCGATGTTGCTGGTGGAACACATGGCATTTATATTTATATATGCATGTATATCACATATACTTTATATCGTTGATTCTGAATTCAATTGATATGTATAAAGGCAGCTGGACAAATCACAACTGTCCTGCAGGCAGGGTCTTCAGGCCAACCACCACCACGACCATCACAATCACCTTCTTCAGGGTTTATCTCTGTAGGTGTGATGTTTGTGTTGCATGAGTTGCTGGTGATGGCTTAACCTTTTCCCAAGCCTGCCCTGGGACGGGACCCTTTCCCCAGGCAGCTGCGTTGAAAATGCTGTCTTCATAACAGAACGTTCAACTCAGCCAAGAGACATAGCTTCGTGTACAAAGAGGAATGGGACACAAAATCCAAATGTCCTGACACCACTTATTATCCCATTTATTACGCTCTGAGAAACCAGATGAAGAAAATGGGAGCATTTATGAAAAATCACCTTCATGCTGCATTTCTCTCTGGTTTGGCTGCTCCTCATTGGGTCAGGTCATGGCTCAAGGTTGGGACACCAGGAGCACGGAGACCCGCTCTCCAACTGTGAACTGATGATCATGGATGCACGTAAAACATGTCACAATTTCTCAGGCAGAAACTATGATCTCTCCTTTAATCCCAGACATACCTTTCCACCTCTCTGGGTCAAGGATTTCAAATGGGCAATCAAGCTGCGTCTGATGGAGAATGCCCAAAGTCAAGCGTGATAAATCCTCGCTTTGAAGGTGACAGCTACGCTCTTCCTGTGTTCAATATCTCTGTCTGGGTGCTTAAAGCTTGTGGAATCTGAAATTAGCATTTCCCACCGGGACTTTCACACACTCCTGGGGCCATCACCCAGCTACATGAATAAAGCAATCTCAGCACCTGCCTGCTCGGAGGTCGGTGCCATTCGGATAATTGCATTGGAGAAGAAAGAGCGTTTGTAAGCACAACCCTGAAGTAGCACTTCATCTTTTTCAGTAGTGTAGATTCATCATTGATTTCTTTGCCAGTAGTAGTACACAACATCCAGCAGATAAACAGCTCTGCTTTGGCATTCAGTTCTGCAGAGGTACATATGTTTCCAATTCATCTGCCCCAAATATTAGAATATTTTTCTGAATATGTGTCCTGGTATGCATAGTTATCAGTCTTCTCCTACCACACCCATGGGGTGATCAGCTAACCCCATGAGAATATGCAGCGGAAGAGCGAAGGGGAAAAAAAAAATGTGGTTTCTGACCAAGGGGATATCTTTCTCCTAACGGAGTCCTACTGAAGTCTGGAAAAGTAAGACCCTTCACTGGCCTGCAGACCACAAGAGTGAAAAAAATAACGTGCCGAAAATAGCACCCTACGTTGCCTTCTCTTCTGACCTGGACAAATGGCAACAACAAGAATTTTTAGACACTAAAATCGATCAGACAATTAGCTATCTGCCAATTGCTGGGACCGAGTGCCGCTGCTGTCCTGCTCAGCCACCCAGCCCGTCTCTCTCTGCTTGCTCAGCTCCTGGTGCAATGAGATAAGCAAAGCAGAACTGGGACTTGAACAACCAACAAAAGTAATGGCATTAACCAGGCAATAAACAGATGACTTGTACCACATCCACCCAGGTGAGAAACATGACCAACAGCCGGGTAGGAAAACAAACGTGGTACCAGACCATCCTCCCAGTCCAAGACCCAGGAGGCATTTTTCCCCCTGCCAAAATATATTCCTTCAAAGTAAAGGCTGGAGGAAACCTCCGTCCTTGTGGATGACAGATTAAGGACCTGGCAGAGCTTTCCTTAGCGTGGGTGAGGTCCCGTTGCTGGCAGTTTTGTTGTTGTCACTGCTGTTTGGTTTTGCTCTATGAAACAAAGCTGATCTTTCCTCCACAGCATCAGCGTCTGACGGCATTTATTTGCAATTGCTTACATTAAACCGACAGCTCACTCTACACGCCTCTTCAAGACAAAAAATGTGGAGGGAGTAAACTATCTTCACTGATTTAAAACTATTTTCTGTTGACCAGCCTAACCTTTCTGGCTCCGTAAATTGAATATTATTCATTTCTCCTCTAACTCAGTTTAAATCCTAGGAATTTCTACAGGCTTCACTGCTTGAGACGTTTTAGCTAAGAATTACTACATTTTTTCTGTGCCCCCATGTAAGGTCAAACTTGCTCAAAGAAATACCGGCAGAGGCTGCAGTTATTTTGAAGTTGTCTCATTCAACCCCGCGGGCTTTTGGATAAGAAACCCCCCCACAATAAAATTTATCAAACTCCCAGGGTCCACAATTTTCCAGACAACAAGGAGCTACGTTTGGGTTCGCAGCTACCCCCTCCACTCAAATTACAGTGACGTGATTCTGACAGTCGTAGTCACAACCAAATATCTGGGAGAACTGTTTGAATTTTTAGCATGTGTTTTTTTTCAGGGCAGAGCTCCTTGCAGCTTGGTGAGGGGAGGAGTCTTTACTCTGGGTTAATCCTCCAGGCGCCTAAAAATATTGTGAGACATTTAGGATCTGGTTCGGTAAAGTTTCCCTTTGACAATCACTGTGAGGGGGAAAAGTCGCATATTTTTCCAGTATTCAGCCTATCTAATGAGGGTTGCTGGTGTTGCTATTCTGACGATGTGTGTCCCACCTCTTCCACTCCCTGCACGCCCTCGCACGGCAACTTGTGATGCTGAAATAGGTCTGTTGGTCTAGGTTTGGGCCACCTTTAAATTTCTTACCATTATTGTTGTTTTGGTTTAGAGGGCGATTTTCTTTTCCAAAAAACAAACCGATGTAATAACTACCGTCAAGATTCGTGTTGGTACAAAAGTGCTGTATGCCACATCAGACCATCTCCTTTCACTTGCGGTAAATACGCTGTACTAAAATAAGCCCGAGTGCTCCTCGAAGAGGAGGTTCTGCTGTTTCATTACCTCCGTGGCAGCACCATTTATGTGTATCGTGAAGTCTCAGGTAGAAGGACGTCGCACTAAATAACAAGTAACTCCAAATTTCTAAACAAAGATGATGTAAAGGAGATGTCTCATATCCCCCCAGAGGTTTGCAGGATCAAACTCCTGGCATGCCAGCATACAGAGGGGGTAACGTAGAGCACTTCAGCCCACAGGCAAAATTCTTGTTAATCCAAATGTTTCCCCCATGGACTGAGTAGGTCTCTAGGAAACAAACACCAAGAAACCAGACAGACCACATCACCTTTTACTCATTTCTCCCAAGAACTCACCCTGGTGTGTACATGCCGCAAGAGCCCTTTCACTTTTCAGCTGCGGCCAACAGAGCTACCAACAGTTTCTCCATTTTTATCACAGACATGACATTGTTCATTCCTACTGATGAACATCTGGGTGCAGTCACGGACATATCCTCCAAGGAGCACAGAACCTGAATCAGCAGGCTGCTTGACAAGAAGTCCAGCCCATCAAAACTGCCAAGTCTAGAGCATGATCCACCAGTACGTTATCTTTGATTCTTTTTTCCCAATTAATCTCAATTTCTATCATCCTGTTTTTGTCTCTGTGGACATGACATTAAAACATGACTTGTTATTTTCTGCCAGGAATAAAGAATTATTTCCTTTCTGACACTTGGCGAGTCCGACAGGGCAGGCTAACCACAGTAGGATGAGTTTACTGACGCCTAATGCAAGAAATCATGTAAGAATTTGAAGTATCTAGGAACACAACTTATTAGCAAGAGAAAGGAGGCTCTGGTAGTACGAGCACAGGTTTAGCTCCCATGAGGATGCCATGTCAGTGCTCCTCTTCTCCTGGGGCACAGCAACCAGCCTCCCTTTGCCACACTCTTCTAATGGGACGTAAGACCTTCTCTGTGCCACACTTGTGCTGGGAGGGTGACCATGTGAGTCATCAGAAGGGGATGAGATGAGGTGATGACGGACACTACGCAGATATGTATGAAAATAACCACTAAAACATGTATATTTTGTGCCATCAGAGCTATGAATATGAACAGATGTCCTCAGACATCAGGTTCATACAGCATCTATCTGTGTGTATCAATGCACTCCTAAATAAATGTTTACTACATACTGTACTGAACAAAAGGATGTCAGAGACAGGTTTAAGCTGTCAACTCTGGCTTGTCCATCCTTGTTCATTTTTCCTTACCTCCCTGGCTGTGTTCAGGCCTGAGCTTGATCCAGGAGAAGAACCAGTCATGCAGTTTTCCAACACTGGTTCAGTAAGCTTCGCACCTTCAAACACCTCCCAGTGCCCTGATCCACCACCCAGAGCATTCAATGTTTTTGGTGACTTCACCCCATTGACACATTACGCTGGTGGGAACAACACTGTCTATGTTATTTCAGGTACATTGAATGGAAACACATGTAGATGTAGAATCATAGAATGGTTCGGGTTGGAAGGGACCTTAAAGACCACCCAGTTCCAACCCCCTGCCCTGGGCAGGGACACCTCCCACTAGACCAGGTTCCTCCAAGCCCCATCCAACCTGGCCTTGAACACCTCCAGGGATGGGGCAGCCACAGCTTCTCTGGGCAACCTGGGCCACCCTCACAATAAACAATTTCTTCTTAATATTTCATCTAAATCTTCCCTGTTTCAGTTTAAAACCCTTCCCCCTCCTCCCATGGCTCCCCTCCCTGATCCAGAGTCCCTCCCCAGCTTTCCTGGAGCCCCTTGAGGGACTGGAAGGGGCTCCAAGGTCTCCGCGGAGCCTTCTCTTCTCCAGGCTGAACCCCCCCAACTCTCTCAGCCCATCCTCCCAGCAGAGGGGCTCCAGCCCTCCCAGCATCTCCGGGGCCTCCTCTGGCCCCGCTCCAACAGCTCCGTGTCTCTCCTGTGCTGAGGCCCCAGAGCTGGAGGCAGCACTGCAGGGGGGTCTCCCCCGAGCGGAGCAGAGGGGCAGAATCCCCCCCCTCGCCCTGCTGCCCACGCTGCTGGGGATGCAGCCCAGGCTGCGGGGGGGTTTCTGGGACCATTAGGTCTTGGAGCCACAAAGTCCGGAGCAGAGTCAAGGCTGTGTAAATCCAATGCAAAATGTTGACTCTAGAGAGTGATTACTTTAAGCAGTGAATACCAGCCTTAGGCTAGGTCTCGGTCACTGTCCCTCTGGCTTAGTGGCGTAGAAAGTATACACTTTCTATTAATTATAGAGGGAGCCTACAGTGACGTGCTTGTAACGTGGAAAGCACAGCTCATTGCCTATATTTAGGTAGGATGAATCCAGGCCCTTCTAAAATGTTTACAGTGCCTTTTATTTGTGGCTTGAACCGGAAGATAGCAATTATACACATCCCAGATGGAGAAAGATGTTTAAAGGGAGCCTTGGTTATATCAGGAACCCTGTTGCTTGCTTTTTCTGTTTAGCTGTTTGTTCATTTCTCCTACAGAAGTAGCAGGAAATCTTTAGGGACTGGCTTTCCCTCCTCCGCTGTTTCCAAGAAACTGCACCTCTTTGATCTTTTTTAGTCTTGCTAAACCTGGGCCTGCCCTTGTTCCAACCAAAGCAAGTGGCAAACTCACAGGATCAGATCCTTATCTGGGTGTAAATTGGCACAACCTCTGCACATCAAAGAAATCCCCCTGATTTCCATCTCTTGCAGACCACAGTATTCAAGGTCTTCATGGGAGGCAGGACCCCATGCCATCGGCCTCGGTCAGTAAATTACTTAATCAAAAACAGTTACTAAATAATCTTTGGTCTAATGTTTATTTCTCCAGGCTGATCTGTTTACACTGCTTGTTGCTGCTCTGCATTGTGCCAGAGCGACAGGAGGCTACAAGAATGATAGAATAGAGTCATAGAATCTTCATGGTTGGAAAGGACCTTTGAGATCATCGAGTCCAACCATACACACACACACACAAAAAATACCCTACAATCTCTGCCACTAGAGCATGCCCTGAAGCGCCACATCTAGACGTTTCTTGAATACCTCTAGGGATGGTGACTCAACCACCTCCCTGGGCAGGCTGTTCCAGTGCCTGACCACTCTTGCAGTAAAGTAATTCTTCCTAATGTCTAATCTAAACCTCCCCTGCCGCAGCTTCAGACCATTTCCTCTGATCCTGTCATTATTCACCTGGGAGAAGAGGCCAACACCCACCTCTCTCCAACCTCCTTTCAGGGAGTTGTGGAGGGCAATGAGGTCTCCCCTCAGCCTCCTCTTCTCCAAGCTAAACATGCCCGGCTCCCTCAGCCTCTCCTCAAATGACCTGGTCTCCAAGTCATGTTCTGCAACGTGGTGGATACCAGAGCCCGTGCTACAGCTGGAAGTACTGGCTGTGTTTGCTCACAAGAAAAAGTGCAGTTGAATGGTTAGATTGGGAGAGGGAAGAAAAAAAACAACACTGCAAAACATCAAGGGAAATCTCTGGTGAACAGGCTTTTCTCTTCTGCTCTCCTCCCTCCTTCCCACTGAGCAAGTTTTACCTTGAATCTAGGATTCAAAACAAAAGAAGCCCATGGTCTCTTCCAGAGTGAGGTTATGCAGGTGATTCATAGAAGCATAGAATGGTTAGTGCTAGAAGGAAACTCAAAAATCATCTAGTTCCAACCCCCTGCCCTGGGCAGGGACACCTCCCACCAGACCAGGTTGCTCAAAGCGCTGTCCCACCTGGCCTTGAACCCCTCCAGGGATGGGGCAGCCACAGCTTCTCTGGGCAACCTGGGCCAGGGGCTCACCACCCTCACAGTCAAGAATTTCTTCCTAATATCCAATCTAAATCTCCACTCTTTCAGTTTAAAACCCTTCCCCCTTGTCCTATCGCTCTCTTCCCTGACAAAGAGTCCCTCCCCAGCTTTCCTGTAGGCCCCCTTTAGGTACCGGAAGGCTGCTCTAAGATCTCCGCAGAGCCTTCTCCTCTCCAGACTGAACCCCCCCAACTCTCTCAGCCTGCCCTCACAGCAGAGGGGCTCCAGCCCTCACAGCATCTCTGGTCATCATCGATTCCTGCTGTCAAAGAAAGGCTGGCCTCATGCTACAGCTTTTACCTCAGATGGAGCCCTTATTGGGACTTTCTCTGAGCAGTCTGTTTTCATGACACCATCTTGAAGACCTCTGCATGACATTCATTATTGGGTTTATAAAGAAAGGTCTGGCAAACAGACCCTTCCCACTGCACATTGACGCCCACTCACAGAGCCGCACTGCCTTAGGAAACTGCCCAAAAATCCAATGCTGACCATGCTGCGTTTCTCACTTACAGTGAAGAGAGGGCATTCCCACCCCTGAGCTTGGAAGGGCTGTGCTGTGAGGTCCTTAGCATGAATTCCGGGGTCTCAGTTTCTCAGGCAACTTCAATTCTGAGCTCTCCAGGAGCAATTAATTGCAGAGGGCTCGTTCCTATGGCCTCTGACCTTAAACACTTAGGATCAGGGAGAGACAGGTCCTCCAGAGCAGCTCATCCAAAGCTCAGGTCTCTGCTTCTAATTCACTGTCCCAGGAGCAACCCCATGGCTCTCTGTGTCCTTCTTCACCTCTGAAGAGGGGAATGTCAGGAGGATGGTCTCCTTAGCACATGCAAATTCAGCTTTCATCTTTTTTCCCCCAAACTATGTTTATGATGTTAAATCCCATCTCCTTCCATGAAGGCATCCCTCCAACCTCCTTATTACACATTTGAGGAGGAAGGCTTGGTTGATTCTCTCCTGTATTGTCTCCTTGTCAATTCATAAGAAAGAGTGGGATTATTGATACGTGCTTTTAGATATATTTTAGAAGAGCCACTTAAAAAAGCGGTTTGAGATGTAGTACTGCCAGGGATGGGTTCTCAAATGCTGAAGCTATTCTTTCAGGAAGGTTGTGCTGTCATAACAAACATTTCACCAAAATAGAAACAATACCCTGGGAATCTGAACGTCAGAGTGGAAAGTCAGCTTCCTGGCAGATATTTGTGAAGTGCTTTGAAGTTGTGAAGAACGACGCTGCTGCTAAGAAGTATTTAGTCCCCTTTTTTGTACTATGATGTTCATGAGCTTAATTTTTTTTTTCATTGTGGAATATGACAGAGGCAACATCTTCTCCACACTTGGGGATTAAAAAAAAAAAATCCATACAAGAGAAACTCTGTGGTATCTCTGCTATCAGCAGAAATATAAACAGTGCTGATTTATGTATAGATTTTTCCATGCCTCTCACCACTGTGGTATCTGAATGACTTTACAAACATTTAACAGCTACAATAATTTTGTGAAACAGTGAAGTATTGTTGTTTATACTTTGCCCAAAGGGAACTGAAGCACAGAATTAATTAAGCAACACAAAGTAAAACAGGAGATTAGATACTTAATGCTGATCTCTTGAATCCCAGTTTACTGTTTCTTCTATAAGATGATGCCGGTTAGCTAAAAAAAAAAAAAGATAAGGGCTTTATGCAGAAGCCATTTAGTGCAGTTCTTTGGCCTGAGTTGTACAACACAGATAAGATTATCTCAAAGGTCCCAGCTAGCCACAAAACCGTGGAAATTATTAACTTTCTGTAATTCCTCTGTATTTGTGTGTAAGCCATTTTGCCTATGCACAATCCCCCAGGAGAAAGCTTTAGTGGGTCATGAGTTGGTGTTTGTGTCCATCCCATATCTCAGCTGTGTTGTGTTCCCATCAGCTGGGCAGGAGAGAGACCCTACAAATTCTCGTCTGAGAACTCACATGGAGGAGAACACAAGAGAGAGACATTATAAACAGACCCCTAGCTAGAAAAATATAAGTTAGAACTCATAGGCTTTTCAGGCACCAAAGGCAATCAACCAAGAGCCACAGCTCAGTAGGGAATTGGGCTTTATCATTTCTAATGTCTGCAGAACTTCTGGGGTTTCAGAAAGTTTGAAATGCACCTTTTACACTGCGAACCATTGCTCTCCATTTTTAGCATTGGTGGGTGATAACAGAGTCTGGCTGTAGATGAGACACCATCTGATTTTCGGTCAAGACTCAGCCTGATTAGTCATTCACAAGGCAGATTTGGGGCTGTTTTATGTTCTTCACCTCTGATATTGCTTCCAGCTACTCTGAGATAGCCCTTCCGCAGACAGAGCTTTGCCTCCCTTGGGTTGTACATCCCACAGAATCCAGCCGTCTGTTGGACTTTATATTAGGATAGGGGCAGTCATGCCCTGGTATCGGCTGGGGTTCATGAGGAGGCCCATGCCTCTGAGGGGATGGGTGGTTCAGTTCTCCACATGTCCTAACACAGCCCACCCCATCGCTCTGGGGTGATTGGCACCCCACGACGTTCAAAGAGTAGCCCTGGTGCAGGAAAAAATATTATCAGACCTTTGACGTGGCTTGAATTGTGTGTTTTAAGGCGATTCATGTTGATGAAGCAGTTCCTGTGACTATGGTGAACGAAGCTTATTGCTCCAAAACTCAACTGGAAGTGAGATATCCATATCATACACTCTGGAGAGAAGATAGGAATGATAAATTTCCCTGGATCCCTGGATATATGCTTCAGGACAGACCCCAAAATATTTTTTTTTTTTTTGCTTTGGGTCCTTTTGCTAGAAAAAGAATAGTACTAAATTAACCTGTCAAGATACCTAGAACGAGCTCTACCAGCTCCATGTAGGTAATGAGGCTTTCTATGAAGAACAGAGTGGGGAGCAACTTTCTTATGCAGTGTTACCCTTGTTAGCTGACTGTTTACATGGTGGCCGTCATCAGAAGTGCTCTTGTTCTCGGCTGTTATTCACTCTCTGAGAAGGAGGATGGGCTGACCATAAGCTGGTGTCTCTTAACAAGCTGCTCCCAGCTGTTCCATATAGGAGAATGGATAAGAAGAGACAGAAGAATAGTTTTGGATGGCTTGATTGTTGATGTTGTTTTGTTTTTTTCTTGTTTGTTTTTCTGAGACTTTTAAGAAGCTTTCAGGTTTAGGAGGGCTAAAACAAGATACTCTTTTTGTTTTAATCCTACCTAGCAGGAAGACAATTTTCTTGGTCTGTACGTCAGGACACGGTAGGAGGTTCTTAACCACTGGAGCAACCCACGCAAAGTGTTTATTTCCACACTTAGGAAATGGTTATAATTGAACTCTTCCCAGAGATACAATTAAGAAATGATCGGGCTCCCTGCCTGCCGGTAAGAGCTTTCTTTGTGATTCGCCTGGAGGGCCATAGTTCAAAGTAATCAAAAAGGGATGAGATTTCTTCTGATGCATGCAAAGAAAAGGCAGATTAAGTCCTGGGCAAGACAGAAAAGCATGATTAAAAAGTGCTATGCCTCTGCTCAGTCCATCACAGCTGTGGAATTGTTCTTGTCCCAGTACCTGCTCACCTGCTCGCCAAGCCAGATGTTGCTAGCAGAGAAGAGTTTGCTTCGCTCTCCTTCTCTCCCTTTCTCTAAGTGATCACTGCTGACCACTGCCACAGGCAGGAAAATGCAACAGAGGGACCATCAGGTATCACATAAACTGGGATTTCTATTAACTAAAGGAAACTGTCACAAACCTGGATTGGATCTGTCCAGTTACCCACCAAATTCATCTTCTTTTCTTTCTTGAAACTATAGACCCAGAGACACTGATGGCTGCGTAGGTATTGGGCCCTTTCTACAGTGCCTTCGAATCTCAGCTCACAGAAGCTAAATAAAATTGCTGTAACACTCAGGTTTTTTTCCAAGCTGGATGACTGAATCTAATCTTGGGTTAATTTCATATTTGAAGGCTATAGATCTACTAATGAAATTTATGGGTCTTCCAATATCTTGCCTGCAGCCTTTGGCTCCGATATAATATTCTTCAACATGCCCCTTAATTTTCCTGGATTTATCTGCTGTTACTTCAAAATCTAATGTCTCTTGTAGAAAAATTTCATGAGTCATCTTATGGTATGAATAATTCCAATGCATGTTTCATTTTGCATTGCACAGAGATGACTAGAAATGAACACTCTGGAGGGATACTTTACAGACTGACATGTAAAGGGGACAGAAAGTTCAGTGAGAAAAACACAGCACAGTGTGCATTCCTCATCAATGGTGTGTGCATTGCTGTTCAAAAACAATGTGTTCTCATTGTCTATGAGGAATAAAGCTGATTTTACAGTCAGGAATTAATTTTCCTCTAATGCATACGACAAAGCTTGAAGTCAGTAGGAGACTTCAAAGGCAGATGACTGGTCCTTGATGAAAAATACCCTAAAAGAAGTAAATGAATAGTAAACACCTAGAAGACTAGTGACTACAACAGGAACAGATATACGCTTCATCATGAACATCCACTTTTACATACTTTAGGAGGGATAATGTACAAGTCAAGAAATTTAGGCACTCTCTAGTTTTTTCATCTGTGTGCCAATACCGTGTGGCAGTGGAGGAAGATGAAATGGTCTTAGTATTGGTACCAGTGGAGTGAAGCCACCCCTGTTCTTGCTGGTGAAAATGTAGAATGGTTTTGATGAAGTTTCAGTGGTGCTGCAGGTGCGTATGGAGTTTGGCCCCCGATGCCCAACCTGGATCATGGAAGGAAGGCTCTTTATGGCCCAGTGAGAAAGAGGGTACGAGGAAGTAGTTAAGGCTAAACCAGAGGCCTGCTGCCCCCCGTAGAACAGGGACGAGATGGGAAACACTGATTCTCCCTTCCAGGAGAAGTATCTCCAGGTGCTGGTTAGCTCTGCTTAGCTCTGAGGCTCCTGAGCAGGGGGAGCAGCATTGCCAGAGCTCAGGCAGTGACAAGTAGAGGCAGCGAGAAGGACCACAGTTCCATCTCTGGACCCTCTTTCTCCCTTCTACTGGATGAGAGAGCTAGACAAGTAGTAGCTGCCCAGTTTTGGATGAGATATCAGGACAGAGGCACAGGAAAGCCTAGGAGAACACAGCAAGTCTTGGCCAGTATGCTGACGCTGGTATGGTTTGCTTATAGAGCCAAAAAATGCCATGCCAAAAAAAATTGGTGTTGTCTGGCATTGCATACTTGTAGAATTTAATGACGAGCCTGGTACCAGGGCATGTCTTCCCATCAACAGGCACTTGTCCACAGAAATGGCCAAATAGAGTTGTATCAACAGAAAACCTGAAAAGACTCCTCAGGGGACCTACAAAGACTCGAAGGTCATGTTCAACTGAATGTTTGCCCAAGCGTATCTAAATTATACATAACTCCCATGATGGCTACAGTGGGTCTAATGGGATTTCCTGCTGGAAAAGAAACACCACATGAATTATATTTTTCTGGGTTTTTTTCTTGAGAAGGTGGGAAGAGAGGAAAGAACAGAGGATTTTAATTCATACAGGCTTTTAGTTTGGCACTAGTTTTGGATTAAGAAGTTCACAAAGCAAGAGAAGACTCAGGGACTGATATCACTTGAAGGGTAGGAAAAAAATGACTTTTTTCATAGTGGAAATACGCTACCAGAGGACATCCACGAGATCTATGATACAGTCTGCACCATGCAGTAAACCCATAAATCATCTTTAAAAAGGAGTAAAAAGTGAGGGGACAATGTATGTGAAGGACACTGCGTTATTAGGAATCCTAAAGAGGAAAGTAACTGAAAAGTTGTGGAGTCGTTGAGGAATAAAAGTCAAAGGCAGTAAATGAAAACCCTTTTTCCTACAAAAAGAAGGTCTCTGAACCACTTTAGCATTCAGTCAGGAGATGTTGGTGTCAGTGAGTTCTACAAAAATGTCAACTGAACACTCAGTTGTGGCTAAAAACATTTAGGAAAAGCTATTATGGGGAAGCCATTACTTGAGAAGGGATAGACAACTACAGGATGATGTCACTTAAGAAACCACAGAGTACCCAAACCTTGAAAGCTCTTTTGCTCTCTGAGCTTTACTCCTCATCAAGGATATAGCGGAATTAAAGAAGTTTTAAAGGGATCAGAGGTGTAAAATGTTTTTTCACAAGAAGTGTATAAAAGGAATAAGACTGTTCAGCCTCATAAGAGATTATACAAGAGAGACACAATAAATATCTCTACAAACAGGTACACCATGGCATAGAGAATAATTATGCATTGTTTCTAATAATGGCAGAATTAGGGTCATCAAATGATGTTATTGGGCAGTAGGCTTAGAAAAAACCTCAAGATTCTGCCTTTTCACAAAGTCTGGAGTTCAGTTACGGACCTCCTTGTCAGCAGGCGTTATAAATACCAAACATTTATACAGATCCCACAGGCAATCGAGTAGCCAAGGGAAGAAATGTTCATCAGAGGCTCTTCAACACAAACATACAACCTGTGGCTTGGCAAGTCCCTAAGCCACAACTCTGTAGGCACAGAGGAGGTATTGACGCAGTACCACTACCCTCCAATGTTGTTTGTATGCTCCTTTTCTAAGCTTCCATCCCAGGAGGGATGGGGAACAGTTACAGACCTGGTCTGACTCAGCACAGTCACCCTTATGCCCTTACATGCTTGTAAAACAACTTGGAAAGGTCCCTGGCCAACTCCAAGACAGCAGAATTGACTGCTCAGTGACCCAAATCTCTGCTTTCTTTCAGCGCGTTTAGCCCTTGCAAGTTCAACTGCTTCCCAGGAAGGTTGGAGAGCTGAGGGAACCCAAAGCACTCCTTCAGTAACATTGGCGTGAAGAGCTCATATCTTAGCAAACAAGAGAAGCCAGGGCAGATTTTCATCTCTGCTGTAGAGGAGCGAAGTCCCAGACCCCCTTAAGCAGTCTGGCCAAAAGTCTTACGAGTTGGGACAGTACAGGGAGGAGTTTGGTGCCAGTTTGCCTGGTTTTGATCCCATGCCTTGCTGTCTGCAGCTCTGTGATACATCTGTGGTGCTCTGCAAGCAATTATTGCCAATTCTACGCTAAACTAAAACCAGGAGTGACTGAACAATGAAGATTCATCCAGGAAATGCCTGTTCCTTGACCTTCCAATCCACTTGCATGCAAAACCTAGAGCAGACAGTGAAACTTAATTCTGCTCCAACCCCTCTTACTCTGTGTCATCGCTGGCCATTGTCCTCTTGCTCTAAGTTGATACTCATCCCTGCTACCCAGGAGATTTCTGGTTGTTTACATATTGAAATATTCTCCCTTTTATCCCTTGTGGTGGCTTAATGTCTCATTCCCTCTTGGCTTCACTGCATTTCTGATTCAAACTTTCTTTACATGGGGCCATTCAAATATGAAACAGCTCTGACTGAGGCAGCTGCTGCCTTGTCAGCTTTCATTTCTACAGATGATGACTAACGCTTCAGCTTATGATTTTGGTGGATTTTCATA
Organism: Chroicocephalus ridibundus; assembly: GCF_963924245.1. Classification (NCBI taxonomy): domain Eukaryota; kingdom Metazoa; phylum Chordata; class Aves; order Charadriiformes; family Laridae; genus Chroicocephalus; species Chroicocephalus ridibundus. The sequence continues at coordinate 7,313,683 of NC_086284.1, forward strand.
CTCTGCCCTGGCGCTTGGATGACTGGTGTGGGATTTGCAGCCTACAAAGTTCTCAACATATTGGTCCCATTAGGACTTCATCTGCGACTGATGCCATCTCTGGAAATGGCTCTCCTCCCAACCACCCAGTTTAATTCATGTCATTGACTTCTGTTAACATGCCCTGGGTTTACCCTGAGCAAACGTCTGGGATTGGCATCACACCCTCCGCTCTTTGTGTGGGAACAGGCTACTGTCTATCCTCTGGGATCTCCCCCACCCCCACCCTTTCTCCTTTTATATCCTACAGTCATTTCTGGAGCTGCCAAATGATCATATTTGTCTGTGGTCCGGGAATGTTAGTGACGGTTCCCCAGAAATACTCATCATAGTGTGTGTGAAAGTAGCTGGTAGGAAAAAAAAACCCTCCTCCTGCCACTGACTCTGCAGATGCTCACACATAGCAAAAGCTTCAAAGTAAGTGAAGACCCAAGATTTACATTCAGATAGCTCTCAGGGCAAAAATGCTCCCTAAAAATCTGAATGGGAGGGATGACAATGATGGTCACCCAGCCAACACCTTCACAAAGAACCTCTGATTGCTCTGACAGCTCTCTAAGGGCTTGTGGCACTCATATGCAGACTCCTGGCAACTTAATCAACTGTATTACCAGGAGTTGCAAGGTGATACTACAGTAACCTGCTCCAAACACTGACTAAACATTTGGTAAGAGTTTTCCCTTTCCTAAAGAGCATCCCATGTACACCAAGCAAAAAAGAGACATGTTGTCACTCCCACTTTAGAGCTGAAGAGCCGAGCAGGTCTAATGTGGCATAAGGGCACCCAAACCCTATGGAAATCAACAGAACCTGTGCAGCTGTGTGCTCCTGAGGACTTCAGGCTCTACTTTCAAAACAGTTTGGTGGCCATTGTAGGATATGGGGGGGTTTGCCCCTTATCACATGATGGAATCCTCGTGTCTGCAGGATGCAAGGTGCCTCCTTCCTAGAGAGAGTATGTGCATAGAAGAGATCTCCAAATGCAGGGGAATGGAGACCTTCCTCCACTATCCAGGTTGGAAAAGGGGAACATGCCTTAAGCACATCTAGCCAAGACATGACCCTCCTTCTTAAGCACCAGTCTTTGCATCCTTTAGCCCAATATTTCTGTTCAGAGAACATTTCATACACCATGATAGTAAGGATCTTGCCAGCTTGTGTGCTAGGGAAGAGCCAGAGGAGCTTTGAATTCATGGGGGCTTGAAGTCAAGACTCTTCTTCATATCCACTGGAGCAAGAATGAGATCCTGAGTCACCTGCATGAAGAAGGACCTGTGCAAACATGCACATTGTCACCTGGCTGTCTAATGTGCAGGATGTATTAAGCTCAGGCTCAGAGCTTCTTTGCGGGATCAGGTAGCAGAAGGCACCAAAGTAAGACCCTTCCTTAGGGCTTTGGCATGAAGTCTAATCAAGCCGTTGGCTGCAGAAGATATTAACATGTTGGTGCCAGCTAGCAGAAATGTAGCACCCTCAGGTCTAGACAGTGGTTGAGTAGCAGTTCCGTCTGCCATGTCCACCACAACAGTGACAGACAATTACTAATGTACTTAGTCCAGATCTGGCAAAGCCTCTTAGCCAAGATCACAGACCAGCCTGTGACAGAGCTGGGAACAAAATCTGACCCTTTGAGGTTCAGTCTAGTGCTTTAACCACATAAACACTTTTCTTGTGTTATCCGCTCCCCCTTTTCATGAACTCTGCTTTACTGTATTTTTCATACCTAATTTGTTCCTGATCAGAAGGAAAAAATACCCTCTTTCAAATGCATATTGCAATGTACAAAAAGCAGATTCATGGTCTTTAAAGCCTTTCCTGTTCTAAGTCTCTGTGAAACATGTTCTTTGGGTGCTCATTAATTACAGAGATTGTGAGATGGGAATTTTAAGTACAGTAATAAATCTATTCAGTTAAAACATGGTACTGGGGATTTCATCCAAGCAGGATTTTATGCTATTAGATTACAGCAAAAGTTTTCTGAGACGTGAGGAAAAAGTCAATACTTCAGGGACTTAAGTGATAAGGCCATGAATGTGCTGATCCCTCACACAATGCGTTTCCACTGCAGAAGGAAAGCTAAGTGGTCCAGAGACACTGCAACCTGGGCACCAAAGGGCTGTGGGATGGCTGGGGAGCTGTTGCTGACTAGGAACCAACAAATGCCCTAAATTAAGCACGGTTGGCCATGGGAAGTTGGTAGGTAGAAAGAAGCTCAAGCAAAACAGGGAGCAGCACAGAGATCTGAAGAACCTGGAGGTTATGGCCAGTGAAATTATCATCTCTGTCTTGGTGGGGGTTCAACACCGGAGTCTGGGCTTTATACCTGTAGGTATTGCATCCTGACACAGATTTTCTTACTTGGTCTTTCATCTAAACACCTTCTGTTAGCCCTACAGATAATAACACAACTTTTTCTCACTGCTCTGGCAGCTGTCATCATGTTTGCTCTTGCATTTGCTGTCCCTCCATGAGGAAGCAGCGTTGTGACAGCCTTTTTGATGACCTCCCACCAGGCCCTCTTCAAATCCCTCCTTCCCCCAAGAGTTAAACTAACTAGAGACAAAGATCAGCAACCAGCGGGGTTCTTCATATCTCCCAGGCCTTCATGTCTCTGCAGAAATGGAGACTTTGAAGCACAAAACATGCACGCTGCTGCTTCACGCCCTTGCAGGCTCCTGTCTTGGGGACCCCCAGCCTTCACTCCTACTTGCCCAAACCTGTTGGCTGTGGGAACTCAGAGCACCTTTTGCCTTCTCTTGGGAGCAAATCTGCTTACAAGTGCTTTTACAGATCCTCTCCCCGCTCCCTGTTCTTGCTCTCCAACTCTTGGCATTTTCCGTCTGTGCTATTTCAGCCACTTTGCTCTGTGTCTTTCCAGCCGGGTGGGGCTAAGCTATAAAAGGGATCTGACTATCTTCCCTCCTCTCTCTTGGCACACAGCCTTGGGCTATACACAGCTCAGCTAAATCATTCCACGCATTCCTTTCTCTCCCAAGGAAGAGCGTAATTCATTGCAAAGGTATTTTTCACCATGCCCTCCCGAGACAGAAAATTCTCTGCTTTGCAGCTGCCTTGACACATAGGTCTTGGGATGAGCTTATCTCAAGCATCTTGTGTGCAGAAAGATTCCATGGCAGTGTCAAATAATAAACAGATCTCGAAAGAGTGCGCGATTTTTGCAAGCAGACGATAAAATGCTCTGTGTTCCTCGAGAGACATTTCTACCCTAATCTTACTCCTGCTGTGTTTATCCAGTTGGATGGTTTGAACCAACCACTCAAATGTCAGCATCTTATTAAACCTGCTGCAGTTACTGATTGGTGCAGCCACAATCACTACTGACTCTGATGAACCCATTGTCACTGATATTAGCCAGCAACATGTCACAGAGACAGACACGGTCACATTGCATCAAAGCCATGTCCTGCTCCAGGGATAAGGACCAGCTGCATTTTTGGCTTTCGACTACAGACACTTGAGAAGCATGACCCAAACTCACACAAACATCATCACGCCAAGAGTTGTCTTTGAAAGTGGGTCTCAGGATCAAGAAGGGCATTTGCTTGACCTCTGAAGCCCTTGGCAGGTGTCAAAAGCCACAACTACTTTACTAAAGGTGTTTGCCTCAAGGAGAGAGCCCTGGCTTTGGGGGTGGGGGCCATGGGGCACCCTGTTTCTCTATTTCCCATGCATAGCTCTTGGCACATTCTATATGTATTTCGTGCTTGTGTCTTCTCAGACAAAGCGTTCGAATTCACCCGCTCTGTGTGGCAGCCCCAGAATGGAGTTTTATACTGTGGTAGGAAGCACACATATCCATCTTTGGGTGCACATGGGGTTGTCCTGGGGGTGCCTGAGGGTGCAAGGTTTCCCAGGCAGTGTTGGAGGATCCTGTGGAGTGAAGGGTGCGAAGCAATAGAGTTGGCTCATTCCTAAGGATAAATTAACTTTCCTTTCTTTTTCTGACTTGTTTTTCATTAGCAAGCAAGGTGAGCTTTTAGGACACTCACCAAGTGCTTGGTTTTCTAGCCCTTGCTCCAGTGACAGTGTCTGTGTTTTCTTTCTTTTTCTTTTTCCTTTCAACCTTTTGTTAGGTTGATGGTTGGACTAGATGATATGAAACGTCCCTTCCAACCTAGTCAGTTCTATGATTCTATGATTCTATGACTCTAGGATTCTTTAGTCTGGATGATCAGGGAGGAAGGGCTGGGAATGATCCAGAGAGATAAATTATATTGACAGTCCCCCTGTCTCCTGCAGTCAGATATAAAGGTATGAGAGAAGGTAGGCTAGAGTTTTGAAAGCGTGTTGACATTTAGTTGAGTCTCCCAGAAGCCTTCCATGTCAAAAGCCCATCCAAGTCCTTATTATTATTGCCCGCTTTCAATCCCAGGTTGGATATCCAGCATCTAAGATGGCTAAAATTTCCAGGATCCAGCAGCTCACAGCCTGGCTGTTTTGCCCGTCGTGGCAAAAGAACTGAGAATATCCCAAATCTGTCTGAGCATTTGGACTGAGAAATGACTTCAGCATCTGGTCTCACTGTGGACATGGGACACTTCTGAAAGTTACACATCTCCTTCCTAGAAGATTACCACGTATGCTTATTCACTCACACATCATATTTTTCTTGCGTTCAGAGTGGTAACTAAATGTGCTACGGAGCAAATGCCCATCATCTCTGTGGTCTACAGAGCCGGCTTACTGGGAATTTGGAAAGACCAGTACAACATCATGTCTTTATGATCCTCTGTATTTCAAACTTCAGACCACATATTTGGCTTACGCTGTGGGCAGCTTCTGGAATGCGTCTGTGAACTGTGCAAGGGTAGAAATACTTGGTCAGGGTGAGAGGGCACTACTTTTCTCCAATGGGTTTTATAACCGGAGAAATAACTTCTTGCAAGAGCCTTGCCATTGTGCATTGGGTGTGCTGGATGGTCCCCAGAGGATGCCCCAGAGGAAATGACTTTTCTCCAGCACAGTTAGGAATGTGACCGCGCAATCTGGGCTGTGGGTGATGCCCTCGTTCGGAAAAGGGCACTGGGATTTTCAATGCTCAAGCCAGGAAGGAATATTTTAAGTGCTTTCTGATCATCTGCTCCGGGGCTTGCAGAGCACATCCTGTTTGAAGAGTCCATTTTTAGTAAGCAAAGAGGTTAACTTCCATTTGAAGTACCTCTCTGCTTTGCTGAATCTGAAACACTGAGCACGTACTTGGCGTTTTGGTGACTTAAATGAGAAAAAACTTCTGGTGGTCTGCTCAAGCAGTGACTAATTAATTACCAACACACCAATCCAGATGCTTATTCCTGTAGTTTCAAGCCAAATGTGACTGTCATATTTCTTGCTGCTGGCTCCCTTTCCATTTCTTTTACTAATCGACCAACTGAGGTCTATGCAGTACTCAGAATAACAATTAAGAATTCAAAGTTTACTGTCTGAAGATAGCACCACCACAGATTTATCTCATTGATATATGAAAAATTTAATACTTAGTGTCATGCAACAAACATGTTTGCTGATGAAAAACAAGTCAGAAAAAAAGATGAGCTATTAGGACACTCACCAAGTGCTTGGTTTTCTATCCCTTGCTCCAGCAACAGTGTCTGTGTTTGAGGGAACTGGAGCTCCAGGTAGTGCAGGGTCTGTATTCATCAGCAGTATTTCTCTTGTCACAGAATCACAGAATCACAGAATCACAGAATGGTTCGGGTTGGAAGGGACATTAAAGATCATCTCATTCCACCCCCCTGCCCTGGGCAGGGACACCTCCCACCAGACCAGGTTGCTCCAAGCCCCGTCCAACCTGGCCTTGAACCCCTCCAGGGATGGGGCAGCCACAGCTTCTCTGGGCAACCTGGGCCAGGGGCTCACCACCCTCACAGTAAAGAATTTCTTCCTGATATAGAATGTCACATCATTTATCACCATCTCATGGTAAACATTCTTACTTTCCTAGGAGCAGACATTTAAAATTAATTAAATAAATTAATCAATGATAGAAAAACAAACAGGAATCTGACTACCTAACTAGGCATTGTGTATCATGCCTTAGCACAGAAGTGGTTGCCAAATGGGTGATCTGTTATTTACAGGTCCAGGAGTCAAGTGGCAGCAAAAGCAGAGGATTTGGCAACTTCTGCCTAATCACAGAATCACAGACCGGCAGGGGTTGGAAGGGACCTCTGGAGATCACCCAGTCCAACCCCCTTGCCAAGGCAGGGTCACCCAGAGCAGGTTGCACAGGAACGCGTCCAGGCGGGTTTGAAATATCTCCAGAGAAGGAAACTCCACCACCTCTCTGGGCACCCTCAAAGGAAAAAGGTTTTTCCTCATGTTGAGATGGAATTTCCTGTGTTCCACTTAGTGCCCATTGCCCCTTGTCCTGTCGCTGGGCACCACTGAAAGGAGTCTGGCCCCATCCCCTTGACACCCACCCTTTAGATATTGATGAGCATTGATGAGATCCCCTCTCAGACTTCTCCAGACTAAACAGCCCCAGGTCTTTCACCCTTTCCTCAGCAGAGAGATGCTCCAGCCCCTTGATCATCCTCGTAACCTCCGCTGGACTCTCCCCAGTAGTTGCTTGTTTTTCTTGAACTGGGGAGCCCAGAACTGGACCCAGTGCTCCAGCTGTGGCCTCACCAGGGCAGAGCAGAGGGGGAGGATGACCTCCCTCCACCTGCTTGGCCATGTTCTTTTTAATGCACCCCAGGAGACCACTGGCCTTCTTGGCCACAAGGGCACATTGCTAATGGCGAAACTTTTTTTTTGCAACAATTCTGTTAAAGGGACTGGTGTGAGCAATGGAGGAAGCCTTTTGCTAGAGTAAGGCCTTATATTGTAGCCCTGGCTCGGGGCTGGCATTTATTGTAGCAACCGATTGGAGACCTCCTCGTCCAGGCAATTTCCAGTCCATACATTGAAGTGCAGCAGCTGAGATGTTTCCAGCTGGTTGCATGTTTTGTGGAGCAGGTCACAGCTCAGACTTTATTTTGTGGGTTTTTTTTCTTGATTACAGCTTGTGCCACTGCTGTTCTCAATCATCAAATAGGTACATCATTCAGAGTATCAGCTGCGAGAATGAACCAAGAAGTATTTGTCCCTTTAGTGAACCTGGATTAGAAAAACAGATTGCGAATGGCTGAGTAAGCATAAGCATGGGACGCACATGTTGCTAATTTCCACATGTTAGGATGCTCTTTTGTTTAGTTGAGGAGCTGAGGCCCATGTAAGGCTGCTCATTGTCTGATACTGCTTGCTGGAGCCTGCAAGGAAGAAGGGAGATGCCTACAACTTGCTCTCCAGGCTGTAGCCTGTATCCAGGAGTAGGAGGAGCAAGACAATGCATAAATATGGCCCCTGCGTTTTGCATCAGCAAATCTCTAAATACTTGGAAAGAAAGAGAAAAAAAAAATAGTCCTTATTATCCATCCTTTACAGATGAGCAGGCCATGAACAAACACACAGGAGATGTCCTGACGGCACCTAGCAGCACAGAGCGTGATGCCCAAAGGATGATGGGGACACAACCCACCTGGCTACCTTGCTCTGAGGTTCTGAAAACAAATAAGCAAGATCATCCATCTGCCCACTAGCCCGGGACTGTGGCCAAAAGGCATAAAATGCTTATATTTCATTAAATGCAAAAGAGATTTTTAAGGCTGTGAAACGGATGAGGTCAGGTTGACCTGAAAGCCTGGAAGATATCAGCATCTTCCCATAGTGTCTTCTTCAGCTTCAAACTTTGAGTTTTTCCATCTAGGCTATAGGTCGTTTTGCACATTTTTTCTGTTACACAAGTTCATGCTGTGGCCCCTCCTAACCACCCTCACAAGTACGATGTTCTCAGCATCTTGGTGCTTCAGTTATTGCAACTTCCTTTACTCTCATTCTGACAAAGACAAAACAAAGATCTCTTGCCACTCATTAAATCATTCTAACCACCTCTCCCAACTTTATATACCAACATGGGCTTCTCTTCTTTTAACTCAGAATCTGGTTTTCTTGCCTTAGGCCTCTTTTGAAGTCACACTGGCCCTATCTTTTTCTTTTTGGGTCTAAAAAATCCCACCTACAATTGAGGTATTTGCTATGTCCTAGACCTCTAATCAATCATTATACACAGACCTGGAAGACATGGTTCAGTTCCTGGCTATGCCCTTCTTGTGAGATTTTGCTCTGTACTTCAGTTCCTGCAGATTATAGAGAAGAATAATCCTTTTTGCCCACTATTTTTAACCACTTATGTCAACTATGCCTGTTTAGTCCATGTTTGTAGAACATCTTACCCAGCAAAGCCCTGGAGTTACGCCAGGGGAGGTTTAGGTTGGATATTAGGAAAAATTCCTTCTTGGCAGTGTTAGGTTAATGGTTGGACTCAATGCTTTTAAAGGTGCCTTCCAACCTAGACGATTGTATGATTCTATGAAGTCTCCAGACACTACCAGGACCTAAACAAAAATGACATTTTGGGCAAAATAAATACCAGATTATCAATGAGGACTTCCCAATGATGCATGTTGGTTGGGTGCAGAAATGTCTGCAGAAATACTGAAAGCAGGTAGGTTATGGTAGATTAACTATAGTTAATATCGGAGGCCTGTTCTTGCTGTTTTATGGGTCTGGAGCAGAGGACATCAGACTCCTGAGGGCCTTTGCTCTAAAGTTGACTGAAGAAATCAAGATCCCTTAAGCAACAGAAAAAGGCATTGCCAACAGCAGTCCGGACACGCTGCAGATGTGTTTTTCATACCCTCTCCAACTATTCAACAGGAACGGTTAGTAATTCTGAGCCCGGGGATATTTTGGGAGTATGTGTATTTGTACTTTATTTACTTACATAATTTTTTTTTTCCACTCATAATCTGATCATCTTCATGTTCTGGAGAAAAAAAAAAAAAAAAGCCCTGTTGCAAACAATTATTGCCCCACACAGTCAAGATTGTTTTCATTTACTCCATTACAGCACAGACGAGTCAGAAAAGAAGTCTTAGTCATGAATCTAACACCGCATGAAGGGAAATTCCTGGGGAGTGAATGAGCGCAGCAATATCTCAACATCTTTTTTTTTTTTTTTCTGAGCACTCTACAAGTAAACGTCCGCTAAACTTTTTTTAATGATTTGTCATAGTTTTAGTCTGAAGTCAGCACTTCACATGCAGTGATTCTCCTCTGCACGGAGTTAGCCTGTATTGACTTTACCTTTCCAGTGTCATGACGGGGTGGATTTTTGCTGGGAGCAGAAAAAGGACAAGATTTCCCCACCATCCCCGCCCCACCCTGGGTCAGGATTAGGAGGACACGGTTCAAAACCTCCTGATGTAGTGATTGCCTTGCATCCAGATAGGTTCCTGATTCAGGTGGGCGTTGGATTTACCCATGGTTAACCAAGCACAAATCCAGGCTGGGTGGAGAATGGATGGAGAACAGCCCTGAGGAGATGGACTTGGGGGTGTTGGTGGGTGAGAAGCTCAACGTGAGCTGGCAACGTTCACTGGCAGCCCAGAAACCCCCCCACAGCCTGGGCTGCATCCCCAGCAGCGTGGGCAGCAGGGCGAGGGGGGGGATTCTGCCCCTCTGCTCCGCTCGGGGGAGACCCCCCTGCAGTGCTGCCTCCAGCTCTGGGGCCTCAGCACAGGAGAGACACGGAGCTGCTGGAGCGGGGCCAGAGGAGGCCCCGGAGATGCTGGGAGGGCTGGAGCCCCTCTGCTGGGAGGACAGGCTGAGAGAGCTGGGGGGGTTCAGCCTGGAGAAGAGAAGGCTCCGCGGAGACCTTGGAGCCCCTTCCAGTCCCTCAAGGGGCTCCAGGAAAGCTGGGGAGGGACTCTGGATGAGGGAGGGGAGCCATGGGAGGAGGGGGAAGGGTTTTAAACTGAAACAGGGAAGATTTAGATGAAATATTAAGAAGAAATTGTTTATTGTGAGGGTGGCCCAGGTTGCCCAGAGAAGCTGTGGCTGCCCCATCCCTGGAGGGGTTCAAGGCCAGGTTGGACGGGGCTTGGAGCAACCTGGTCTAGTGGGAGGTGTCCCTGCCCAGGGCAGGGGGCTGGAACTGGTTGGTCTTTAAGGTCCCTTCCAACCTGAACCAGTCTATGATTCTACCTATTAACCCGACAGAGAAATTTGGCCAGTATAAATAGTGTTACGGAGCCTCAACATGCCTTCCTCCATAGGAAGAAAGGTTTTAAACAGTTTAAATAGATCCCTGAAAATTGTCCAGGGAAACACTATGGGAAATACATTATCAATAGTGAACTGCAGGTAGTCCAATGCCTCATCTTTGGTCTTCATTTCTATATCTGCAGCTTTTTAAGTGAAAGGATGGCAAACAGGTCCTCCAGGGAAACCTGAGGGCATATTTATTGAAGGAAACTTGAAAAACGGGGCTTCCTAAATCTCTCAACATCCCCATTTGAAATGATTAAGGTGGAAATCAGAGTTCAAATACCACTGGAACCTCTTAGATGTGCTCTCCTATGGTTTCATATTTCATCCTTCTGACTTCTTGAGCACTACCGCAAATTAACTAATAAATAACTGTATCTAACATGTTACATACCACTACTGAACACCCCAGGGCATTGATAGTGAAAAACAGCTGTTGTCACTTTTAAGCCACTCCTTGCATTTGAAGACCGTGGACGTCAAACCACATTGAAGCAGGAGGAGAGTTGCACCCATTCTAAAGATGGGAAGTAGAGGCATAGACAAGGCTGGGATCAGTCCGACTAAAAGCATCCCGAGGTTCGAGTCACCCTGTGCTCTCCTTGTAACCAGAGGGGAGACACTCCCGGGGTGCGATTCACCTTCTTGGCAAGCAGATGGCTAAAACAAGTCAGATGAATCGCGACCTAAAAGTGCCCACTCCTCTCTACTGACTGTAAAGGGAGTCACAGGTGACTCGATCATGTATAGACATCGACACAGTGTGTACCTAAAGCCGTGTGTGAGGAATCACATCTTTTGTGGCTTGCCGAAGACCTGACAGCCATTTAGCTATTGCAGCAAAGTCTGAAGCTGGTGTCAAAATGACATTTCTTTAACTAACGTAAGTAAAAATAAAATAAAATAAAAATAAAATAAAATAAAATAAAATAAAATAAAATAAAATAAAATAAAATAAAATAAAATAAAATAAAATAAAATAAAATAAAATAAAATAAAATAAAATAATAAAATAAATATATATATACACACATATAACTCTGGTCTGAGGTCTGACTACTTCATCTGACTCAGACCCTGTTATTTGTCATTTTTAAATCTCTGTAGCAACAGGAAGTCAATACATTGTGGAGTACAGGATATGTAGCAACTTTCTGCTGCAATAGGATTGCCAGCCACAATGAAAACTCCGGGGGATCCATGGGGGATCAGGCTCATGCTTTGTGTACGAGGCACACAAGCAACGCGAGTGCCTTCACGTCCTGCCATATGTTGAACAAAGCATGGAAGCTCGAAACACCACGAGTGGAAAACCTGACCCAAAATATCCTGCAATTTATCTTTTGTGCTACTTTTCCTTCCCACAGTTACTGCTGCACCTCTGAGCTCAAAACAGCAGTGGAGCAGCTGGAGTGCTCCTGGCAGAAGGAATGGGAATCTAACACATACCCATGGATTCAAGACTTGGGACAGATGGTTTCACTGACAGAGACCGAACCCATACCACTCCCAGCCCTACCAGTGCTATGAATTGTGGGGTTTAGGAGAAAGTCAGTGGTAGGAAAACGGTATTATCATCTGGAGATGGTTCATTGGCCTGCATTTGGTGGTCTCAGGACATCTCAACATTGGTCAGGAGCCTATGTGAAAAATCATCACCCTGGTTGGTGCTCATCTGGGGCAGCTTGAACTTGCAAATGATGGATAAAAACTACCTGGACCTGTACCAGTATCTGTAGCTCAGCGACTTCTTTTTCCTTGTCATGGGGAGGATCCAGCAGACACAGCATGGAGAGCTGTAAGAGATGGGGGAATTCACAATGTGTCTGTCTTGAAACCACCAGAAAGCTTGAAATGGCAGAGTGGTGCCTTCAGCTGAAATAAGAAGGTGGAAAAGACCCAACAAGGAGATTTTTTTTCTTCACCCTGGTATCAGCTCTGGGCTTTGCTGGGATGGCCTGGGCTGGGTTCAGGCCAGGATGGGGAGAGATGCTCAAGTGCTGCTTCATTTCTTATGCTACAACTTCTAAGGACTCTATACCAACCCCTACATTGTAGGCACACAAAAGAGTCAATTAACATAATTCTCTTTTATCACTGTCAGCTACCTTTCCTGGAGGTGTCCTTGCCACAGCTTTTGTGGTCAAATTCCTTGGTAAACCTACATTCCCCTGTAAGGGATCATAACTAACGCGCATGTCTTTCACAAGCCCCTGAAGCACTGGGGTTTGCTTCAGTAATTCTTTACAGTCTTTAGTTTGGAGGCTCAGTTTTACTGTGAAATTTTCAGGCAAATGAGTCAAAACTGGGTGTCTACAACCATATTTAGGCTTTCCGAGAAATGTGATCTCATTCAGAGAAGCGTCGAGAAGTTTTCTGTGTCAATGGAAAGCAGAGGTGCTCAGCACCTTTGAAATATTATCAGACTTGAAGCGTCTAAATATAGGTGTTAAAGGCTAATTTAAGAACATGGTTTTAAAATATAAGTCTAGAAAATTCTGTGGTTTAAGTTTTCTTCCCCTTGCAGATCTACAGAATGTAAAAAGTCTAGTGCAATAATCAAATACTTGTGATTTTGAATATTTCACCTACCAAGCAGTTGCATTTCAGTAAGGTTGAGACATTTCAAATGTTCAAACATGTTCAAATTAGGTTTAATGTCATAGGTATGTTGTCCCATTACGTTTGTGGGGAATCTTGATCTAAATAATTTTTTAAAATCACAATTTTAAGTATTTATTATGAGTAAACTCCTATGAATACCTTCAAGATGCAAAGCATGAAGACCTATGATTTACTTTTCTTGTGTAATAAAGCTTGTGCAAAAAATATATACAAATATATACACATCCCTTATGCCAGTTTGCAAAAGCAGAGAACATTATTTTAGTAAGATGCCATTTAACCAAAACATCTGATGAACTTTCAATGAATGACATGAATTTACATTCTCAATTTAGTTTAAATTCCTGTCTTGTATTTTTGTCGGGAAATACTCAGAAGAGCAATGGGATCATCTGAGACAAAAAAAACCCCACAGAATTCTCAAACTTTGCCCCTCTCCTAAACAGCAACGTATCATACAAGAGAACGTTTTGCTCAAGACATAGGTTTTGAACTCCAGGACGTGCTTTCTTCTGTATCGGAGGAACAAATTGAAAGAAACGTAGCTAACTTACCAGTTGCTTATTGAAATCTTATTAAAAATATTTCAGTTGTAATTTATTTCTAGCCAATTATTCTCTTATGTGGTTTCATTATCAGTAGGAAAATAGGGGGGAAAAAAAGATTTTTTCTGATGCATAAATTTAATTATCTCATTTTAGGATCAGCTGTACATTTTAACAATCATTTTCAAAAATAACCATGACTTTTACTGCTGGTGTGATTTTTCAACTGCTACCTGCTGAGTTTCTGAGCATGTGTATTTTCTTCAGTAAGATGACATGTTTTCCCAGGCTTAGATATTTTAAGACAAATTAAGACACGATTTACAATTTACATCACTTTTTCCAAACAACCCGTCCCATGGAAAGTCCCCAGCTGTGAAGGTTTGACAAAAAAAGTGATGAACCGGTATTTGGCAACAAACCCGACAGACCATTTTGAAAATTAAACTCAAAAGAAAAGAGGGGGGAAGGAATGCGTGGTTTTAAAAAATTAACCAGCTTATATCACCCTCTCCCTGTAAGCCCACGATCTTGCTGCACAACCAGTTACATCCTTAAAAGAAACCTTACTTGGTAACAGAGTCGTGTATACAAAAGGATCACACTGCACATCACGGCCACGATGATGCATCCTGGGCCTGATCCAGAGCAGGCTGGAGGTGATGGAAAGACTGTGCTTGTCTCTAAGTCATCCCAAGATGCACAACACATTGCAGAGCACCTCCTCACTCACAAGGGCTCCTGAGAAGACCACAGATCCCATCTGTCCTCTTCTCACTCAACATCAAGTTGAGTGAAAGTTGCTGGTCATCCCCTCCAAGGCATCTGGTGACCCTCCCTGGTGTATCTGAAAGCCCCCAGCTCCTCAGAGCAAACCCAACCAGAGCTCTGTGGTTGTGTATCGACTGCCGACCTGTGCAGCATGATCTGCTGCGATTGAACACATTGGGCCGGATGACGTGTGCTGAGGCTGATCTCTTCCCCTCTCGACAGACCTGCACCCAGGTATTATCCCAAAACACTGTTGAGATCCCTTATTCATTGCCAAGAGGTGGGAACATGTGGTGTGGCTCCAGTAGGAAGAAAGAGTTGGGATCATAGAATCATAGAATCATAGAAACATAGGGTTGGAAGGGACCTCTGGAGATCATCTAGTCCAACCCCCCTGCCAGAGCAGGGTCACCTAGAGCAGGTTACACAGGAACATGTCCAGGTGGGTTTTGAATGTCTCCAGAGTTGGAGACTCCACCACCTCTCTGGGCAGCCTGTTCCAGTGCTCTGCCACCCTCAGGGTAAAGAAGTTCCTCCTCATGTTTAGGTGGAACTTCCTATGTTCAAGTTTGTGCCCATTGCCTCTTGTCCTGTCCCCGGGCACCACTGAAAAGAGCCTGGCCCCATCCTCCTGACACCCACCCTTTAAGTATTTATAAGTGTTGATAAGGTCCCCCCTCATCCGTCTTTTTTCCAGACTGAAGAGACCCAAATCCCTCAGCCTTTCCTCATAAGAGAGGTGTTCCAGTCCCCCAATCATCTTTGTAGCTCTCTGCTGCACCCTTTCCAGCAGTTCCCTGTCCCTCTTGAACCGGGGAGCCCAGAACTGGACACAGTACTCCAGGTGCGGCCTCACCAAGGCAGAGTAGAGGGGGAGGATGACCTCCCTCCACCTGCTGGCCACGCTCTTCTTGATGCACCCCAGGATGCCATTGGCCTTCTTGGCCACAAGGGCACATTGCTGACTCATGGTCATCCTGTTGTCCACCAGGACTCCCAGGTCTCTTTCCACAGAGCTGCTCTCCAGCAGGTTAGCACCCAACCTGTACTGGTGCATGGGGTTGTTCCTCCCCAGGTGCAGCACCCTACACTTGCCCTTGTTGAACTTCATAAGGTTTCTCTCTGCCCAGATCTCCAACCTGTCCAGGTCTCTCTGTATGGCGGCACAGCCTTCCGGTGTGTCAGCCACCCCACCCAGCTTGGTGTCATCAGCAAACTTGCTGAGGGTGCACTCTATCCCCTCATCCAGGTCATTGATGAATATATTGAACAGGACTGGACCCAGTACTGACCCCTGGGGAACACCACTCGTCACTGGTCTCCAACTAGACGCTGTGCCCCTAATCACAACCCTCTGAGCTCTATCTTTCAACCAGTTTTCTATCCACCCCACCGTCCATTCATCAAGCCCACACTTCCTAAGCTTCCCTATGAGGATGCTGTGGGAGACCGTGTCAAACGCCTTGCTTAAGTCAAGGTAGACCACATCTACCGCCCTCCCCTCATCTATCCATCCAGTCATGCCATCATAGAAGGCTATCAGATTAGTCAGACATGATTTCCCCTTGGTGAATCCATGCTGAGTACTTCTGATAGCTTTCCTTTCCTCCACGTGCCTTGAGATGACACCCAGAACGAGCTGTTCCATCATCTTTCCAGGGATGGAGGTGAGGCTGACCGGCCTGTAGTTCCCCGGCTCCTCCTTCTTGCCTTTCTTGAAGACTGGAGTGACATTGGCTTTCCTCCAGTCCCCAGGCACCTCGCCTGTTCTCCAGGACTTTTCAAAGATGATGGAGAGCGGCCCAGCAATGACTTCTGCCAGATCCCTCAGCACTCTCGGGTGCATCCCATCAGGGCCCATGGACTTGTGAATATCTAGATGATCTAATTGGTCCCTCACTCGCTCCTCCTCAACCCAAGGGAAGTCGTCTTCTTTCCCTGTTACTTTATTCAATGCCTGGGACTCCTGAGGGCTGGGCCGAGCAGAAAAGACCGAAGCAAAGAAGACATTCAGTAACTCTGCCTTCTCCACATCCTCCGTCACCATGACTCCTGCCTCATTCAGCAGTGGGCCTACAACTTCTCTGGTCTTCCTTTTGCTTCCAATATACTTGTAGAAGCTCTTTTTGTTGTGCTTGATGTCCCTAGCCAGGTCTAATTCCAAGGCGGCCTTGGCTTTCCTTGTTTCATCCCTGCACGCTCTGGTGGCATTCTTGTAATCCTCCCAAGGTGTCAAGGATCAAACCAAGCATTGCATCAAGCCCTGCAGATGCCATTGTCTTTGCACCAACGTCCATACAAACAACACGTACCTCCAAGGAGCTACAGCCGTGTCAGAACGGTTAGCAACAAAATGAGCTGTAACCAGCTGAATCCGGAGTATGAAAAGAATTTCTAAAACCCAAGAAAAACAGGCAAAAGCCTATGTAGAAGTTGTTTGAGTTTGTGCAACAAATGCATCTGGCCCAGCTTTGAGTGATCTTTGCCCATTTGAGGTGAAAGTGTATGTATGTGAGTCAATGGTTTGCTTAGGTGACTTGCTCTCTGCTGGCCTTGCGGTGGGAGTGCAGCCCAGGGAAGTGTGGTAAGAAGGAACAATTTTGAGAAAGCAAAGACTTGCAAAAGATTATTTCTCTTGGCAGGAATAGTTTCTTAGGAAGAAACTACCGCTCACTGTGGACACATCACAGATGTCCAGCCTCCTCACGGTTTGGAGTGGGATAGCAGGAGACCTCTGCCTAGGGAGAAACACGCAGATCAGGACATCACCATATCATTTGTTTAATCTTCTTTAATGCCCTGTAGGCTCCAATCTGTTAGGGTCTGCTTATTATTGACCATCAGACAACTCCTAGACAGCAGCTTTGTTTCTTTTTATTCAGTTTCAGACAAATTTGGAACAGCAGCTTAAGAACCTTGGCCTCTCAGCAAAGCTAGATGTGAATCCGTCCCGTGCTGGAGGCTGCAAACGCCCCTTAGAGGTCTTAGGAGTGCAGTTTAAGTGTTCATTGCCTTAAGAGACCTGTAACACTGCGAGCTTCAAAAGTGGTTCATTGAGTGTGATGCTGCAATATTAAATATATGAAGTCCCTTTTTTGTGAAGGAGGACCTAGCCTCCACTAGACACAGACGTAAGGTGTCCTCAGACAGGATTTGAAAGCAAGTGCTGATAAAAGCAATTAAAAAGAAAGCTGCTTTGAGCATGCAAAGGTCACTAGGCAGGAGTGAAAGCAGAGGATGACGTCAGGCTAGAGCAGAGGAAATGAAGAAATGGAAGCAGCCTATGCAATGGAGACCTTACTGCTGGAGGAAACATCTCATCATACCTCTGACTGGTGTCATTCATCTCAGAGCAGAGCCGCAGCAGCAGGTTTGGGGGAGTTTTTCCCCTCCTGATCTGCCGGTGGGAGGGGTCACGCCAACCGAGACCAAATTAGTGAGACTCGCACTGAGCTCTATGTGTGCACGAGGGTGGCAGCGGGTTTGCAAGTACGTCTTGCCCTTCTCGGAAACGACCATCACGAACTAGGGGAAGAGAGTTAGAAATCCTGCTAAACATGCTCAGGCTGCAAGTCCTCATAGTTAATTATAGCTGAGACAACCCTGAAAATATCTGGGCTATTGAAAGCCGTGTCTGTCACACAACGCATGTTGATTTTGCCTCGGAAAATTTGACCCAACACAGGACTCAGACAACTGAGCTCAAGGGCACTTTGAGCTACAAAGAACCTCCACCTTTTTTTTTAATGGTATTATGCAGAACTGAGTTTAGCAGCTGTCCCAAACTCTAGCAAAGCAGGTCAGTAGGCTTTCGTCATCTTACAAAGACACAAATCCACAGTGCTGATTGCTTTTGCTCATTACAAGCCCAGTCTTTGCCAAATTCCTGCTCTGCCACTCTATCCCTCTCCCCAGGCAGAGCAGCACTGCTTGCACACCATCCAACACCAAAACAGTCAACGGCACTCCAGTGACGGGTGAAGTGACACCGAAGTATTCCATCTCAAGGTCAGTGCTTGGCTCGGTTATGCTCATGCTACTCCATCACCGCCTGGCTCCATTGACCTGCACAAGAAGAGGATGGGATGAAGCTTGCACCAGCATCGGCCTCAGATCCTGATGTTGCTACAAGGACCCGTGCAGACCCCAACACCTCTGGACAGACAGTTCACAGCCTTAACTTTTGCAAGGTGGGGACATCCCCAGGGACTGCCTTGGAGGCTGGTTTTGTATGCATGCTGATTCGTAGAATCATCATAGAATGGTTTAGGTTGGAAGGGACCTTCGAGATCATCTAGTTCCAACGCCCTGCCATGGGCAGGGACAACTCCCACTAGACCAGGTTTCTTAAGGGCTCATCCAGCCTGGTTTTGAACACGGGCCTGGAAACCACCGTGAGCTGTGAAACCACTGAGGACGTGCTCAGCAGCCTGACAAAGCAGAAAGTCAACTGCCGGGCAGCACAAGGGCAGCTTGAAGTGTTGACGGTGGTTTTGGAGGGACAGCTAAGAAATGGTGCCAACCCCTTTTGCCCCACAGGACCCAGACATAGGAGAGACAATGTTGTTTTGATACATTTTAGGGTAGAAGATACTGAAATCCAGCCCCTGTGGGCCCCTCTCGAGCCTGTTTCATTTTCTTACGGGTAAACAAAGGGCAGTTCATAGGGTGAAACTCAGCAATTTGCATATCGCCACGGAGCCTGAGGTCACTTTGAGAAAGGCCCCAAAAAAATTGTGTTGACCAACAACTCCTACAAATTATTCCCACCCACCAGATAAGATGTGGGTTTCAGATTAAAAGACTGTGACATTTACAAACCACCATAAAGCGTAGGCTTCTTGAGAAATAATTATTCAACGGCAACTCCCCAGCTATTCCAGGTCAAAAGTAAACACTCAGAAAGAGACAAAAAGACACTCGTGAGGCTTTACAACAATGAGATAGGACTGAAGGGCTGGAGAGAAGAAGCTAATCAATGCACAAGCATAATTGGGCACACAGACATGCAGGTCATTTACTGAGATGCATGCAGTGCTTTTAGGATAGAAAGCCAATGAAATGGTGCTAAGAAAAGAGACCGGTAGCAACGGTCAAGATTAATCTTTTGTGCAAAGGTAAGGTGTAGCTTTGTTCTGCATTGTGCAATGAGAGGTAATTAATATAGTATTGAGCAAATACACAAGGCCTGGCTTTTAATAGTCACAATGATGCTCTGAGCAATTCCCGCATACACTGGGGTTGCTCTGGAAGTGAAAACTCCAGGGTCACGGAGATTTCGGTAAATGTCGATGAACCTTGTGTTGTGCTGGGTTCCCAGTGCAGTAAAGGAAGAAATCAATCTGCTTACTCATTAGTGCAGCAGTTATTTCTATCCACGTATCCACACTGGATCGTGCGTGGGAGAGTGCCATATTGATTGCATTTCTTATGGAGTTGATCGGGAAGAGTGATTAGTGCAACAATTTTCCCTGACGCTTCACCACATTTACTCCAGCAAAAGCCTTCGTTCCCATGGAGTTGTACTGGTGTGAATCTGGGGAACAAAGGGAAGGGCAACCACCAGTCTGGGAACAAAAGTGTAAAGCACCAAGATTGGACATGAATTAATGATATTATGTGGTTACTTACCCTTTGAACAAATCTCACTGGTGTGCTGGGTTTAGAAACAGAGAATCACAGAATAGTTTGGGTTGGAAGGGACCTTTAAAGATCATCTAGTCCAGCCCCCCTGCCATGGGCAGAGACACTTCCCACTAGACCAGGTTGCTCAAATGCCCTGTCCAACCTGGCCTTGAATGTTTCCAGAGATGGGGCATCCACCACTTCTTTGGGCAACCTGGGCCAGTGTCTCCACCACCCTCCAAGTAAAAAATTTCTTCCTTATATCACGTCTGAATCATAGAATTGTAGAATCATTTAGGTTGGGAAAGACCTTTCAGATCATCGAGTCCACCTGTTCACCTAGCACTGCCAAGTCCAACACTACCCCATGTCCCTCAGCACCACGTCTACCTGGCTTTTAAATCCCTCCAGGGGTGGCGACTCCATCACTTCCCTGGGCAGCCTGTTCCAATGCGTGATAACCCTTTTGGTGAAGAAAGTTTTCCTAATGTCCATCCTAAACCTCCCCTGGCGCAACTTGAGGCCGTTTCGTCTTGTCCCATGGCCTGTTCCTTGGGAGAAGAGACCGACCCCCCCTGGCTAGCCCCTCCTTTCAGGGAGTTGCAGAGAGCGAGAAGGTCTCCCCTCAGCCTCCTTTTCTCCAGGCTGAACACCCCCAGCTCCCTCAGCCGCTCCTCACAAGACTTGTGCTCCAGACCCCTCACCACCTCCGGTGCCCTTCTCTGGACACGCTCCAGCACCTCAGTGGCTTTCCTGTGGAGAGGGGCCCAAAACAGGACACAGTATTTGAAGTGCTATCTACCCTCTTAGATTAAGAGGTGAATCTCCCCTCTTTTAGTTTAAAATCATTACCCCTTGTCCTATTGCTACAAGCCCTACCAAAAAGTCTGCCCCCATGTTTGAGGTATGATCCATCACTGACTGTATCCCTCTTGTTGCTTAACAAGAACCCTGAAGTAATTTTTTCCCCCACTTATGTCGTTGAAGCATAGCCTGGTGTTTCCTGAATGCCCCAATACACTGATTAATATAATTAACAGTCATATTTTATGATTATTCCACTAAGCCTGAGCAGAAATTCATTCCCTCTCAAAAAAGGCCAGTGATTTTTAGTATTATTTTGTTTCAGACTCTAAACGCCCTTCAATTTATATCGGTGAGTCAGTCCCCTCCAGCTGTGAACCACTGATTGGCAACGTCCCTGGAAAAGCAGCTTTCGTCCTTCTCAGCATCGCTGAGAGAGGGTAAAAGGCATCGTGCTCAGGGAATGGTCCTCTTGCTGTTATTTTCCAACATCTTTGTCTTCACTCTCAATTTTGATGCGGACGAGAGGTGCCAGCTGGGGTTTTTTATACACTGATGTCCCTGAGCAAGTTCCCTCTGCTGTTGTAAGGCTGTGTCATAAACCAGGACAAGCAGGAATCTGCAGAAACTTGATATAAAATACCACATGGAGGTATTGTGAGTCCTCCTGGGGACTTCATGGGTTTTGGATAAGGAAACCCGTTCCCTACGCCAGGGTGGGATTCAAGTGTGGAGTAAGAGATGGATATGGATTAGCCATAAATAAAAGTAGGGAGATTATAAAATTTAGCCAAGGACAGAGCTAGGTTTGGGTCCATATTGAAGTTAATCCCATGAGATATAAATAGTGGAAATTTCACAAGGTCAGAGGTGTGGGCTGCACTTGGTTACATCTGGGCTGGACCGGGAAACAAAGCTTGGCTTTAAATAAACAGCTGAAATCTAAGGAGAAAGTCAGTCATTGCAACTCAGAGGTTGTCGGTCCTCATCCTGAACTCCGTGTCACCCCCTTTTGCTACGGGACAGATTCAGGAACGCCCGTAGAAAAACACTAACTTAGACACAGGGGGAGAGTTCTGCATACCCAACGAAACTGTTATAAATCCACAAAACCTGGCTTTAGAGCCATATATTCCTCTTCCTCAACATGTGCAGTTCCTGCTAAACCACTGAGCAATTTACAGATGGGCTGAAGTCTCAGGAGGATTTTTTGAAGCTTCGTTACTTTATTCGTCCTGTTTATCTTTTTGTTCCGTGATGACGGCTGAAGTAATCCCAGCCTTTATGAATAAACGCAGCTTCACCTGTGTTTAGTTAAAGACCACGAGGTACAATACTTCCAAAAAACACAGCCTTGTCAGAGGAGTCATGCATCAAGCATTGTGCTGGAAATTGTATTATCCAAATTTAGTGACCATTTGATGCCCAATGAAGTTGGTGGAAACATTAAAAATGTTGGCAGCAACAAAGGAAAACAGCTCTTTATTTTGTGTTCTGCCAAGACCTCAGCTGAAAGTTTGTTAAGAGATCTCCCAGTCCACCTCCTTTCATTACAAACAAGCTGACTCCCAACTTCTTTCTTCTTTTTGTTTTTCATTTTGTTAAAAGAAACTGTAGGTGTGACTGTCAAATTCTGTTGGTTTTGTTTGCTTGTTTGTTTTTCTTAAGTGTCTGATAGTACATATAAAAGACTGAAACGGAGTGTTGCTGGACAAGTCTCAGCTTTGCAAAGAGAAGCAACATCAAAAAAATCCAAAACACACAAAAAAAAAGCCCTCAGTAAATCTCCTGTTAAAATGTTACATCTGAGCAAACTACTGGCATCACTTTCTGCTCTGAGATGAGTCTTCATCCATCCCCCAGTAAGGCTTTTAGCCCAAGTCTTTATTGGCCAAGTATAGTTTCTTCAGGAAGGTCAAGCCCTTAACCTCCAGTCCTTCTTTTGCTGGCAGTCTGGAGCCTGAATATTTTGGGACAGATGTTCAGGGCTGTGGATCACTAAGAAATAGGAGACCTGTTTGCCTTTCTCGGAGTTGGTCTGGAAGATACCATTCAAAGCTCTTTTTGCCGCATGAGGGATTTTTCATTTTAGTTTTTAACTAAGAGATCTGTTACCTATTTTCTTGCTGTTGGTGAAATAAACCACAAAGAATTTATCTTCTCATTAAAAAAAAAAATTAAAAAGACTGTAACAGTGGTCCTGTATGGGGCTCTTAAGAAAAGCGCATGTACGAACCACAAAATGTTCAAGGTAAGTGCAGAGCTCCACAACCTTCACCCAGGAGACACTGACAGCAGCAATTTATGCACCACAACTTGGGCTTTCGTCCAGTTGTGGCTCTGTCCAGGTTGTACACGTGCACCAAGGTAGCATTTCTAATAATCACCTTGAGGACAAAGAGGAGAAGAATTTACATCCTGAATGAAATGGGGATCCAACAGAAGATTACACTGAGTTAATCACTGAATGCCCAAGCTTGATCCCCAAACCCATACTTGGAAAACAGAGTGGAAGGAACAGGGATTTTGCCAGAAGGTCACCCATTATGTGTATCCTGAAATGGTTGGAATGTGAGGTGGGCATCAGGGGAACAGAAAAATAGTAGGAACCGGCATCACTTAGCTCCTGGGTGAGTGTTGGAAAGAGACCCAGCTACACCCTTCCTCCTACTCTTCCCTGGGCTGGTTTCCCCTGGCAGAAGACCTGGCTGCATGTACAGAGAGGGAACCAAAGCGTGTTCCAGCAGGACTTTTGGTTGAGGTGGTTGGCCCCAAGTTTAGATACTTCAGTGGACAATCAACTCAGATGAAGTAAGGCATCCTCTGCATTTAAAGTAACTTTAGTTCCCTGTTAAGTTTCTGAAGTAAACTTATGTCTTCAGCTTTTCAAAAATCTCAGAAGAATCTGCAAGAGGTTTTTGGTTTCTCTCCTGAACTTGGGTAACCCAACTTCCACCCGGGTTGTGCCCAATACATCTGAGTCTTACTAGGGGTTTTGTCTCCTGTTTCTAATAAGACCAACAGGAATCAGGCCCCTGTTCTACCAGAGAGGCACTTGGGTGATAGAAGAGGTTTTTTGACATGTCCCATTGTATGATCCTCGGGAAGACAGCTTGGGAGGATCTCGTAATGCCCAGCTGGGTATCCAAGCTGTCCATGCATTGAACTGGCAGTGTCTGAAAGGGCACACACCACTCCCATCCATGCCATGACACTCAAGCCAGAAGCAGGAGTTTCCCAAGAGACAGGAGTGCTTACAGCGCATGAGCGTAGACCATGATCTCACCCTGCCAAGGTGGGGCTCAGGGCTTCCTGCCCACACCCTGCCTTCCTGCCCAAGCGTGGCAGCAGACACCCCTGTCTCCAGCCAGGGCCAGCACGCAGCAGTTACACCTCCTACAACTAACGAGGCTAAAAGGAGAGCTGGGGAATTGGTCTGACTCCATCCCTGAGGTAGAAGATTCAGTTGGGAGGAAGGGAAGGAGATCTTAAAGATCCTCCACACACATTTTGCTGTTTTCTCACTGAGAAGGTGTTTCATCTGGATTCCCTTCAGCAGTCCACTACCACAACAGTTAGACGTTCCCATTCCCCACCCTCCCTGCATGAGCGGCATAGCAAAGCTCTTCATGCATCCTATGATGAACCTGGGGGGAAAAGAAAGCATCTGGCGCAGGAGTGGTGCTCACCTTCTCTCTGAGGCTCTTCAACTAGCTTAAACTCACACTATCCCCAAATGAAAAATAAGGTAGGAGGTGACCACAAGGTGACCAGGCAGAGGAACACATATACGATGCTGCGATTCCTATAAGAAATCTTAGGCCTTCCTCAGTTAGGCTGGATGTATCTCAAACATAATTTCGTGCTACTAACTCACAAAAACATGTTTGAAATTAATTAAATCTGTGTGTTTATTTTGCCTACATGGGAAAAAACCCTAGAGATGGGAATCTCTTCAACCAAATTACTATCACTCTCACTGTATCTAATTGTGGGGTTTTGTTTTGTTTTGCTTTCTGTCATTTTGAATGATAATTCTTGCATTGCAGAGCTGTAAAACCAAGGGGTTTTGCTGTCTTACAGAGATCTGAGACGCTGCAGAAAAATAGTATTGCTGGAATTGCCTCTCACCCAGAGAAGGTAAAATTGATCACATGCTTTCCCGAAAGACAAAGTATTTTTGACAAATAGACTTCATCAGTATAGACATGGCCTATCCCGTGCCAGTTGGCCTTGGTGCCGGCAAACGGTCATGGGCAAGTTCAACCTGCTAGTGCAGACATAGCCTTGGAGAATGAATTACTCAGGGCATATTCAGGAGACAGAAATAAGTGAGGCTCTTTGATGGGACAGTTCCTGTGCAACTTCAACCCAAAAGAAAGAGAGGGTCCAGATTCATTTCCTGAGCCTAACAGAAACAGTATTTGTGCCTTCAGGGAAGGGACTCGCAGAAAGGCCAACATGTTTAACGATTTGGGCTGAATATGGAGGTCACAACCAAAAGATATCGAGTTGCTGCTTACTGCTTCTTGGATCAAACAAAATGCAGATGATAAGGCCCATCAGCATCCTAATTCTTCCGGGCTTTTGCTGTGCAAACACCCCTTTTTGATGGTTCAGAGATTCGTCCTGTCTGCACAAAGCCAGCAGAGAAGGAGCTGAAGGAGCAGCGCTGACACATGTCAAAAAATTACGTTTTCAATGAATAAAAAACCTTGCATGGGCACAGATTGATAGTAGTCCACATGTCATGAGTGTCCCAACAATGCCAGTGAGTACGTGGCAAAGCCAGAAAACAAACTCCAGATTTGAGTCACCTGGTGCCCTGGTGTCTCCAGCAAACAAACAAACAAACCCCAAAAAGGAAAAACTTCTGATAACTTCTGCCTGGAAATGCAGTTGCAGTGGCTGCGGATAATTGATAACAACATAGACACAAAGCAGACACGCTGTCCCAGTATTTGTTGGCAAGAATTGTCCAGGAACTCAATCCAAACTGCTGAAGAGAGGTTGAGATGGGAAGGGAGCCTGAACATGTTGCGCAGAGGAATTTCTATCACATGCTACGCTTCACACGTGGTGGTTTCCCCCCCCCCCACCACCTACTCACACAGTAGGCTTGTGACTTTAATCTGTTTATTTTTAGTGGGAAGCATGAGTAGGTAAATATGTGCTCCGAGCTGCTATTTTAGGCAGGGAGGTTTAATTACGTATGTGTGCTAATTGTTGTTATGTTTCTGGGTATTATTGATTTTGGACTCGCTCCTGCCCACCCCCACGCACCAGAAGAGGAGAAGAAGTTGTTTGGCCGCTATCACAAACACTCGCTGCTACTACTGTACAAACTGATCGGGGTGAGGGTTTTTCCCCCCTTGGTTCTTTGCTAAACAAGCTGGAGCTGTTGGAAGCTGCCAAATAGAAGGAAAGAAGCCTCTTGTTTGTCCGCAGGATGAGTGGAGGAGAGACTACGGCCATCCCGTTGTCCCTACACTATACTGGCAAAATGCAGCCACCAAGGCGTTCAACTGAGACCCGGGCTGAGCCTCTGCTCTTGCTCTGCACTTGCTTCTTTTGCTGCAACAAGTGATGAGATTGGCTTTACCAGCACGGAAACTGCCTACCAGCTTTGCCCACCCTCTAAATTCGTTGATGATTGACACCTCCAACAAGTCAAGGAAGCTGCTCAGGGCTCAGGTCAGTAAGAAATGGAGCCTTCCTCCTCCTGCTTACCTGGTAAGTCCGCGATCCTTCAGGTAGCTGTATAAGCACTTGGCCATGCCCCAATCACCCCAAATCCCACGGGCAGCACGACATTCCTCAGTCATGCACAGACATCCTTGCGTTTGTTGTTGAAAACTTTATAACCTGGTAAACCTGCACAGAACTCGGGGTCTTTATGCAAGTCTCTCCCGACTACTTATTTCATTCAGACATCTCGGCTCAAAGACTCTGAGGGGAAATACCTGTTTTTTTGGAAAAACTCAAGTTCTATTCCAAACTCGTTCTACATGGTTTGGGTAAGATCATAAAAATAAAACACAGTATAAATAATGCTGAAAACCTTAAAGCTGGTAGGCAAACATGTAACAAGGTATGGTAAAATGACATGATTTTGATTAAAACCAAGAACGGAAAGGCAGACCAGTGTTTAGTCTTCAAATGACCCAGGCCAACTTGGACTAGCTGAAGACCTGTCTTAATTTCAGCCAAAGCTTTCCGATTCTGTTTATTTTCTTGGTTGCAAATCAAACTCTAATTAATCACCGCCACCTCAAGCAATCTGCTCTAATCACCTTGCCATGACAATACATCTTTGTAATATTGCAGATGCTCAGGGACATCTTATAAACAGGATGTAAGTGAACATCTATTAAAAAATTAACTAGATTACTGCAGTTGCTAAATATTATTACAAGTTTCATAATACTATGTGCTTTATGGCCCACACATAAAACAGCAGCTGCTGCTAGAGGAGTTTGTTTTTCCACTCATAATCAAATTTTGGCTTGTGGAAGGGTGTTATTTTGCTACCCTCATTCTTTTTCTGGGAACTGTTGCGCCAAGCACAGACAGAAAAAAAAAACCCTGCCTTCCTAACTTTTTTTCATGGGTTTCTTTATTTTTGTCTTTAATCCACCCACCTACTCCCCCATCGTTTGCTGATAGCTCTCCTCTGTTACTTTTGTGCTGCTGGAGACAGCTCATTGTGTCTGCATTTATATTGCTAAACTGGGGGTTTCCCAGATCCCGTGCCCAGGTAGGTGCCCCCAGCCGATTCCTGAATCCGTATCACAATGCTAATTTTTTCTCAGGTTCTTGAGTAAATCACAGCAACGAAAAGACAGAGTGTGCTTGTTGACACATATAACTATACCCAAGGGAGAGAGTTCCACCAGTCCTGCCGGGAGAAGGGCGACAACTCACCCTGCATCAGCTCTCAGGGAGGAACATCTAGACCGAGACATGATTTTCGTGTATCACTGCAGCGCCCTGAAGGTCTACTGAAGGGTCTGCTTGACTCACAGTCGAGGTATAAAGCAAGGGGCAGACAGATGAACATAGACAGGGGAGCACAACAAAGCACTGGGAGGAAACAGCAATAGTGATGCCCAACAAAAGTCATCAAGGTTTCTGCATGCTTTGCTGATGTAGGTCTATCTGCAGGTGTCTACAGGGGAATTTTCCCAAGGATGAGGCACAGAATGGAAAAGCACAGCCATGTATTTTTGGAAGTTTAACAGATAAGCAACAATAGCCACCTCCAGGCAGCAGCAGTTGGTCTCTTCTTGTTGGATGTGAGAAGACAGAGGGAACGATGTCTGTGACAGAACAGAGATGGAGTAGGTGTCACTGAATGTTTTCCTACAGACGTTTCTGCGAGGGCTCCTCCACCTCTAGTCTTATTGTGTGTATTAGTGTTTGCCTGAGTCCTGATTTTGATCCTCTGTGTTTCCTTCTATCCACCTTCTATGCTCATGACATATTTCATCTATGCTTCTCCTGCCATACAGCCGTGACAATGAACCTTGGCACTGGTCTCTGACCTCTCTTCCCCCTCTATCCTGACACTACCCATAGGGACTTCCTCCATCAGGACCTGCACTTCAAACACACTTTTTTCCAGAAATGAACACATTTTCCTTCCAGATCCCACCTCTCCACCTCCCATTGACTCCCAGAACTTTGACACTTTTTCCTCCTTTAATGTCTTTGCTGCAGCACATCACGTGCTCTTTTCTTTCATTCCGAAGTCCACACTTCCCTCTTGGAGACCAAGACCTCACAGACTACGCAATCACACACTCGAAGTTATAAACACAGCTGTCCTAAGACTTCTCTTTTTCTACCTGCACTGTCCCTCTGACCTTCATAACTTGAGTTTTTCCTGCCAAGACGAAGATCCAGACCACTATTTCACACTGCACTGGCTTATCTCTATCTTCTCATCTAATTTCTTTTTTTGTCTCTTCGCATTCTTGGCCGTGTGCCTTTGCCCCATCCCTGTGTTCATCTGTCAAACCTCCTGTATTCTTCAAAGTGCTGCTTAAAATTCAGCTCTCCAAGCAGCACTCCTCTTTTCTAATCACTGGTAACCCCAGATAATCCCTGCGATGAAATATTTTCTCATGTTCCACCATGTGTTTAACTTGACTACTTTTAGATTTCAAAGTCTCATAGACAGGGAGTGCATCCTATCTGTAATCTATGAAATACTGTTCACACCTATGCTACTCTACAAATGTTATCTAATAAATGGAATTCACTGCAGTGTATTTATGATCAGCCACAAAAGGATGAGGAGGACCAGCTAAGATGTGAAGTTAACCATTTAAAGCCTAAAACAAAGAACCCAGTGACAGGAAGAGATTGATTTTTAAGTGAGATTTTGCTTTGTACTATAAAGAAATCATTATTTGCAGCTACGTTTGAGCAAACAGCTGGGTTTTGCTTCATTGGTTCCATCCAGGAGGAATTTACTCTGAAGCATGTACTCAGATTTGTGAATAAGCACCTGACATTGCTTTGCAGTAATAGCAATTGCTGTGCTAACAGTCAAGGTCTTGGCAACCACAGGACCATGTCCAGGACCATGCCCTGACCCAGTTTGGCTTATTGGGAGAGTTGTAGCCCATGAAGTCAGGTTGCTGGGTGCGTGTGTACTGCTGTAAGTCAGGACAATAGGGAACGACATAGAAAAGATAGAAGTGGCTTTTGGAACCTAAGAAGAATCCAGGATGACCTTCAGTTCTGTTATAGTCACTGAAGTGGTACCTCCTGACCTTCTACGCAGTGGGAAGACCATTTGGGAATAGAGGGAAAGGCATCTTACACAGAATCAGAGAATTGCAGAATCACAGACTGGCAGGGGTCGGAAGGGACCTCTGGAGATCATCCAGTCCAACCCCCTGCCAGAGCAGGGTCACCCAGAGCAGGTTGCACAGGAACGCGTCCAGGTGGGTTTGGAATGTCTCCAGAGACGGAGACTCCACCACCTCTCTGGGCAGCCTGTGCCAGGGCTCTGCCACCCTCACAGGAAAGAAGTTCCTCCTCATGTTGAGGTGGAACTTCCTATGTTCAAGTTTGTGCCCGTTACCCCTTGTCCTGTCCCCGGGCACCACTGAGAAGAGCCTGGCCCCATCCTCCTGACACCCACCCTTTAAGTATTTATAAGCATTGATAAGATCCCTGCTCAGTCTTCTCTTTTCCAGACTAAAAAGACCCCCACTGAAGCATGCTCCAGCTCTAAAAACTCCATCACTGCAAACATACTCAGCGTTTGGCCAGCCACCCTCGGCAAACAGTTTAGCAGAACGTATGGCAGCAGCTGCTGTATCCTGCATACAAAGCCAGCACCTACATCGCTTTTCCCTGTAAATTTAAGATGTAACGCACGTTAACATCCCTATATTCCACCAAAGGGAAGAATGATTCCAGCTGACCCGTTGCCTTTACAAGTGTAGCCTTGATGCTGGGGCCAGGAGGAAGGAAAATGTATGTTGTCGGCAGCTAATAAAGCCCAATTGCTGCGAACGCTCCCCAGGGCATCTCAGCATCATCAGTAGCTGAGCCATGCAAACTATACTGGTTCCAGGGCAGAAGAAAGGACCTGCTGGCATGCGCTTCCAGAAAGCAGTACACAAACAGTCGCTAGCTGATGTACACCATTCAAGATACATATATATATGCATGGACATGGACCTATTGGAATGGGTCCAGCAGAGGGACACGAAGATGGTCAGAGGGCTGGAGCCCCTCTGCTGTGAGGACAGGCTGAGAGAGTTGGGGGGTTCAGCCTGGAGAAGAGAAGGCTCCGGGGAGACCTTGGAGCCCCTTCCAGTCCCTCAAGGGGCTCCAGGAAAGCTGGGGAGGGACTGGATCAGGGAGGGGAGCCATAGGTTGAGGGGGAATGGTTTTAAACTGAAAGAGGGGACTTAGATAAGATATTAGGAAGAATTTCTTTACTGTGAGGGTGGTGAGCCCCTGGCCCAGGTTGCCCAGAGAAGCTGTGGCTGCCCCATCCCTGGAGGGCTTCAAGGCCAGGTTGGACGGGGCTTGGAGCAACCTGGTCTGGTGGGAGGTGTCCCTGCCCGGTGCAGGGGGGCTGGGACTAGATGATCTTTGAGGTCCCTTCCAACCCGAACCATTCTATGACTCTATGATTTAAATATAAATATATAAAAAGTTGCCAGAAGTGCTGCAAACTTCTAGCTAATGGCACTGAAAAGTCCATAGTTTCCTATAGCATATGCACATGCTGAACAAAATTTAAGGTGAAACAAGGAATTTCATTCTCATTTGAAAAATAAATCTCAGCATATAATTAATTGGAATCGAAAGTCGTGAGCAGGTTTCAAGTGGTGCAGCTCTACTACCATCAGCGTGGGCTGATCAATGCAGACACCCCCCCTTGGAACCCAGCCAAATCCTCTCATCCAAGCCCTGCAAAACACTTTATCTCCTATTAAAACTACAAACACCTTGGTCATCACTACATGGTAACGTCTGTGTAGTTGTAGCTATGGCTTCTAAGGATTCTTCAGTCCAACTCATAATCTCAGCCTGGAATTAGGTAATAAAGATTATATATAGAGAGAGATAATCTGTATATATACAAATAATATATAACCTAATAGTAAAATAAGGCTAAAAATGAGCACTGCTTCCTCCGAGGAGCAGACGATGCGGGGAAAGCCCTGGAAGAGGACGTCAGTTGTATTTTATTGTTCAGGCATCACCTAGGGACGTTGCAGGGAAGGGAGGAATCGGGATGGAAGAGGGCAATGATTTGCCAATTAAAAGCTGCCAATCAGGGAGAGAAGTCGCAGGGCCCTGTGGGGAGCTGCTGAGTGAGGACACCAGATGAGCAGCAAAAGCAGCAGCTTGGGATGGCAAACTGGCCCGAGGAAAGACACAGGGGTCAGTTAATTAGATGAGGAGGGCTGGAGACCGGAGGCAAGACTGTAGAAGATGCATTTTTCTGTTTATTTATTTTTTATTTTGCCCTAAATCCACACAGTATCCAAGCAACTCGGGATCACAAATGGATTTTATCCTTATGCTACCCCGTGGAGTAGGGAGATGGCCAAATGCTCGGAGAGCCAAGGCGAAGAGCAGTGACAGTGATTTATTTGCCTGTGGTCACAGATACCATGTAAACCCAGATGATGTGAGCCCTAGTTCGGCGTCTTCACCACAAAGGCATGCTTTCCCCGAAGGAGAGAAGCTGGTCAGCAACCTGCTGGTATTTATTTGAGGAGAAAGACCTGAAGATAAGAAAAACACTAATAGAAGAGAGAGAGAAATTTCACACACATGGTCAAAAAGTCACCACGTTATTGTGAAAGTTTTCGATTGGAAAAAAAAAAATTATTATTTATGTCCACATGTTGGAGCAAAGCTCAGTGCATAGCACTGTTAGGTCAGCTCAGGAGAGAGGGTAGTGGGATGGGTCTTGAGAGGCGAGACATTGGTCTACTAAGGCCATCCATGGTTTTTTTCCATAGGCTGCAAGAAAAGGACTTCTGCACCCTTCCTGACCTGGAAGCCACAGGTTTCCCAGCTGTGCTTCCCACCACCTGAACAGCTTGGTGAGAGTAATGCATTTTCCCCAACACAGAAGCTCTCCCTCGTGGTTTTTAGACTGGCTGCTTAGTACCGATACAAAAATCAACTGTTGCTGGATGACCGCCTCGTCACCTGGATCCAGTACGGTATTCCTTGCTTCAGCAAAAAGGTTTTATGCTTAGAAGGTCTATTATGAAAGTCCATCTGAAAAAGCGGAGTATGGGAGATGCATCGTCTATGCAAGAGTCAGAATTCATCTTCCTCCACTACAGATGCTCGTCCCTGCTTTGGCATAAGGAGGAGCTTTCAATTTTCCTCTTCCACCAGCATTTTACATTACCCTCTGAAATGTAAGCTCCATGGCAACCATGGACGCTAACCATGTCATCCCCATGACTCACAGCAAGTTTGTGTTTGGTTCCCTACAGGATGCCCCATGGTTTTGCCCTGCCCAGGAGTCTTCATTACGGTTTCCACCACCTGACCTTAGAGACCATTAGAATATAAGAGAAAGTGCATTGGATTAAATATCAAGAAGTACTATCTTTGCTCAGTTCCACCTCTCAAGAAACCCTGTAAGCTCTCCTGTTCACCAGGAGAGCTGGTGAACATCACAGTTCACCAGCTGTATACAGGTAAGCAAATTTAACTTGCTGCTTACAGGGAAAGAATTAATTATGATTTTCCCACTCACATTCCCTTCAATCCTCATTTCTCTTATATACGCTGCCTTCAGCGGTTAACAGAGGCACTTTCTTCCATTATAGGAAACTACCATCCTTCCTCCTTCTTATAAGGACAAATAACTGAGGATTCTCCACAAATATTTTAACCAGGGAACTTAATCCCCTCGCAGTTTCTTCAACCATGGACTTTGGAAAACAATCTGTTTAAGATGCTTCTGGAAAGAATAATAACAGGTTTTCAGTTCCTACGCATATCACTTATAAAATCTTGTCCTTTAAGAGTTGCAAAAAAACATATAAAGAATTAAACTGAACTTTCACCAGAACCTTTTTTTGTTCACTCTTGGACATCACTTCAAATGTCAAGGCATGAACGGCAGAATAAGAAATTAAATGGAGATTGCTAAAAAGCATAATTTCTCTCTCCCAGTTGAGGCTGGGAAAGAAGCGAAGAATTCATATTTATAACGTCATCATACATCGTACCAGAGTAATGAATTTGGGGGTTTTCTCCTAGTAATTTGATTTTTTGAGCTATTTCCTTTGTCAGGTGATCGTGAAGGAGACCGGCCTGCCACCAAGCTCAAACTGCAACATAAAAAAAGTGATTAAGTATTATTGTTCTTCACAGGAAATCGTGTTTACAGCGGGATGCAGTTTGTGCTGTTCCGACTTGGGTTCGCTGTGAACCATCTGCATAGGATTGTTTACGCTCCTGCAAAACAAGAGCGAGCTTGCAGCGTGGCCGCAGAAGCCTGGCTTCATTCCTAGAGAGCTTCACGCAGGTGGCATCCGATAAAGACACCTGACCCTTTGATTTGTCTTTTACGTCAATATGTTTTCAGGAGGGGAAAAAAAATAAAATCATATGTTTAATTCAAAACTCACGTACGTTTTCTGCCAGTTCAGTCCTTCAGCATCCATAAAAGAAAAAAAAACAAAAACAAACCACAAACATAAGACATTATAGGCTCATGTTTCAGAAATGAAGCATCCAATTAAACGAGTCAGTCTTTCCCAAACAGCAGTCTTTCTCCACTTCCGTTATAATCAAGTTCTATTATTTTGACAAAACAGTATTTTTTTTTTTTTTATGAAACAATAAGTTCTCAGTAGCTGAACCTAAAAGCAAACAGAAGTTGAAGCTGCGGCACAGAAACCCATGGAAATCCCAAATAACGGTGGCCTTTAATTTGTTGGTTTAACCCATTCACGCTCCGCGTGGCCCTGAGCTCCTCACTGTCCTTAGAGCCTCAGAAATCTCAGGGACTCCTTGCTTTTTCATTCCCACAAACCAGCAGTATCCTACATAGTTCAGAAGAGACTGGTGCCACCTAAATAGTGATGGAAAGCTAAAATTGCGTGCCAATAAAAGACTGTAGGGGAGAGGAAGCAGGAGCGAGTCCCAGAGTTTCTTTCAGAAGCATCCTCCGTGGTGAATCCTCTCTGGTCAGAAGATGGATCAGCAGAGAGCACTAGCGTTAAGAGGAAACTTTTCAAAAACGGATGGTTTGTGGAAGTACAGGATGAATTTGGACAGACCACGACAGCAAAGGAGGAACGTCACTGCCACAAACGCAGAGCAACAAGACCGTAGCCA
Organism: Chroicocephalus ridibundus; assembly: GCF_963924245.1. Lineage (NCBI taxonomy): Eukaryota > Metazoa > Chordata > Aves > Charadriiformes > Laridae > Chroicocephalus > Chroicocephalus ridibundus. The sequence goes on from NC_086284.1 coordinate 7,348,113, forward strand.
AGACACCATGCTCAGCATGGAGCGTGTTGTGTCAACACACAGCTAGGCTGGGTCCCTGCCAAGCCAGCCAGAAGGTATCTACACTAAGCTCTCTTGGGTTGGATTATTTATGTTTTGGTATTAAAATCTGACAAATAAACCTAACAATATTTTTGGCAAGATGCCAACAGCAGCAATAGTGAGTGTTATGTTAGCATAAGTTACTGCTTACTACACCGCAATACGCAACGCGCCTGGCCAAGGGAAGCAGAAGACAAGTCTGCTGGACAAGCCACACCAGACAGCCTGAATGCCCCGTTTCATTGGGCATCTTGCAGTGGTTTGGTGGCAACGAGGGATGCACACTCCAGAATGAAGAGTATGATGAACAGGATGGGTGGAATATAACAGATGGAGGGCTCAAGTCACCAGCATTTGAATTTTGATAAACCAACAAAAAAAAAAAGTTAGAATCTTAAGTCTGTAGGAGAAACAATCACCATTTTCCACAGGCACAAAATCCAGGCTATCCAGGTGCATCCTGACGTTCCCACTGCCTGCTGTCTTCCAGGGCTCACGAGTGATCTCAAAAACCAACGAAGGCGCTGTCATGACTTTAAGGGACATTGACATAGAGGTTGTAGCAAATGGGGCATCCAGAAAGGGTGAATGTTTTTGCAGTGCAGACTCGCTTATTTGCAGATAACAATATAGCATCCCAAAGAGCACACAGACAAAAAACAAGGGGAAGGATAAGGCACGTTAAGTTCCTCGCAGGGGACTACACAAGTCCTTGGAGGTTAGTATCATTTCTATCCTTGCTATTGTACTGTAAAATTTCATCACATCCAGGACTCTTTGCACATCCCATGGGACAGTGGTAGTGACTACATGGTTGATGTCACCACACCTCTTGATGGCATGATTGGTAACCTGAAGTTTGGGAGCTCATGCATCAATTCATAATTGACCTGTGGAGCTCACCAGTCCTGGGCTGCAAAAGACATCCTCTTCCTTCCTTCTCAAGGGCCCATGGGCTTCACCTGCCTGTGGGGTAGCGCATGCATCTCTGCAAAGACAACAAACATAGAATCATAGGGTTGGAAGGGACCTCTGGAGATCATCCAGTCCAACCCCCCTGCCAGAGCAGGGTCACCCGGAGAAGGTTGCACAGGAACACGTCCAGGTGGGTTTGGAGTATCTCCAGAGACGGAGACTCCACCACCTCTCTGGGCAGCCTGTGCCAGGGCTCTGCCACCCTCACAGGAAAGAAGTTCCTCCTCATGTTTAGGTGGAACTTCCTATGCTCAAGTTTGTGCTCATTACCTCTTGTCCTGTCACTTGGGCACCACTGAAAAGAGCCTGGCCCCATCCTCCTGACACCCACCCTTTCAGTATTTATAAGCATTGATAAGATCCCCCCTCAGTCATCTTTTTTCCAGACTGAAGAGACCCAGTTCCCTCAGCCTTTCTTCGTAGGAGAGGTGTTCCAATCCCCTCAGCATCTTGGTAGCCCTTTGCTGTCCCCTCTCCAGCAGTTCCTTGTCCCTCTTGAACATGTGCAACTCAACACAGAATCATAGAATACCAGGTTGTAAGGAACCTCAAGGATCATCTGGTACAACCTTTCTTGGCAAAAGTATGCTCTAGACAAGATGGCCCAGCACCCTGTTCAGCTGAGTCTTAAAAGTGTCCAATGTTGAGGAATCCACCACTTCCCTAGGGAGATTATTCCCATGGCTGATTGTTCTCATTGTGAAAAATTTTCCTCGTGTGTCCAGTGGGAATCTCCCCAGGAGTAACTTGTACACATTACCCCTCATCTTTTCCATGTGGCTCCTTGTAAAAGGGGAGTCTCCATCTTCTTTGTAGCCACCCTTTAAATACTGAAACGTGGTGATAAGGTGTCCCCTAAGCCTTCTTTTCTCAAGGCTGAAAAAAAACCAGTTCTCTCAGCCTTCGCTCATGCAGCAGGCTTCCCAGTCCTTGGATCATCTTGGTGGTCCTTCTCTGGACTCTCTCCAGCCTGTCCACATCTTTTTTGTATAGTGGGGACCAAAACTGAACACCGTATTCCAGGTGTAGCCTGACCAACGCTGAGCAGAGTGGGATAATGACTTCTTCATCTCTGCTGGTGATCACGTTGTTGATGCAACCCAGCATCCTGTTGGCTTTCTTTGGTGTAGCAGCACAATGTTGACTCATATTGAGCTTGTTGTACACCAGGACCCCATCAACATCTTGCTTTGTGCCATGCAGTCAGCATGCCACACGTACGTGTCCCAGATGTCCCATCCCACAAGCAGGCCTCTTTTCTTTTCTAGACCTCTGGTGAGGAAGTAGCCCTATGCTTTTCCACAGCCATGCTAACCAACTAAGCAATTTCTTGGTGATTTCCAAGAGGAACTTCACTTGGATTTGACCTGAAAACCTCCATTCATTATGTTACAGTCATCTTCTATGCTGTAGAGATTACTCTAGGGTGACCACAAAGTCCATGAAGAAAAGAGAAGGGAAAGGAAAACCATGAAGTCTTTTGGCAACCACACAAAGGACATCCTTTCTGCCAGACCCAAGAACAAGGGTATGATTTGTGATGAAAACAAACCTCAATCTCATAAGGAAGCTGTCAGACAGGAAAAGTGATTTTCAGTAGCTTTAAGAACGAAGATGGTAAATTTAAAATTTATTTTCTAGGGGTGGAAGGTGAGGAGGAATGAGGTAATGGTGTGCTTAGTCCACCTCAGTCAGGAACTTGGTAACTTTGTTCTAAACTTTGAGAGCCTTTGTAAGCTTTGCAAACAGTTGTGCCACCATCAAATCAACCACCAGTCTGGAGAAGAGAAAGCTCCGGGGAGACCTTAGAGCCCCTTTCAGTCCCTAAAGGGGGCCTACAAGAAAGCTGGAGAGGGACTTTTTGCAAGGGTATGCAGTGGTAGGACAAGGGGTAATAGCTTCAAACTGGAAGAGGGGAGATTTAGATGAGATCTCAGGCAGAAGTTCTTGGCTGTGAGGGTGGTGAGCCCCTGGCCCAGGTTGCCCAGAGAAGCTGTGGCTGCCCCATCCCTGGAGGGGTTCAAGGCCAGGTTGGACGGGGCTTGGAGCAACCTGGTCTGGTGGGAGGTGTCCCTGCCCAGGGCAGGGGGGTGGAACGAGATGATCTTTAAGGTCACTTCCAGCCCACACCATTCTGTGATTCTAGGACTCTCTGATCTGGGTACAAACCAGGGTTAACCATATCTCACCATAACAGGAGCTGCAGCTCTCAGTAGGGGATTTCGGTAGTTCACTTCCAGTTGTCCTGCTGGCATCTGCACGCCAGCATTCCCCATGTCCCACTCACCATCTGTAGATGCCACACAAGTCCAAGGCAAGCAATTTCCCAGATCACTTCCGCTCAACTCTTGCAAGGGGGATAAAGCTCTAGGGCCAGAGTTGTCCTTGTGCCTTCCTGCACCTTGACTGAGAGAATTCAAATGATCCAGGTTACATTTACCCTCATCTTCGAAGTTTACAACCCCCATTCCCCAACCCCAGTTTATTTCAGCTTGAGGTTCCTATTTTATTTCCAAACACGGCCACAATAATCTTCCAAAAAGCACCTGTGCCAACCCTGATCCAAAGGTAACTCCGACATCCACGGTACATTCACGGTGGCTGATCAGACCAGGCAATTTCTCATTGAGTCTATGCACTAATATCAGTCTCACTCCATAAAAATTATTTGTAATAAAGCCACTTGATAAGATTTATTTGCAATAAAGCCCTAACCTGTGATATCTGTACCACTTTGGCAGATATTTACTGTTATTTTGGTCTCTTCAATCCCATCTATCACAGGAGAACTTGTCCATCCCTCAGGACAAACTCAGAGGGAGGCACTGAACCAGTATCAGCAACCAAATGAGTTTGTGTGTCCTCAAGGCAAGGCTAGCCAGGCTCCATCCTGACCAAAATCACTGCTTTACAGGGAAGGCAGCCCTCCAGTTCTCAAATTCATCCTTCTGGGTTTCTGTGTTGCACATTTAGACAGTAGGTTTGGGAAAAAAAAATAAAAAATAAAAAATCATAATTCATAAAAGTTAAAACCATGCCACGGTCACCCATGGATCTGTATTCTGTATTTTCATGCAAAAAGAGGAGGCTGCACAGTGCTCACTCATAGCTATTGCATCCAACTGATGCAGTTGAAAAAAAAAATATTTCTGAGCACCCAAATCCTTCTCCGGACACTTTTTCAATATTTAGAAATACCACAAAGTGGGAGCTCACTACGGCGCTTTGTCGGTGCTTTGCGTCACCGCAGCCCAAACGCGGCTGCAGGCAGAACGTCCGAGTAAAAGTCCGGAGAGGAAAACAAATATCCCTATTTCTGGGAACGCTGCAGCTACAAAACTTTGTTCTCACTAAACTTGTGCTACTTCCTACTTCTTGTGGTTTGTTCTCATGCTGTTTTTAACCTCTTCTCAAACCAAGAGAGTATTTCTATTTCATGTCCAAAACAAACCAAGGGAAAAAACTGAAAACACAGCACATACGAAAAACAATTCAACAGAAACCTTCTCATTCCCAAAAGGATTTTAGCCACAATTTAGGTCAATTCTTTTTTTTTTTCTTTTTTTTTCTTTCCCCCTAATGAGTTCACATGTTCCTATTTTAACTTATTAAAAAAAGCAGCACTGAAATGCCTCTAAATAAAGAGTAGGGTCTATTTTACAATTAAATAACAAAATTTGATTTGGGGAAAAAAAAAAGCAAACAAACCCAACAGATAAATTTCTTGCTGGACAGTCTGCTTTAAAGGTGATTTTTCATCTCTCATTACTACATCCTCATATTACAAAAAATAGCCAGCCAGGATAAGGGGACGTGTCCTGCATCCTTGGAGAACGTGCAGAACCAAGGTATAAAGAGAATATTTCTTTTTTAAGGGCTGTTGGAGCAGCATTTCTTTTTCTTGACCCTTTAGACTGGATTTCCACTTCCACCGCAGCGGGCTCCTGTACCATGCGCATTCCAAAGATCCTTCACGCTCACTCCGTGCTGGGCTGGGATGTCCCCTAAGGATTCCCTTCAATTCCCAAGTGCAGACTGCTTCTGGAGAGTGCAGAACTCACTAAGCATCAGAGGAGAGATGGCAATGTAGGACGATACTTCATAGAGTCATAGAACGGTTTAGGTTGGAAGGGACCTTAAAGATCGTGGACTATTGAAATAACTTCTTATTATTCAAATAACCATTGAATAACCTCTACATTTTGATCAACATGATCAAGTGAACGTGAACCAGCCCCGTTCCCAGCTGCTGCAGGACAACGCGTCCGCTCTTCACTGCCATGATAGATGGAAATAAATTGCATTTCTTCCTTCCTGCGACCACCTTGCTCAGCAGGCGCTCACAGGAGAAGGGCTGAAAATTGATGGAAGGAGAAAAGGTCCCAAAGGTGTAACTACAGAGGGAAGAGCGTCTTCTTCAACCACCAGGTTGAAGGTTGCCAGGACAAGGAGAAAGGCAATCACAACAGAAAAAAAAAAAATAAAAATAATAATCTCACTTTTGGCTCAGGATCAGTATTACTTTATGCAGTCCCGGCATCTAAAAAGGCACTCCTCCTGCCTCACAGTACCCCAAAGTAGCTGTTTATACTACAGGCTCTGCTTTTACAGCTTATTTCAAAACAAACCTTTGCCATTTCCTGACCAGAAATATTGCACTCTCAATTCTGCGCTACAGACTTTGAAAGTCAAGATACTGCTGCTTTCCACTATAAATAGCCCAAGCTCGCTACGACATCTCACTGTGACATTTAGTTCAAACAAAGAACAACAAAAAATAACATCTTGACAGGAAACAAACAAACAAGAAAAGAAACTAAGAATAAAATCAACTGAAACCCATAAGATTCCTGCGTCTCTGGGAGAAATTAAATTCTGGATAAATTCATAACCTTGAAGAAGTCCTTTGGGACATGTAGACACCCCATAGACAGTCCCCGGTGCTGACTCTGGAGGGGCAGCATCTTCTCCATGTGATACGCAACAGGAAAATCTTATTCCAGCCTCCCTGGGTATAATTTCAAACCATTTCCTGGTATTATTTTCACGCTCCCAAAAGCCCACGGCTATAATCCCTCCAAGCTGCCTCGACAATGGTTTTAATGGCATTTATTTCCCAGAGCCCTGAAAGCAGCAAATTTCGCATCACTTGTAGTTGAAATCCTCCCACTGGCGGGGACATGTGGCAGAAGCCAAACATCCCAAGAAGACAAGCGTCATACCCTGGGCCAGGTTATTGAAAACTTAAACCAGAAGTGATTTCTCAAAGTGTTTTTTCTACCATTGGTTTTGCAGCCATTCAGGTTTCTGGGCATAAGACTGAAAGGGGATGTTCTCCAGGTGTAAAAATACCTGATTTTTGTGTAAAGGGGATGTAAAGAAGATGGAGCCAGACTTTTCTCAGTGGTAACCCAGGGAAGGACAAGAGACAAGGGTGAAAAACTCAAAACCACAAGATTACACTTAAATGGAAATTGAAAGAAAAGAAAAATGAATGTGCAGGTAGCCAAACACTGACACAGGCTGTTGAGTTTCCTCATGGGTGATGGTCCAGAGAAGGGCACCGGAGGTGGTGAGGGGTCTGGAGCACAAGTCTTGTGAGGAGCGGCTGAGGGAGCTGGGGGTGTTCAGCCTGGAGAAAAGGAGGCTGAGGGGAGACCTTCTCGCTCTCTGCAACTCCCTGAAAGGAGGGGGTAGCCAGGGGGGGTCGGGCTCTTCTCCCAAGGAACAGGGGATGGGATGAGAGGAAACAGCCTCAAGTTGCACCAGGGGAGGTTTAGGATGGATATTAGGAAAAATTTCTTCACCAAAAAGGTTGTCAAGCATTGGAACAGGCTGCCCAGGGAAGTGGTGGAATCACCATCCCTGGAGGTATTTAAAAGACAGGCAGACGTGGTGCTGAGGGACATGGGTTAGTGGCGGTTTTGGCAGTGTTAGGTTGATGGTTGATCTGAAATATCCCTTCCAACCTCGATGATTCTATGATTTCCAAAGAAGCCAACCAGACATAGTCCTGGAGCAGCCTGCCCCAGCTGACCCTGCTCTGAGCAGCATGGTTGGACTAGATGACCTCCAGAGGTTCCTGCCAACCTCACCGACCTTGTGAATGCAAGAAGAACTGTTCCCAGCCCTTTTCTATTAAGGTTTCAGGCAATGAGAAGTTTCTTGTAAGGAAGGGATGCAAGCATTCCCATTCTTTCCATGGAAATTATATATCATACATGGCTTTATATAAGGAAGATTTTTATGATGAGGGTGGTGAGACACTGGCCCAGGTTGCCCAGAGAGGTGGGAGATGCCTCATCCCTGGAAACATTCAAGGCCAGGTTGGACGGGGCTCTGAGCAACCTGGTCTAGTTGAAGATGTCCCTGCTCATGGCAGGGGGGTTGGACTAGATGGCCTTTAACGGGCCCGTCCAACACAAACTATTCCATGAGTCTTGCAGGAAGAATGGGAGATAGCAGAGCAAATGACAGGTCTGAACTAAACTTAGAGGGAACGTAGCTTCCTAGGAACAAAGAGAATTCAGAAAACAGAAACCTGGGAGAGACACCAAACAAAAGAAACCCTAAACAGTAGCTTGCTTTGCTTTTAAAAAAGGTTGCAATATCAAAGAGTAACTTGGCAGTGTGGAATTAACTAGTCTGCACGAAAGGTCTGGCCTGACCAAACATCCAGCTCAAAGGGTTTACGTTTATAGAGATAGCCAATGACCATGGTGACAACTACAGGGCAGCAGTGACAGACTCGCTCATCTCTAGAGACAGCCAGCCCACTATGCACTCCATATGCATAAATATATAAAAACCATCTTCCTTAACAGAAATAAAAGCCTGTGCAGAGACTCCCAGAGTCTTCAGTTGGCCTCTGGTAGAGACTGACGTGAAGAAGTCCCAAAGTACCAGAGTCCTACGAGCTCCAGGACAGTTCTGGCCAACAGCTGCGAAAATCTGGATTTGTTACCAGACAAGAGAGCAATTCCTGACCAGCCTTTGCTCTAACAAGTAATAAATTAGACAGAAGATACTCAGAATTTAAAGTTTTAGCAAATGGTCCGTCACAGAGGATTCATGCTGGGTAGTCTGGGCGTTCATGAGACATGATGAGATGATCTTTGAAGGTCCCTTCCAAGCCAACCATTCTACGGAGTCTAAATCCCACACGTAGTCCACAAGAGACGGGCTGACATGCCTACCACCCTCTGAAGGGTTCAGTGATAACCCAAAGAGCCCAGGGTCCTAATTACCCACCCCTACTTAGGTGATACGAGTATCTTTATCAAATGGATGTCATAAAGAAGAGGCAGCTACAGAAAACAGGATCCCAGAAAATTTCAAACCTGTTAAAAACATACCGAGAGATGGAAAAGCGGAGAAAGATATCAAGGTATCATAAAAAGAAATTCTGGTTTTGAGAAGTGGCCAAGTATGGGGTGAAACCAAAAGCATATGAAGTTCTGAGTAGAACTTGATCCGGAGTATTTATTGGACAATTCTAACAGTCCAGGAACTCCAAAAATTATTCAAGGCAGTGTTACTCTTCAGTCTCCAATGCTTAAAAACCTCTTAGTATGTTTCTTACCCCAAATAATTCAAAGACCATTTTGCCAAGGAATGATGAACAAGCTCCCAGGTACCCATTATCTTACTCTGCTTCAGCAACCTTTCGCCCAAGCACAGTGAAACAGAAAAAAAAACACCACCACCGCAATCCATCCAAGATCACCAGTTACCTCCACTTGCCAGTCCCAGCTCCAGCTGCCTCAAGGAACCACCAAGTACTATTTTATTAATACTTTTTCATAGCTTAAAGCCTTAAGATACCGACGGAACTGCCTAGTTTCATCGCCGCTATAGGAGATAGGAGGTCACTGGATTTCAACCTGCAGCCCCTGGGCTTGTTGGAAAGAAAAGCCTCCAAATGACAGAAAACACAACACTCTCTGGTAACCGTAATTAATTATCCTCAAACTTGGTATTGATTTTGTCCAAGTTTCTATTTTTACGCCTCTATGCAGATTAAAGAGCCACCAATGACAATTTCCTTCTTGCATAGGAACCCACAAATTCATCTCAAGGCACTTCTTTCTTAACTTTCCCTTTGATAAATTACGTTAGGCTCTCAATTTATCATAAACTATGTGCTGCGTTTCTACTGGAAGGAACCAGATTCACAGATTTTCAGAGCAGACTTTGGGTAGGGGAAAACCTCTCAGCCCCACAGCATGGAAGGAAACTTCGCACAGGCCATTAGCAATCATTCTTCATGGTTTACACCCAACCCAGGGAGAGGAGCAAGTCCTGTGTCCAGCACAGACACACAGGCGCTAAACATACTATTTTTTTTCAAAGGCAGAGAAACCCCGAAACACTATGAGTTTTCTAGTTCATTATCTTAAATTATGCTCAGTCTTTTTTGGACTGAACATTGCCAAGCTGAAACCATCTACGGTCGCAGTGTACCCACGGGAACGCACAACCACCCTCATCTGTGAAACCCTTAGACTACAGGAACTTCTTATATATTAGAGAAAAAAAGGCATATAATTTTAAGTTTCCCTGACTTCTGATATTATTTTTTTTTTTTTTAAAAGGTCTTGGGTTTTGGTGGATTTTTTTTTTTTTTTTTTTTTTTTTTACACCCATCTATTTAGTCATGCATTCTGTTCAAAAAATCCTCCACATGTAAGGTGACACAACTGGAAGTAGCTTCTGGTTTTCTGTTTTGCCCTGAAGTTTCAAAAGCTCATTTTGTCAGGGGAAGAAAGACCCAGACTGAAAATACTTTTACCCTGATGGTTAAATCTTTCCAGAAAACACGTCTGTGACTGTATGCATCTTCTAAAGTGCGCATAGCTCCTCCCTTGTTTCACTGCTTCCTCCAATTTTACTTTTTTTAGCATCCTTTTTTTGAAAATCCACGTCCTATTGCAGTGGCAGAGCACATTTATTAAAAAGCTGAATTCAAGACTATTCTTTCATGCCTGCCGATTCCTGGTACCAGAGATCAGCATCATCACCACGCTCCCCTTTCTCCTATTCCAAGGAGGGACTTCAAACTCATTTCAGGAAGGAAGACGCAGCTAATTAGGGAGAAGGGATATGCAAATGTTATCATCCACACTGATGTTTTATTTTTAGCAGCTCGGTGACATTTCTGAGGCTGCGAGGGAAGTATCCCAGGGGCGGGTATGAAAAATCTGCACCTCTGCAGGGCAGGACAACGAACAGGCAGGGGCTGCCTGGAGTTCATGAAAAGGGGGAGAAGGCCAAATGCTCTGAGCGTGTCTCCTTCCAGTTCTCAAAAAAAAAAAAATCAAATAACTGGGGAAAAAATTAACATCTTGACCCTAAATTTTAGCTCAACTTGCATATTCCTTATTATTAAATTTGCTTATATGGCGAAGTGCTAGAACAGACAAATGAAAATAAGAAACTGAAAAAAGTTCAGCTCAGTGGGAAAGTGTTGAGAGGAGTTCCAAGAAGGAATGCATCGATTACAAAAGTCCTCTTTCTAAATTTCTTACATGATCCCTAGATACTCCCCTGCCACGTGCTTCGATTTGCCAGTCTGAAAACAATTACCTCGCACAGCAACACTGAAAGCTTTCGTGTTTTTAAGAGAGAGATTTGCTGTCAAGTAGTTCACCGTAGTTGTTCATACCTTTGCTGTGAAATCAGCACTAAAGACGCAAACAAAAGTCTTGCATAAAACATTGGCATAAATTGGACCAGAACTTAATAATTTCCTCAATGCATTAGGAGAGCTGAATTCACCTTATGCCATTTCTTAGCATCCCTTTTTGGCTGGAGACGCATATACATTCACTAAAACCTTAAACCATAATTTAAGGCAAAGTTCTTGGGCAAAAACGCTTAAGAAAAACCTTGCTCTACTTTAGATTCTCATGGACTTTCAGTCCCAGATCTGCCAGGGACGCTCAAAAATACTGCAAGACTGGGTGTCATCTGCTCTGGCTTTTTCATAACCCTACGGAAAACTACAGACTATGCCTCACGCTGGCATATGCCAAGCACAACAGACTGTCCCATCCCAGTAAAATCTGTATTAAATGGCTTTTTGTCATTCTAGAGCAATGTGGAACTTTCAGGACTTGGCTTTTAATTGGTCACTCTTGTTGGTCACTGTTATTTCACTAAAACGAGAGTAAAAGCTCCCCAACAGCTATCAAAACCTGAACCACCTAGAAAGGTGTAAGGTTATTTTTTACTAGAGAAAGAAACATGGTATGATTCATCTCATATATATCATTCTCTTCCATCCTGAGCACTAAGAACAGCAGAAACCAAACCAGTATCTATTCCAACATGAAGGTAACACAAAAATAATTAGTTTCCTACCCCACTCTTCCAGCATTTGCATGTTGAAATTATCAGGACACTTCACCATAATAAACTACATTATTTTGGAACTAATGCCGATGGAAAAGAAAACAGAAGGAAGAAAAAAAGAAGTGTATGAAAGTCATAGGGAGCTTATTAATAAAATAACTGAGGTTAGATGAAAAACCAAGAGCACCATCTAGGGGTTACTGCATGTTCTTACACAGGTGGATACTCAGGACAAGTAAGATAGATGTTTTTTTAGGCTTTGTATTTTTAGTTTGAGTTATTCTAGTTGGAATTTAATCTTAACTACAATATCAACAGTAAAATCACAGCTTAAAAAAAAAAAGTGACGCAAAAAAGCTGTATTAGACTTTGGATGAAATCTACTTACAGTAGTACTTCAGCACCAAAAAGTGGGCAGTTAGGCTGATAGATGTATATACAATTAAATCATATGTCCAAGTCTTAAAATGCTTAGTTATTTATAATGAAATCTATACAAAACAGTTAAAAACGTGTTTTTATATACATTTGGAAAAAAAAAAAAAAAGAAAAGTATTGTCTTCATTAGCAGAATGTATTAAAACCGGTTCTCTTTTCCCCATCTGAACCCAAACCTCTCTCGGTGGCTTGTAATTCTCACAAAACCCCAAAGTATTGCTTCAACAAGCCAAGTCGTAAGGCTAATTTCCAAAACCTACCGCTGTATACCGATTTCAGCTTTTAAACTCCCCAAATAGTCACTTTAAAAACAGCATGTAAGAGTAAAACACAGAATTATTTTTTCTTAAAAGCCTTAGCTCACTTCTAAATTCGGAGGTTCAACTTTGAAAGATGCTGAACCACTTATCCCCAATTTTTGAAAACGTGATTTATAGCAAAATACATCGCCCCCACCCTGTTTGCATTAGAATTAACACACCTGCCTGTTTCACAGGAACTTTTTAAACAACTTGGCCTCACTTAAAATTTTATATTTAAATAAATAATCAAACATTAACTCGAGTAGACGAGCATTTCATGTGCTTATGGCACTAAGAAATGCCTCATACACTATTACCCTACCTCTTGTAAAGCATGAAAACAAAAATCCACTAGCAAATCCACTTTGCTACCAGTCAGTGATTTTGCTGATTTCCAAACATTCACCAACAAGAATTTTAAAAAAATAAACTATATTTTTCGGCTCATGAAAAAATCTTGAACTCTTAAGTGAGCACAAGTGCAAGAAAGCTAACCAATTCCAAAAATTCCTGGGGCTTTTCCAGCACTGTCAGAGACACTTTTTCTCTCACATGCTATTTAAAAATACAAATATTTATTAAACATTCTCTTTGTTTGGTTGTTTTTTTTTGTTTTGATGGTGTTTTGCTCAACAGCTAACAAAAAGACACAACAAAATAATGATCCCTTTTCACTGAAAGCTGTTTCAGTACCCGGGCAAGGACTTCAAGAGCACGAGCTGTAGAGTTCGCTGCAGATTTGCTTTTTAACAGGAGTACATTCCACTGTCACGGGTTTACTAAATCTCGGTAACCGCATCTTTTTTTTTTTTTCCCCTCTCATCTTTTTTCTTTTTTTTTGGAAACAATTTTTAAGATGCAACTTTTGCAATACCATCTTGTTAAAACACACTGATGCTTCAAGGGTCCGATGAACAACTCTAAGAGGCAAAAGTGCTCTAACACATCACAATACAAGGGCATCTTGGATACTCAAAATCCCAAGATATTTTAAAGTGCACTCCAGTGTCCCAATTCCTTAGGATTGTTCAGCAGAACTTCGAGAGGGGCTGGGCTCAGTGCCATCCTCAGTGCTACTGTCCACATCTTGCTCCATTGCCGTCTCCTCATCATCGAGGCGCTGACTGGTGAAGTTGTTGAGCTCCAGGAGCCCGCTGGGTTCCACTACTACGTTGGAGCTGGAGTGACAAGGGATGGAATAGTGAGGGATAGTCTGCAAGAAAGAAAAGATTTAAGTTTAAACATGCAGTTTTTCACAGGTAAAGGCATCTGCGCAAGCGCAGGTACTGATGGAAAAGGGATATTGGGTTTCCAAGAGCAATTTTCCCTGGGTAAGGCCCGCTGCGTGTTACGTTATGTTATCTAAAGCTTCAAACCACCCTTTCACCGGATTAGGTGGTGAAAGGTAAAATATGAATAATTTTGCTGTTAAGCCACTGATCTTGGCCTTGGATCTTCACTAAAGGTCTGTGACAGCATAACCAAAAGCTCAACCACCAACGCCCACCATCTATCATTCCCCAAATGCAAAGCAGAAGCTTTCTTCAGCCTTATCTTTTTTTTCTTATCTTTTTCAGACAAGACATTCAGATACGAATGTCTAGACTCTGTTTTTTGGATATGAT